>NC_090932.1:917122580-917424043 GCF_040938575.1 Ambystoma mexicanum | reverse complement strand
AAGTGGACGGGGGCAAGGGCAAAGTCTGAAATGTTCAGGGGGGAGAAAACCGAAAGTTATTTCCGGAAAAATAACTTTCGGTCTTTTCTCCCTCAAACATTTCAGCATCGATCTTCCACCCCCAATCCGGATCTTGGATGTTGTTTGTCCAGGCTCTGTAAAAGCAGTATAGCCCCCCTCCCACAGGGGACGAATGGTACCTGGCAAGAAGCATGTTACCCACTTTGGAGTCATGTCGACTTTGGAGCAGTATTGTGGTTGGAGGAAAAGGACACTGCAGGTTGTGATTTTTCATTAAATCTATTTTTCGTTGTGATGAAGCCACCTGTAGAAGAAGATGAAACTGGTGATTTGCCTTTTGCCAATTGTCTGCCCTGAAAGCCACAGAGGGTTGGTACACAGAAGTAATAGAAATATCACTTAAAGATTTAGCAGTCATAGAGCCAGTTTTGAAGGTCTGAAGGAGCTCATCCACAGAAAGTAAGAACAAAATTTTGCCATCAAAAGGAAGATCCATGACCTTGTCCTGGATATCACAATGAAGCACAGTTGTCTTCTGGTAAGCATGCCTACACATGCAAACAGGGAATTAACAGCTTTTACAGTTGTGTGAGTGAGGTACTTTTTATCCAGCAGCTGTTGTAAACCTGCCTTATTAACCTCAGCTAGCCAGAACAATTATTTTTGAGCACCCGAAGGAATGAACTTCCATACCTTTCTAAAGCCTCCCAGATTTGGATGCTATATCTAGCCAAAATAGAATCAACATTAATCTGCCAAAGAGTTAAAGTAGAATTTTGGTAGAGCTTTTTGCCCTGGGATTCCCAGGCTTTAGAATCTTTTCTTTTTATATTTATTTTTTTATTGCATTTGGGCAACCATACAATGGACATTTCCAAACATTGATATGAGACAAAAACACATTGGAAAGCCGTTACAAGACATTTACCATCTCTGCACATTCAACACTGTTCCATACATGTGTGTTGCCCCATGCCCATAGATCTCTCATTGCCTCTTCCTTGCAGACCTTGACCCCATTTCCCCCTTAAAGTTCGATTGCCCAGTGGCTCTTTCAGTAACAACACAGTTATAGCCCATTTTCTTAACTAAACACAACCCCAACTTTGCAAGCTACCCTTCCCGTCCCTACCCCTCTTCCCCACCCATCCATCTCTCCTTTATCTCTTCCTGTTTGCTGCATAACGGCTTCCTACACAGCTGCCCTGTTATTTTAGGGGGTTCTGTCCCCAGGGGCCGCAAACATCACCTGGACCAGTAAATTCCATGCTGTCACATCACTGCTTGCCTCCCTTTGTCCTCTTTACACCCCCCTGTCACACCACTGTCTAGGCTTCTGCCCATTTCTTTAAGTCCGCCCAACATGCCTCTATGTGAGGACCGTCTGCCAATTTCCATGCCAGCGCAATTAATGTTTTAGCCAGAACACATATGAGGTCTTTCATCTTGGTCAGGTGTGCTTCCCCCTTCCACCGCGGGAACTGTCCCAATAGGCATGCCCATGGGGACTGCCCTCGCATATCAACCCCCCCACCCCAAACCGTTCCACTATATTCTGCCAGAAGGCCTCAATCACTGGGCATGACCAAAGCATGTGCATCATCCTAGCTGAGTCGCTTGTGCATCTGGGGCATCTCTGGAGCTCCGCTCCCGGGAACCCCTAAATGACTTGTGGGGTCATGTATAGCCTTTGTGTGACTTGTATTTGTTTGAATCTAGTGTTCCTAGATACTTCCATTGTGTATACCAGCACTCTGGCCCATTCCTCGTCTTTAAAAGTCCACTCTAGGTCTCCCTCCCACTCAGCTCTCACCCTTAGCCCCTTCTGACCAAGTGCTTCCAATACGACCTCAAAGTCTCAAGATCACGTGCCCCCCTTCTGCCACATAGAGCGTTTCTAGCATGGTCTCCCCTTCCTCCCCTTTTTTCAGCACCGGCCATCTGTCCTCAGCTTTCTTCAGCATCCTATGATATGCCAGAAATTGCCCTTTAGGGATGTCATATTTCTCCACCAGTTCTGGAATGCTCACGCATGTCCCTTTTCCTCTATAGATCTCCCCATGTAATTATCCTGATTGATTGCCAGTGAAGCCAGAGGCTGTGAACCTCCTCAGAGCTCCTCCCACAGGTGGCTGTCAAGGGTATATTAGAAGAGTATGGGTCTTGCTTCACCCACCATCCTCCATAGGCTACATCAAATTCTCTGTCCCAAAGTTATGAACGCGGATGTCTTCTGCAGACAGACGCCTCTTACCCATAGCGCCTCCTTCAGGTAGCATGATTTGGTCTCCTATTGCAACAACCCTATGTACGGCAAGCGCTCATTCGCTAGCCAAGTTACGACGAGCTGTAGTTTCCCCACCAGGTAGTACGGCTCAAAATTAGGCAGTCTGATCCCTCCAATAGTCCCTTTGCAGTGTGCCCAGCGAGATCTTGCACCACCCTCCTCTTCAGATGAATCCCCTTGCCAGTGAGTCAAGTTCACGGAAGAACTGTCCTGGGATTTTGTGTACCGCCGTCTTCAATATTGCAGCCCGACCCTCATTGACAACGGCAGCTTTCAGCAAAAGTCCATGTATCTTTCGACCCCCTGCAGCGCCCTCAGTGTGTTCCACTCATGTTCCTTCCCAGGTTCACGATACACATCCACCCCCATATACCTAAAGGTCTAGTAAGTGCTCTTGTTCCAGCTCTGCCAAGCCCGCTAGCGGGAATAGACCTGATTTCTCTCTACTGATGGTAATGCCAGACAACCATGCAAACCCGTCCAGGACTTCCAATATGTACAGTAGGTAAACTTGAGGGTCCCGGAAGTACTGCAGCATGTCATTCACGTATAGCGAGATCACATTTGTATGGTCGCCTATTGTTCGGCCCAATTTCTTAAAATCTGCCCTGACTAGAGCCGCAAATGGTTCAAGCGCTAAAATGAAAAGCTTGGGGGGGCGGGGGGAGAGCGGAAACCCTGGTTTGGTCCCCATACGCAGTTCCCATGCCTCTGAGATGTGTCTTACCGTTTTAACCGTAGCTACCGGTCTCTTGTGTAGCAATTGCACCCACCGGAAAAACCCTTTGACCACTCCAAACCTCCTCAAGACCACATGTAGCCACTCCCACCGTACCGAGTCAAACTGGTCTTATCTATTATATGATGTAGTCTATGCAGGTTTCAAAACGTGCTTCTTCCTGGGATGTAACCAGTCTGATCCGGGTGTACCAGTGTATCAATCACCCGCTGCAGCCTGTTTGCCAGGAGTGCAGCCAAGACTTTGCAATCCTAGTTGAACATAGAGAGCAGTCTATAGGAGCCGCAAACAAGCAGCATCTTGCCAGGTTTCAGAATCGGCACGAGACTCGCAGGTAGCATTCCCATTTCAAACGCCTCCTCCAGCATCCGCAAGAGGTGCAGCATTGGCTCGCTTACTTACTCCTTGTAAAATTCTGCTGGGAGGCCGTTGGTGCCCAGCGTTTTGCCAGTAGGCAGCAAAAGTATGGTCTCCCTCAATTCTTCCACCGTGAGCGGTGTGTCTAGGATCAATGCTTGTTCCTGCTCTATGCGTGGTAATGCTATGTCTATCAGGGTCTTCTCTGTCTCAGCAGCATCTCCCTCCCCCCGTCTGAACTGCCCATAGTATCTGCCAAAGGTCGTATTTATTTCACTCTGTGCCTGCCACTCCTCACTGCACTCGTCCCTGATGATGCTGATCATTTCCCTCTTTTCTTCTGCGTGACACAACCAAGGTAGAACTCTCCTAGGTTTATCAACGCTCTCATGTAACCTCTCCAGATATCTTGGTGGCTTAATCGTAGTCCTGTGACACTTCACTACCAGCGGTGCATGGTCCGATAGGACCTGTACTTTATATTCTGCTGTCACAAATTCTCCCAGCGTTTCACCACTCGTAAGTGCGTGTATGAATCCCATACAACTCCCTCCATATATCTAAGTCCCAGCTCCCTCAGCTGGGCCCTCAATGCTTTAGCCGGCGGTGCCAGTTTCCTATGTCTGTCGTCCGATCTGTCTAAGGTAGGCTCTAGCATCCAATTGAAGTCCCCCTGCCCCCATATCCACATGGCGCCCCTGTACTGGGCCAGTCGAAGGCCCAGTACCCTGAAAAAAAGCTGCAGCATCGTGACTGGGAGCATACGTATTTATGATGCAGATTTCCCTCTGCTCTAGGAACCCATGCAAGACCACCATCCTACCTTCATTGTCACACTAGTATTCCGTCATTGTGAAGGGCACCATGGGAGCCACCCATATAAGCGTGCCCCAAGTGTACGCGGAATTAGTTGTACCGTACAACTGTCCTCCCCACTTTTTGGCAATCGTGGCTTGTCTGGCTGCAGTAAGGCGCTTCTCCTGCAGAAAGGCTATATGCACCACTTTCATGTATGTGTACACTCTATTCCTTTTCACAAAACCTTTTCAGTCCCCTCACATTCCAAGTGACTTCTGTGACAGTGCTCATTCCAGACATCCTCATCCCCCCCCCCGGCGTCCCACTCCCCTTATTACTTCTCTCCCCACTACCATTGCTCCTAGTGTTCCTCTCCCTTCCTCAAGCATCCCATGTGGCAATATGACTGAAAGGATCCTACTCCGGGTTAACATGCGTCATAATTCAAGCTGTAACTGAACTTTAAACTCCCCCCCAAATCCCAAACATTATAACGATTGCCCAAAGGCCCAAAGCGCGTTCAGGCTCAGCTGCTTCTCATTCTCCACCAGCCGTCCCTACCCCTCTGACCGATTTTGAGTGCAGCGGCTGGGTGCCTCCAACAGGCACCCAAAAGGACTCCAAGTCAATAAACGGGGGTACAGTGATTACCACATGCTCTTACCCCGTCCTCAGTTTTAGTATTTCACCATTTTATCCCCCCTTTCTACAGCTGTGCTCCCCCTCCCGCCATTCATAGAGAAGATACTTACATGCCACATGTCTCTGCAAGGCTGGAGTTTTCACCTCTCTCACTTTCTCAAGTCCCTGGACATCATCTCCTAAGAAGATGTGCCACTCCCTGTGCGTCCATCCAGGCATGTGCTCCCGCTGTGGTGTCAAAGAAGTGTGAGACGCCATTGTGCATGACCTTCAGCTTTGATGGGTGAATCAACATGTATTTGAAGCTGGCATTCCTCAGCATTTCCTTGGTGGGACCAAACTCTGCTCGTTGCCTCTGCACCTTCACTGTGTATTCTGGGTATACTGCTATGTGGACAGATCCCGTTCAATAACTCCTCGGCCGGAAAATGAAAGGAATGTGTCTTTATCTCTGTAATTGAGGATCTTTGCAATCACTGGTCTTGTTGGTGGCCCCGGCAGGGGTTTCTTGGCGAGAGACCGGTGGGCTCTATCTATTGTGAATCCTTGGTCCTATCTCCTGCAGCAGCAAATTTTCTATGAATGTTATGGGGTCTCTGCCCTCTTCCCTTTTCGGCAGACCCAGAATCCTTATGTTTTGTTCAACGTGCCCTTCCCTCTGCATCTTCTGCCCTGCTTTCCAGCACTTCCACTTGCAGCTTGAGTTCTTTCACCTCGGTCATGGTCTTTGCTATATCCTGCTTGTTTTCTACTGCTTGGGTTTCAATTGTTTGTACTTTTTCAGAAACGATTCTGACATCCTTCCGCAGCAGCCCTACATCTGTTATAAACTTGTCTATTTTGTTCTCCAGAGTAGTTTGTAGTGCTGCTATCGCCTTCAGGATCTGGTTCACTTCTGCTGTAGTCTCTGTTAGTTCACTGCCCCCCTCTTGCAATGACCCGCTGCTTCCCTCTCCTTTGCGTGCAAAGGTGTCCATTTTCGTCTGTTAGAATTTTCCCCTTATGCAGTCTATCAAGCATGTGAGTGGGGTGCTCTCTCCTGCAGTGCTATCTACAGCTCCTAGTTCATGCCCATACGTGTGGCTGTGAGGCGTCCTGCCCTTACTCCCCATGCCAGTGTACTCCACAGGATCCTGCTTCTCCTCCTTATAGGGAGTCTCCGTGCAGAGCATGATCTGCTTGTGCACTCATCCGCTCTGTTGCGTTAACTTCTTCTCTACTATGTGCAGCCCACCCCCAGTTTGCTTCCACCATGGTGTAGCGTCTGCCAGGTCCTCCAAATGTTCTACTGCGATGGCGTAAGACCTTGCTGCTGTCCTCCTACTTAGCTAGCTTCCAGTTCCTCCTGGTGCACTATAGAGCTTGATTCCTCTGCTGGTCTCCTCCACACTGTCTCACATGGCTCGACATTGGTTACCCACCTGCAACAGCCAGTTCAGGCTTCCAATAACTCAGGCCTCTACTTCTATGGCAGCCGTCAGCCACCCCGCTGTGCTGCTCTTCTCCCCTACTGCCTTCACCTCATCTGAGTGTGCAGCTCCTGCCTTCGTCCACTTGGGTACCTGCTTCTCATGTATCGCTGCTGGTCCAGCAAGCTTTCTTGTGTCTACTGTTCCTCAATGGGTGATCTCCGTGCCTCCAGCCTTGCCTTCCTTAGTCCCCTGCGCCCAAGCTTCCTTCTTCCTTTAATCCTTGTCTTTCCGCTTCTGCTCCTGCTCTTGTCCTCTGTTTTCCCAGGTCTGCGCTCTTGGCTTCCGCCACCTCGCCACTCAAGTCGGGGTGGGTATTATTCCTGCACCTGCTTCCCTGACAGTCCCACATTCACCCAGCTGTATTCTAGGGACATTGAGATCTTCCATCAGTCCCTGCTTTATGTCGCTTCCCCTCCGCTCACCTCCGCTGCCCGCGGCTGGCTCTGCTGCTCTCAATTGTGCAACTATCCTCTACTGCACTTTTCTCACTGTCACCGCCCGGGTTTATCTATGCTCCTTCCTGCCGATCGCAACCAGTATCAGCACTTTGCTCTCCCTCTCCTTCCACAGCAGTCTTGACGACCGCTGAGGTCTGTGAGCCTCCTCCTCTTACGTTCTTCCCTTCTCGCAGCCTCCTGCTGGTCGCTGCGCAGTGTTGCTCCACTGCCGCTCTTCAGCAGTTGCCTTACACCGGCATTCTTGATACACATGCCTGGCTCCTGCTTCTCCTCCACGCAGTGCTTCTCACCTCTACTGACTCTGGTGCGCCACCTTTTCCTCCACACCAACGTGTGTTCAGCCGTCCAAATGGCTCCCTCAGTGCGTGCTTCTCCTCACCCCACCAGGTGTCATTTTCTCGCCTTGGACTTCACGTCCTGCTGACCTTACTTCCTCAGCTTCCCTGGGACCCATGACTTACTTCTTTTTCCTCCACACTCTCCGGCTGTTAGGGAAGGTGGTTCAATGATTCCAGTTATTCACAGTTATTTTTTTCATGGCAGGGCTAATCTTTTTTAACGGATCCGGAGGGAGCTCCCTGGGCTCAAGTCTTTACAGCATGGCTGCTGGACACGCCCCCCCCCCCCCCGGTGTTGCATCTTTGCCCAGGACGGCAGATGGATTCTAAACAGGCCTCCTACCCAAGGCAGATGACACCACCGCAGATTGTGCTGAAAAGTCCATTACAACGAGGGGCTGTCCTTATGGGTCTTGTACCTGGAGTCTGAGGACTTAGAAATAATGGGCTCCGAGTGAGGCCTCAACCAGTTTTACACTGCATGCTCCATACTAGATGTTTCCGTTGCCAGTAATGGATCATTTAGGACAATCTTGAAAAAAGATCAGGAACAGCAGGTTGCTCAGAAGCCAGCAAATTCGAAGCTTGTAAAACCTCCAGCATGTTGTTTTAGAAGGAGGAATAGGGGGCCCAAAGAGCCACTAGACACACTGTTTCAAATCAAAACCTCCAGAAATTGTTCTGACATAAGACTGCATGATAGCATTGGTAATTGATTCAGTCATCTGTGACGGGATTAATAAACTGATCTTGTCAAGAGGGGTTAAGGACCTCTTGGTTGAAGGTGGGGGACCGATCCTGGAGCCAGCCCTAACCTGGAGGTAGAATGTGGTAGCAGGAAATTACCTTGGTATTATCCCTTTACTCGTAGCGTAGCTCTGTCTCACACCATGCCTCCGTTCAAAGATGATTGCCAGTCTTTTTCCATTTCTTTTAGAGCATTCCCAAGAGAAGATCCACTGAGGGACCAGCCAGCACCCCACGATTACCCTGTTAAAGAGGGAGACCCTGGTGTGGCCCTTGTGACCCCTCCACCTGATTTGCAGCCCGTAGACAGAGAAATGAGAGATGCACATAACTCCTAGGCTCTTCATTGCCATTGGTGATGTATTGCAGATGTGAGAAACGTTACTCTCTCAGATAGCCATTCCAATCGTATGTAATCGACAACATGGAAGAGATACAGTTAAAAAAAAAAACATTTTTATTGAATATTAAAACAAACAATACAAACCAAACTTGCATTGTATACAATAACATTTCAATTGTACATCATTCAATCGCGTTCACTGCATCCCTTATCCCACCCCCATTACGAGCCTACTTCTACTTATGTTCTATTCCTGCATCTTGTGATAGGGTATTTCTTTCCGTGGGATCCGATGGGTCTTGCATTGACCCAAGTAGTTCTGCTATCAGTAACTTCCAAGCCATCAGGGTCTCAGTCTCTTCTCCCCCCACCCAGCGCTGCTAGCTTCTTGCCATACCACGGTTTCCGTCTCCACCCATTTTTGCAGATCCTTCCACCATACCTCCAATCGTGGTTTGTGGCATGTCTTCCACCCCATAGCAATTCTCCTCTTCGCAAGCGCATATGCCAGATCCTTCAGTTTATTTACATGCCTAAGTTTCCGTGGCCTAGGGAACCCCCCTAACAGGCAGGCCCACACAGTATCCACCACGATCTTAATACCCTTTTCTGCCAGTTTGTGTGCGACCTCACCCCAGAAGCGCTCAATAACCGGACATTACCAAAACATATGCACCATGCCCGCGTTTTCCTCATCACATTTAGGGCATGCCTGCCGTCCCACATTTTTGAACTTGGCTATCCTCTGGGGTGTCAGATATGCCCTATGTGTAATATACAATTGCATCTGTTTAAGTCTTGCGTTCCGCGACACCTTCTTGTGATACCCTTGGACTCGCTCCCACATCCCATCCTCCATCGGGGTTCCTACTTCCTCCTCCCATTCCAGTCTCAATTGCACCACCTCCTTCCCCACTATGGACATCATCATCTCATATATTCTGAATATCTCGTGTCCCCCCCTCTGCTATGTCATATATTGTATCTATAGTAGCATCTGGTTCTTCCTCAAGCACCGGTTCGGGCCACGTTCTCTTAATCTTCCGCACCAGTCTATGGTACGTGATATACTGGCCAGTGTGTAACCCAGCTCCCGCCCCCAACTCCCCAAAGTCTGTTATGGTCCCGTCCTGCCAAATATCCCCATTGTCGCTATTCCAACCGGCTCCCAATGATTTTTGATTATCATCCTTAACTGCTCTTCTCCATCCACTAGTGCAACCAGTGGTACCTGAGGGGAGCACGGGCATGGGTTCCCCATCAGTTGACAAGCCCTTTGCCACATCTTCCATCCTAGCACCATCATATTTGGGCGCCCATCCATCACTGCTTGGGGCAAACACATAATCTCCTTCAGATAAAATGGGGCACAGTCCCGCCTGAACAGCCTGGTTTCAGAGGTTTCGTCCTCCAAGAGCCATTTAGCCACACATTGCAGCTGACTTGCAACATAATAAACTTCATAATTAGGCAACTTTATACCCCCTTTCTCATAAAAATTCTGTAGCTTCCAGAGGGCCACTCTATTTCGTGTGCCATGCCACAGGAAGTCCCTAAACATGCTGGCCAGTCTACTAAAGAACTTCTTTGGTATCATATACAGGATATTGTTACGCTCACCTGGTATCCACGGGGGCGTCGATCTGAACTGGCTGTTGTTACCTCTTCCAGCGACACACGGGGCGCCGAAATGATGGACTGGACCGGACCACCCAGCTTAGCTTGTTTTGCCCATATGAATATTCTTCTGTAATGGAGAAAAGGGAATTAACCACCTGCGGGGACTGGGCGCCAACCCCACCTTCCCCCACTCCTGCGATCTCTTCCCACAAATTACTTCCGAACTCTTGCTATGTTCTCATCTGATAGTTTGGAAAGATGAGCTCTCCATCCTGCCTCGAGCGCAGGGGCGAGTAGATGACCACTTACTTCACTGGTGTGGGATGCTGGAGAGTTGCAGAACGGTATTGACTCCGTAAGGAAATAGTTTGAAAAAGAGTTCAAAAACGTCTGGCCTTCACTCTGTCCAAATTCCCTTGGTTGCCTTAATAGTTCTTGAGAAGAGTTCCAAGTGGCAACCAGTAAGATGCAGGTAAGTGTTTATGGATTCTGCTCAGTTCGATAATGAGGACCTGGTCTAACCTGTGACCCTTTCCTTTTGCAGGCGTTGAATCGGTGGAGGTTCCGGTGATTGCGGCCTCAGGCAGTAACCAGGTAAGTCTGTAGCGGAATTCGGTTTCCCCTACTTGCGCTTTTGTGTTGCTTTTGTTTCCCCTTTGGGGCCGGGGTACGGCGGAGAAGCTGTGGAGGCCGCGCCGACCCGAGATGAGGTAAGTACCCCCTGTGGGATCAGGTAAGTCCTGGGGATTGCCTTTATTGTCTGGGAATGCTCCCTTGCTCACCTTATTGTCTTTATTTCCACAGGTGTTGGAGAGCGGCCGCTGGATGCTGAAAAGCGCGATGGAATGCGGAGGATTGCTTGAGGTGAGTTCCCGTGCGGCGCTGCAGGATGCGAAGCGGCGCGCGTCTGATGATTTCTTCCTTCTAGGTCAGAGCCAAGAAGATTCAGGATTCAGGTAAGGATTGCAGGTAAAAACTCCGGTTCTAACCTTCCCTCTGCTTTCTTTCAGGTTTTCAGGAGCTCCGGCATCCAGGCGGGCGTGGCTGAAGACTGGAAGCTGCTGCAGGCACGGTGAGCGTTACGCTGCAGGTGCAGAACAACGCGAAGCATGGGTTGCTGTCAGGGCGTGGTTTAAATAGCCTTGGAAGTAGTTCCAGGTAAGTATCCTTCCGCGGCCCCACCCGAGTAAAAAATAGTTCCTAGGGAAAAATAGTCCCTCCTAGGCCTCATTTGACTTCTGGTCACTGGCAGCATGGCTGCTTCAGGTAAGTCCTTGACCATGAGCCTGGCGCCCATGGCGCCAGGACTGATTCTGAACTTCTGAGCCTGGTGCCGTAGGCGCCAGGACTGCACCCAAATAGCCCCTAATTGGGTTTCATGGGCTTGTATTAAATGGCATGATGCCTGCTTCCGGGGAAGCTGGGCCAAACCTGGTTTCCCGGGGGCAGGCATCGTGACAGATATTCCCGAAGTAGTGCAGGAGCCTAGGCAAGACCACCATCTTCAACATTGCACTACGTCCCATCATTGCGAAGGGCAGCTTTACCCAGAACCACATGCAATTCTCAATTTTATTAATGGCTACTTCTGTATTGCGCTTATGCTCTTCCTCCACTGCGTGGTATATATCTATTCCTAGATAGCGGAATGTACTAGCTGCCCATGGTACTTGCAACACCGGTAGTTGTTTCAGGGGGATCCCTTTATATCCACCCAATGGGAACATGCTAGACTTCTGAGGGTTCACCGCTATACCAGACATTCCCGCATATCTTCCCATCACCTCCAAAAATATTGGAGGTTTTCCTCTGGGTATCGCAAATACAGTAGTATGTCATCTGCATATAATGATATCAGGTGTCGTTCACCACCCACAGGGATGCCTATCATGTCATATTGCTGCCTTAAATAGATCGCTAGGGGTTCCAGGGCCAATATGTATAGCATAGGGGACGATGGACAACCCCGTCTGGTTCCCCTATAGAGTTTCCACCTTTCCAATATCACTGACCCTGTTTTAACTCTGGCCAGCGGTTCACTATATAACATTTTAGCCCACTGTAGATATCCTGGACCCACCCCAAAGCCAGCCAGGGACACCAACAACCATGGCCATTTGACCGAGTCAAAGGCTTTTATTGTGTCCACCGGCACAATTGCCAATTCGTCCTCGCTTTCGTTCCCATATTCAATGACCCTATGGAGCCTCCTAAGGTTATGGGATATGTTCCTATTAGGGACATATCCTGTCTGGTCCAGGTGTATCAATTTGCCTATAACTTTCCTTAACCTATTTGCCAAAACGGCAGTCAGAATTGTACTGTCTTGATTCAACATCGACAGGGGACTATAAGAACTACAGCTATGCCCTGGCTTATTAGGTTTGGGAAGTGGGATTATAATCACTTCTCTGAGTGACTCTGGCAGTCTGCCTAGCTCATACGCCTCATTCAACATTTCTAACAGCGGGGGGAGCATCTCAACTTTAAATATTTTATAAAATTCACTTGGGAGTCCATCAGCCCCTGGGGTCTTACTAGTTGGCATCTGTCTCACCACCTCTTTTAGCTCCTCTAAGGTAATCGGTGAGTCCAGCTCCTCTCTTTCCTCAGCACTGATCTGCAGCAATCCTATGTCCTCCAGGGTTTCCACTATCATCGCGCGATTCTCCTCCCCATCCCCCATATAGCTGCCCATAATAGTTTGCAAACTCCAGATTAACTCCCTCTTGGGTGTCCCACCACCCTTCCGTCTTCCCTTATTATTGACCTAATCGGGGGTCTAGGGATTTCACTCTTATATAGCCTTGCCAAGATCCTTCCCGGTTTATCACCTCCCACATGCTGCCTCTCTATGTACTTTCTATAGTTAAGGTTACACAATATTTCCCAGTGCCCTGTGCACTTTTGCTGCAGTTTTAGTATCTAATCAGTGTCTTGGTTAGAACTGTCTTCTCCCTTAAGTGCCCTTTCCAGTTCTCCCTCGGTTTCCTGCAGGTCAGCCAGGATCCCTCCCTGCAATCCTTTAGATTTTGCAATAGCCACTCCTCTCAACACAACTTTGAAGGCCTCCCACAATGTGCCCACCGAATCCACACTGCCCGTGTTCGTCTCAAAGTAGCTAACAATCTCTTCCCTCATGTCCTCCCTAAAAAGGGGGTCTCTGAGCGCCTCCGCCCTGATGCGCCACGTCAGGATTCTTGCTCTCGGGGGACAACATTGCCATCTAAGGATCAGGGGCGAGTGGTCCGAGAGGACTCTCGCTTTATATTCGACTTGCGTGATCTGTGTCAGTATCTCTGGAGTGACAAAGACATAGTCCAGCCTAGTGTGTAGTTGCTGCGGGGCAGAATAGTGCGAGTATTGTCTCTCATGAGGATGGCACGCCCTCCACACAATGGAAGAGATACAGTTGTCATTGATCTAGCAAGTTGACTGACAATAGCATCGACAGAGCTGATGACCTCATCACTGACATTAAGACAGATGCATTAGACATGAAGCATATAGGCATCCATGTACAAAGCTACACAAAGACTTTAGTTTGTTGCTGATAGACATGAAACAAATGCTTATGACTCATAATAGTTAGAGGACCGACACACGCACAACAGCAACTCTTTAGGCTACACGCAAACAGTAGGACGCCTGAAAATACATACAATTAGCTTGCTCATGATTAATTGCAACTAATATGAATGGCCATAAGAACAAAGATGAAAGCCATAGGTGTTAGGCAGAAACCTGTGCAGTTCCCTTGGGGAACACTGCAAAAGATTTAAGACTACAGGTATAGCAGTAAACCCACTTGGTAGCAGTCTGCACCACCCAGATTTACCTGGTAGCTGTGGCTGAGCAGTCAGACTTCCCTCAAGAGGAGTTAGGCAGTATGCAAAGTATACACAATATGTACTCAGACACAATAGCACAAGCAAACACTGACCAGAGCTTGGTTTCAAAGGTATAACGTTATTTATTTTTAAGAACACATAAGTTGAAAACACTCTAGCAAAGTATAGTACAAACACTTCAAACACAGTTATAATGAAAGCAGTTTCAACCCTTACTCCTATCTAGACAACTCTAAGTTAACTCCACATAATTAAAACAGAGGTGAGCGCTTAACGTTAGATGACACTCTAGTAGGTTCAAGGAAGGGGTAAAAAGAAACAGAAATGGGTTAAACACTCCACTCTAAGGTTCAGAACACTTGCAATAGGCTCAAAGAAGCACAAAGTCACAGGTGAGCAAAAGTCACTAGGCAGGGCCCACTCTTAGAGTAGACGGAGCGAAAATGTGCCCAAGATCACACTGTTATTAGGGATTCAAAGTCTTGCAAAGAGTTAGAAAGAGTTTAGAGTGGCTTAGAAGTTTAGCCAGGGTATTCCAGGCACTCCCAGGTTCGAAAGCCGGGGGCTAAATCTACCCCGTACAGTCGGTAGCAAGGGAAGCCAGGCGGAACACGGTACCTTAAGCGGAAAGGATCCTCCAGCGGTGGCAGTTGTTCCAGGCAGTGGCAGCAAGGCTCGACGTCGGTCAGGGGAGAAGAAGTTCTCGCTGAAGAGCAGAAGAAGAAGGTCGTTGCACTGCCCGGGAAGAAACCAGCCGCGGAGTCCTCCGGTTAAAGGGTTGTACCGACTTTCGTGGTTGGGGTAAAAGTGGTGGGGTTCCGGTTGCCGGGGTGCTTGGCACTGGCAAGGCGGCCACGAGATACCTCGAGAAGCGAAAAGAAGGCGAAAACTGGTTGTCCCCACCAGTCAAGGGAAGGAGCCACTCCGTTAAGAGTTCTCCTCGGTCGTCGGGAAAAGTGGTGAGACGGTTCAGCAGGGCTCCACCGGGTGGTGTCGTCGAAGCAGGCCGGCTCAGCTCTTCCCTCGTCGGATTCTTGGTCCTGTGGCGACTTCTGAAGTTCCAGTCCCCAAAGCCCTGCTTTTATGCAGCAAACCCCCATTCACCCAGCCTAGCTGTCACTCAAACATGCTAAGTGGTGAGCCGGCCGGCTCACCACTTGGGCCAATCAGGACGGAGTGCGACTTGAGTTACCAAGGTAACTCAGTCCAGGGTGCCTAAATCCCCCTCCACCCCTCCTAAGTACCCCAGACAGAGTGGCACCACTTTGGAGGGCTTCTGTGGAGAAGCCCGCCAAAAGTGGAACAAAGGGCTCCACTTTGGGTCAGAGTTACAGAGGCGAACACCAACGCCATTTTAGAATCAAGTTTTGGCAAAAACTCCCAACCGGAGTTATAATAATAAATATATAAACCGGCGGTATGTTTAAGGCTACCGTAAATAAATAATTAAATGTGTTAGCCTAAAACAATGGGAAATCCCATAGGGAAATATTCGCGGTCGAATATAAAAAGTAGTTTCCACTGCCACCAGCCAAAACTCGATCAGGGGGGACGGAGACGTGCCCCCTCGACTAACAGACCCTGGGGCAATCGAATTGCCCCAGCCAGTACGTCCACAATATGATGGTTTGTACTGGTTCTGTTCAGGATCCAAGACTAGCAAAGTCTTTGGTGACTTTACATGCCCTGGGAGACAGTAGTCAGTCCCAGGGTATGGAGTCTATGTTGGGGGGTCCCTAGGACACCCCTGGGTCACGGCACAGAGGGTGCTGTGTAACCCACATCACAAAAATACATGAGGCCCTATGGAGTAAAAGACCCCATAGCCCATTCAACACAAGGTTTAACCCAGAAAACACACTTCAACATGTCCAAGAGTGAGGGTAAAAGAGTCTCACTCTTGGCAGGAGAAAAAAAGAAACCCCAGAAATCCAGCAAAGCTGCTGGGGGACTCACTAGGTAGGGAAATTCAGCCTAAACAGAGAATTCTCCCTAACAATAGGTTCATTGAAATGAATGGGGAAAGCAAGGCGAACTTCGGACTGCAGAAAAGGGCAGACAGAGCTTTGAGTGCAGACACTGTGCGCAGCATAGCCACCAAGGACAAGCAGAGACAGAAAGTGTACAGTTCACCAAGACAATAGAGCACCTGTGAGAATACAAGCGAACATCCTCATAATTACAGACAGGAGAGCGCCATTTTTTGGTCCCTACACATGTTATCTGAAAGAGCAGGACAGAGCCTATTCATTAGAGGTAGATGGGAGAGGTGCTGTTTTCATCGAGACAGAGGTTGAAAGATACAATTACTATACAGGTTCAAAAGCTGGATGTACTGTCTCAGGGTTTAGGCGATCAGAGGTGGCAACATGTTGGGAACTTACAGCACCTTTGTGATCGTTCCTATTGCCTTGAGAGTTTCACTCAGCCTGGTAGCTATCCAGGGTCCCAAGGATGAGAAGACCTGTTCTGTCCAATCCTTAGCTACCTTTCACGTTAAGTATATTTTGTTGCAGCCGCCAATACTTTGTCTGCTAACCTGCAACTTTGTATTTGTTACATTCAGAGGTGGTTCTAGGAGAAGTCATCAGATATGGCTACTCAATGGCTAAACTAGCCCTTATGTACTATATATCTAGTTTTTGTAAAGTAAGCAATTGCCTTCCCTGGTAGGTTTTGGGAGATGCAATCTGTGTTTTGTGATGTCATTCATAGTTAAAACGGTGTGACACACATTTGGAGGACCAGAGCCATTGGAGACGCTATGTTGTTCAATTGCAATCCCTGTCATTTTGATTGATATTAAAGATAGTAAACTTTGCCCTATGGTTTAAGTCTCCGTTCTTGCAGAAGGGTTTCTCAGGGTCCAAGTACCCACTTGCTGGTAACCGGGGTGACTGCTAAGAGTGCCCCTGCGGCTCTACTGCAAGTGATGGAAGAGGGATGGCCGCTAAGACCTTTCAGCATCAAACCGCATCGTCCCGATGCATGCCTGAAGGGCTGCACAGCTACCCGCGAGGACCAAACCCCAAGATTACGCGTGGGAATCATGGAAGAGCTCATCAGGAGACACGTTGGATAAATTCCTGCCCACGCCCCGTGGGACGCCAAGCAGAGTGGCAGGTTCTGGGAGAGTCGGGGTCCGCTTCAGTGGATCACGGAGTGCAAATATAGACCTAACTAAACAGCAAATATTGGGAGGGTAAAGTTTTGTTTATTGTTGCTAGTGTAGTTTACCTATATTTTTTAGGCGATAAGCTTAGACAGTCATCTTAGTCTATGGATGAAAACTATTTTAAAAAACGTATAAAATGGATACCTGTATGGCAGTTTAGCTTGGTTCATGGAAGATATTGGGCCTCATTACAAGTGTGGTGGTTGGGAAATAAGGGTGCTGGTAAATTTACCGGCACCCTTGTTTCTGGTCAGCCACACTACGAGTCTGCCTGCCGGGGCCACTGCGTCCAACAGGTCTGACGCTGGCGGGCACAGCGCCCCCAATAGGCAGACTCGTCACAGAAGCACCGGCACCGTTATCAATGGTGCCGGTGCTTCCGTCCTCATGGAAATGGGAATGGGGACTTACAAAATCCGGTGCTTGACTTCCCGCGCCGCAGGGACTTGTAATGTCCCAGTGGGACCGAAAAGTCAGGCCCCGGATTCAGCGTTACAGGATTGGCAGCAACCCGCTGGTGGCACCGGCGGGTTACCGCCAACTTCGTAATGTGGCCCATTATGTACGGTTCCCTATTTCTAGGTATTAGCGAGAGGCGCCAACTACGCCACGGAAGGTGGTTTCTTAATTTATCTCATTGAGATATATTAATATATTCAGCGGTACAGAAGAGGCAGAGCATGATTTTTGGATACCCTGTATCTAGGTGTGGAAGGAAGACAATCGTGTTTCATGTCATCTTTGTCATTGTATTTGCTTTGTGAAAAGCAGGAGTATATTTTGGAGTATTAGGGTTTTCATTTGAGGGTTTGTGACGTCACAAATTTGAGGTTGTTAAATAGGACTTGAGGTGCTTAGAAGGTGATGGATTTCATATGTTGAACTGTTCATTGGATTGGTGAAAAGTGTTGTTCCATTGTGGCGGAGCTCAAGCAGCATACAAGAGAAGTTGCGGTTTTGTCCTTAAGGGTGGAAAACAGAGTTTGGGCAGTGCACAGAGCACGCTCTCATTGATGGTGGTGAGCCAAAGAGGCTGTTGGAATGGTTGGAGAATGGTTATGGTTTTTGAGAATTTGATTGCAAAGTGACAATGACTATATGAAATGTGAATTGAAAAAGATATTTAAATCTGTCAAGCTCAAGTAAGTATTGACGATTGCAAAGTAACATGTCAAAACGAGGTATACACCCATTCAACATGTGAGCAAGTCCTTCCTACGATATGAAAAAAAAATAGGCAAGTATAGCGTGGAATGGACTCGTGAATCAGAGGGCAAAATGACAAAGCCATGGCCTAAAGACGCAAGCTCTTCCAAATAAGTGCAGCAACATATGACCACGTATTTACAGGCACGTATAAGGGAAAGAAACTGAGTAACCATTTGGCTATATTAGAGCTATCGAAAATGTTTCAGGACGAGGAAGGGGAACCGTTACATAAGTAATGTATGCTGAGCCAACGCGATGCAGGAGGCGAAGCAACGACGGCTCCTCCTCAAACTGCAGGCACAGACCCAACAGCAGAAGTGCAGGGATTTTACCCTTTAAGGGAATTGAAAGCTGCACCAGTTTACACAAACCCCATTGTTGCACCACCCGCATATAGCAGCAAGGACTCACTCAATGGCGCTAAGCAGGCAAATAAAAAAGCATAAGTTATTAGTGGAGATCATAAGGAGCGCAGCGACTTGCAAGCGAAACTGAGAAAAGATGAAGGATGGACAGCACATAGTGGGGTCCATGAGGAGACGGTCCCAACAAACGAATGGGTAGGCGGACAGATACTGCTTAAACTGGACAGGGAGACTACAAGTGTGCTAGGAAATACTGTAGAGGAAGCTTCAAATCGTAAGGATGTAAAGTACGAAGCTAAAGAGTGGGCAACAGTAAAAATGACAGGATGAGAAGGGAACGAGAATGATCAGAAGAGAGGGAAAGGGAAGAGAGATAAAAGGCAGAAAGAGCTAGAGCAGAGTGATGAGAAAGGCAGAGAAAGAAAGGGAGAGACAGCTGCAATTAAAGAGGGGAAAAGAGAAGGTTGGAAGTCGAGCGACTCATTAAAGAGCACTGACGCAGAGAAGAAGGAGGACAGGAGACGCGAGCCGGGGAGAGAGGAAAGTAGAGACAGACATTCCAAGGGAGTAGTGGACACCATGAGAAGAATAGGGGAACTCTATAGGAGCAGAAGGGCAAGCCCAATTGCCCCTAAGGAGAGTAGGAGCCTGGAAGGGTCTCCATTGAGGGGGGAATGTGATTTTGGGGACAAAGTGAAGGGGGACAAAGTGAAGGGAAACCAATGAAGGAAAATATGGGAAGAGACAAGGAAGAAACCGAGGGACGATTGGAGCGTCCTAGGGACAGGTTGCACAGTGCAGACAAAGTTACTCCGTATGCGCAGAGGCTTATAGCCCTACCAGGACGGAAAAAGGTGGATATTACAAGGGCATTGGAGACATGGGGAGACGTGACGCGGGAATGAGGCCGACGCAGTTGCCCTTACTAGAAGTGGGTGGTGGACTACTACGGCAACAGATGGACAACAACAATTTGAGATGTGAGCTACCCCCGTGACTGCATGGGCTGGGAAATGGATTTATGAGCTAGAAAGACTGACAGCAGGGACGACATTGGCAGTGGGGCCATGAAGAGCTTATTATCAGCCATTCTTGGGGAGGTAGCAGACTACATTTGGAAAAGGGCAGGATATCCCGGAGTGACAGGACACGGTGTACGGCGGCACGCCATTTAATAACTGCAGAGCAGCCGTATGTCGAGCTCTAAGGGTACAATGCACAGACACATTGGAAATAAGCGCAATTATGGCACGCAAAATGTGTGAAGACGGAGACCCACTTTAGTATTTTCAGGAGATACAAGAGCGTTGGGGTCTCGAAACGAGAGAACCAGGGGATAAAACAGTGGGGTTATTTTATCACATATTATGCTGAGGGCTGCCAGAACAAGTGATGAGGCAGGTGAAGAAATGAGTGGGGATGGAGGCTAAACAACTGTCAGAAATCCAGCTGTCTATAGTGCACTATTGTAGGTCAATGCAGGAGAATACGAGAAAAAAGCCTGAGGAGAGAAAGAAGGAAGAGGCAAAGTTAGTGCAGAAGAAGCCATCAAAGTACACATAAGGGGCGATGTTGACGAGTGAAGAGGGAGTAGTTGTCATGCGGCAGCCTTGGAGATTGTGGCAACAATGGAAAATGTATCTAAATCCCTGCTGGAAGCGATACTATGCGAGCACTCCAGTAGGTAGATGACGCAGTCTAGTCCTCTACAATCATGGCCACAGCCTCATACGGCGTTTCCATAACTACCAGCCGTGCTTCCTGTTCAGTGCATCGTATCTCGTTCTACCTGGTACACCGCTGCTGTGTCCCTTGCAGTTTTGTTCTGAATTCCCAGGCATCTTTAGGTCTTCTAGTTCTCTTTGTCCTTGCCCTCTCTTGTCCTTCGTAATCTTATTACGCTTTCCTTTGCTCAAGTTCCTTGCTTTGGTTTCATCCGAGTTTTCGGCTTGACTGGTAACTCCCTTCTTCAGGTACGCCTTCCCTTCTCTGCCTTTTCTGTGCCTCTGCACCCGCTGTAGCCGCTCTGGCGTTCGGATTCCCACTTAATCACTGTACTGTGGGCCTTGCTTATATCTTTCTTATTTTTCTCTCGGAGAACACTCCTCGTTCTTCCTGCTGTACTTTCACCTCAGCACAGTTTGTGTACTACTGGAATACAGCCTGCTTTCTACTGGTCAGAGACTTCCATCTTCCCCCGGGAAATACAACTTTGACCATCGCCATCTCAAGACTGCGTACCATCATCCGTTTCCCACCGGGTACTCGATTGCTGCAGGGTTTTTTGGTGCCTAGAAGCTTTTTCCCTGCTCTTTGAGGCTGGCTCCCCGGGGTTGCCTTTGGTCAGAAAGTCATACCCTGTCAAGGTGGCCTCTGGTGGAGCCCGTCCTTACTTACACGATAAGAAGAAGTAGTACACAAAAGGAGAAGAAGATCCGGAGAAGAGACACATCTGAGACCCAGTCTTACTCCTCCGAGGATAGAGGTGAGGAGGAGTCACGGGAGGGTTCCCCAGTTGAGTCCAGGGCTGACAGTTGTTGCCAAGAATGTGCAAAATCGACCACAGACAGTAGGAGGAGCATTCGTAGAAAGAGGTGATTCAAATCATTGGCCATGGGGACGGGGAGAAGTCAGATACCCAGTGCAGCAGTGCGGAAATGGATTTAATGGGGGACAGCCAAGACAGATGGGGGGTCCAATACAATGTTAGTCATGCGGAAGGATAGGTCACAAATGTGCTGAAGCCGAGGAGGAATGCAACAGAATGGTGGAATGGCACATCAGCCAACATACCAGGCAGAAGAGACTGGTTATTATGCCCAAGATCACGCAGGCATATGCGCCACAACCAACGCAAGCACAGAACATGCCAATGCAGCCATACCAGCCCATGACAAATGCACCAAGTGCACAGGAACATGTGCAGCCACTGCAACTAGCACAGCAAGAACTGATGCAACAGAACACTGTAGCCACGACATACACAGATTCCACAATGCAGGCTCCAGTACGAAGACTTGGGGGACTGACTGTAGTGGGGCGCAACCCTTTCACAGGGACAGGGATGACACTGTACCCACAATAGGACAGCCCACACATGAACATGATGTGTTCGATCCTATCTGTTACACCCGAACGGGGAATCACGTATTGGGGTGACAAAAGGTGACAGGACTTTATCTTTTCTCATAGATACGGGGGCGACTCAATCCTTTATTAGGGTGGGGAGATATCCGATGTCAGGCATTGCCATGAAGGCGCAGGGATTATCTGAGGCTACATATTTGGTTCCTTTTTACTAACAAACGTTCAATGTCTATTGGAGAACATGGCCTGACAATGCCATTATTATATTCCCGACAGATACCAGTAAACATAATGGGTAGGGACATGATGAGACGATTCAACATGACCATATAATTCACTGACCAGGGGAACAAATGTTCAACTCCATGAATTCACTATATGAACGTGAGGGAAATTATATAAGCATATTGCGGGCAGACTGTACAGAGGGGGATGCCAGCCTATACTATATGCACTCTATACGCACACATTGTTTCCACTATGTCTGCCCTGACTACTATGAAATTGTTCTACAATGCATCTAAAGTCTCGACAAATGTTTCTTGAAATGCCTGATGTATGTCTCATGCAACTAAGTTCATTACCTGTAAAATGCCTTATAAATGCCTCATGTAACCAGGTTCATTACCTGTAACAACGCCCCGATGCCTCTGGGCTGTTTGTGAGCTTTATACATTTAAATAAATAAAAAGCCAACCTCAAGCTATTTCAGTATGGCGTGGAAGTGCTGATAGCATGGCTTCCATGGATACAGGGCAAACTGCTACATATACCCAACAAGTTCTTGTTTAGACCAGAGGTTCCCTTAGATGAGAAGGAAGGACGGGTGATACCAATAGAACTGGAGGCAGTCTTAGTAAAGGACGAAAGAGTATTATTACATGGGACTGACGACACAGGACAAGCATGGAGGACGGTAATCATGGGAGGAGAAGGGCACAGACTGACTGACATGGAACTGTTTCAAGATCGTTCAGAATTTGAGACAGTGTTTTCTATGAGCATTATATATTGGGTGAGAATACATTACAGAGAAGTGCCACTGAGAATGGTGTGCTGAAAAAAGCACCACCTCTATTTCTCGAGGAAGATCTGGCATGAGTACCCAGAGTTCTATGAACTAGCAGTCCATATGATGTGGGCCTGTTAAAGGGAGTAGGAGCTATCTAAACAAAACTCAAGCAAGGGGCTAGTTAACGAGGGCGAGACAATACCCTCTATCAAGGGAAGCAGACAAATGCTTTATGAGACGATTGACACGTTGGTGAAGCAACCTTCAGAGTCAAAAAATAACACAGCTGTCTACCCGGTGAAGAAGGCGACAAGGGGATCATGGTGTTTTATTCAGGATCTACGTCCCTTAAACCAAATTGTTGAGGCAGAATTTCCATTAATTCTCAATGCAGCAACAATTCTATGCAGCGTTCCATCGGAAGCTACCCATTTCACGGTGATAGATCTGAAGAACACTTTCTTCTCTATACCGCTCCACGAGGAGTCACAGGACTTAACCTCCTTACTATATAGAAACCGGTAGTGGAAATATATGGAATTACCACAGGGGTACTGTGAGTCATCCTCAATTTTTAATAGGGCTCTTGAAATGGACCTATGCAACATACAGATGGAGAGTACCATCATTCAGTGTGTAGATAACATATTGATTTGCAGTAGATCTGAGGAACAATGCCGAAACGGCTCAGTGCAGTTGACAGCAGTAGTAGAAAAGGGTTACAAGGTAGAAAAGGCAAACATACAGTATTAACAGAAAGAAGTGTTCTACATTGGAGAGTTGATATCACAAGAAGGCAGAAAAGTAACCCCGTAAAAGGGTGGAGGCAGTCTTTAAAACGCCACCACCACAGACAGTGAGAGAGATGAAGCAATTCTTTGGCCTCTAATTATTGCAGGGCCTGGGTATTGGACTATAGCATGTACATCAGACCCTTATAAAGCGTGCTTAGTGAGGCACAGAGGGGGCACGTGACCTGTCATGGACACACAAAATAACAGAGGCATTTGAGGAATTGAAGAAAGCTATATGCACAGCTACAGTGCTATGGATTCCCAATAAAAGTAAAAAATTTCACTTATTCTCACACTACAACCGAGTGCTGACAACTGCGGTACTCACACAGAAGACAACCTTAGGACACAAACCAATGGCATAATATAGTGCACGTTTAGACTCAGTGATGAGAGGACAGTACCCTTGCGAACAAGGTTGGGCTGCTGCTGCCTTTGCAGTAGAGAAGTCATTGAGTATCACAATGGGGTGCAGTACCACACTTTACGTGGAACACAACCTCTTTGCGATTCTCAAAAAGCCCATTAGCACACCGACTACGAAGAGAGCATCAGGATACGAAGTGATCATTTTGAATCTGGCAATGAAAGTTGTGAGATGCAGAGTTGTAAACCCAGCGATATTCATAGCTGGGCCAGTGAAAGAGGGAGATTAAGTGCACAAATGTATTATGTATATGGAGCAATACAAAGACATTCCTAAAAAGGGGGAGCATGCCCTCGAAGAAGGGGAAATACTTTTCATTGATGGTTCGTTGATGATAGAACAGACGATGGGACTAAGATATACTGGGATGGCAGTAGTATGGACAAAACTGGACAGGACAGTTGAAGTAGTAGCAAGCGCGAGATTACCCTCACATTTTTTCAGTGCAGACATCCAAATTAGTGGCCCTCATAATGGCACTAGAAGCGTGTAAAGGCAAGGAGATTACAGTGCATTCTGATTCAGCCTATGTGACATTGTTACGCTCACCTGGTATCCACAGGGACGCCACCCAGCTGGGTTACTCGCTAGTATACTTCTCAGTTTTGCCCAGATGTGGTTTGCGGGGAAGGTTCTGCCTAAAAATACAGGAGGACTGTGTTCAAGACTGACCAACTGGGTTAAGTAGCCTCCCTCCACCCCCGTATGATTTCAGCCCCTCTGGAGCCCCCTCCTCACCTTGTGGTAGAGTTGGGCGGGCTCTCTGTCCTGCCGTCTTTGCAGGGGCGCGTTGTCTTTCGTGGGCGTGTGCGGTCCAGTTACTTCACTGACGCCGGCCCGTTTGATATCGTTCAGGTAGGTCTTATTGTTGTTCTTTAGTAGTTTTGCTATCCTGCAGGCCTTTCTTTGTTTAATAATGTCTCTTTTTCTCCCTTAGGTATGCGGAGCTTCAGTGCAGTGAAACTGGCTTGGTTGAGCCCGCTGGTAAATGATGGCGTATTAAGAGCGCTATGAAGCGGTAAGTAAGAGCTATGCGCAGCGCTGCGAAGTCTTGCATTTGCTAACCTGTGGTTTCTTTCCTTGTAGGTCGCTGTGTTCTTCAGCGCGTGAGGAATGTCCGGAGTGGTGCCAGCCGAGAGGCGACCAGCCAGGTAAGCCTTTAGAGTAGTTTGTAATTTGCAAATGTCTCTTCTGCTTTCTTTAATGTTGCCTC
The DNA here is from genome assembly GCF_040938575.1 of Ambystoma mexicanum. Lineage (NCBI taxonomy): Eukaryota > Metazoa > Chordata > Amphibia > Caudata > Ambystomatidae > Ambystoma > Ambystoma mexicanum. The sequence goes on along the minus strand of NC_090932.1, from coordinate 917,399,088 downwards.
TATCTCCCTCTTTCAGGTCGTTCAGTCCGGGAGGCGTGCAGATTCAAGGAAGCTGTTCTCAGTAGCTGCAAGTGGCTAAAGATGAAGACTGCAGGTAAGATGCTGCTGCTAATGATGTTCCTTTTGTCTCCTTGCAGGTTCTGCTTCTCCGAGGTTCGAGGGAATAGCTGGACACGGTGAGCGTCACGTTGCAAGCTGCAAAGTAACGCGAAGCGTGTTGTCTTTCTCGGGTGTGGTTTAAATAGCCCCAATAAAATAGTCCAGGTAAAGTAGTCCCTAGGCTACCACACCCAAAACACTAGACCGCATAGCTTGGTTCCTAGGAACCAAGCTATGTGGATGCCTCCATGTTGGCTCACAACACAATAAAGTAGTTCCCAAGCACATTGTTTTTCATGGTGTATGAGCCTGGTGCCATAGGCACCAGGACTGGCCCCAGGAGCGCTTTTGAAAAGGATGCCAGGCTCTAGAGGCCCGAGTCCTGACTCCACTTGGCCAATGGGTTTGCCAGAGGGGGTTTTGGCCGAGGTTCGTGACAGCACTCCCCCCTAAGGTCCCTCTCACGGTGTTCCTTCTGTCTGGCCCAGGTTTATTTGGGAAGTTGCAATGGAATTTCCTGATTAGACGCAGTGCGTGGATGTTCTCACTGGGCTCCCAGGATCTATCTTGTGGTCCAAATCCTTTCCAATTGACGAGATAATATAGCTTTGTCCCAGAGTATTTAGAGTCCAAGATATCTTTGACTTCGAATTCTGGTTTTCCGTCAACATGTATGGGTTTAGGTGGTGTCCCAATCCGTGTGCCGGGTTGCATTGGTTTCAAGAGGGAAACATGAAATACCTGGTGGATTTGTAGATTAGGTGGTAAATCCAGTTTCACGGCTACTGGGTTGATAATTGCCTTAATGGTATAGGGTCCTAGGTATCTGAGATAAAAGGTCCGGGTTTCCTTGATGGGTACGAATTTAGCGGCTAACCAAACTTTGTCTCCTACTTGATAATCAGGGGCCTTTTTCCAGTGTTGGTCGGCAAATCTCTTGTTTTTCTTTGGCATGAATAAGATGTTCCTTCGCCTTCTTGAAAGCCTGAGTAATGGTTGTGTGTAGAGTCTTTACCACTGGCATTTCCAAGCTGGCTGTAAACTCTAGTTCAGAGGTATGTGGATGTCTGCCATAAAGGGTATAGAAGGGCGTTTGTCCCATGCTTGAATGCAAGGAATTGTTATATGCATATTCGGCTATCCATAGTAAGTCTTTCCGATTCCTTTGTTTGTGGTGCAGCATGCACCGTAAATATTGCTCGAGCGTCTGATTGGTTCTCTTGGTTTGGCCGTCCGTTTGGGGATGGTGACTGATAGATAGCCGAACGTCGATCTGCGCCATAGCACAACATTTTTTCCAGAAGTTAGAAACAAACTGGCTGCCTCGATCAGAGACCAGAACCGAAGGGAAGCCATGTAGCTTAACAACGCACTCCAGGAATACTTTTACTGCGTCTGGGAGGCCTTGGAGAGGAATAAAATGTGCCATCTTCGAAAATAAGTCCACAACAACAAGGATGGTGTTGAACCCTTGGCTGGGAAGTAGATCAGTGATGAAGTCAAGGAAAAGAGTGTGCCATGGAACTGGAGGAATGTCCAATGGCTGTAGGAGACCAGATGGTTTTTATTTCTAGGATTTCTTTTGTGCGCAGACACCGCAGGACTGAATATACTGAATGATGTCCTTACGCCAGGTAGGCCACCAAAAGTTCTCTTTCACCTTAGCTAGGGTTTTGGCAATCCCAGGATGCCCTTCGGTCAGTGAATCGTGATAATTTGAAATAATATGATGTTGTAATTCCTTCTTGGGTACATATAGGCGTTCCCTAAAAAAGGGTAGATGGTCCTTGATGGTATATTGTTCCCCTTGAGTTTGCCATGCGAGGGAAACATCAGGATTCATTGTCCGTTGAATTTCTTTTTGTAGTTCTGCTTGTGTTAAGGCTGTCGTGATACCCAAGAGTTTGTCTTCAGGTATAATAGGTACTGGGTCTGGAGTTGTATATACCATTTCATCTATGCCCATGCAAGATAAGGCATCCGCCTTTCCGTTTCTGACCCCTGGTCGAAACGTGATTACATAATCATATTCGGCGAAGAAAAGGGCCCACCGTAATTGGCGCCAGGACTGGGCTTTGGCTGTTTTGAGATATTGCAGGTTTCGGTGGTCTGTGATGACTATAATGGTGTGTCTGGCCCCCAGAAGGTAGTGCCTCCAGGCTTTAAAGGCGGATTTGATAGCCAGGAGTTCCTTGTACGTGATGGCATAATTAATCTCTGGAGGTGAGAACTTTTTTGACCAGAAGCCCACAGGTTTCCGGGTCTCTGTGAAAGGACAGCCCCCATTGCTAGACTGGACGCATCAGTTTCAACGACATAAGGGAGGTCTGGACGAGGAAGTCGCATGATTGGAGCAGAGGTAACACTTCGTTTAAGTTCCTGAAAGGCTTCTTCTGCTTCTTCGGTCCAAGCAAACTTTTTATTGTTTTTTCATAATAGTACTGTGATTGGGTGCACAACCTGAGAGAAGTCTGGGATGAACCGGCGGTAGAAGTTCGCAAAGCCCAGCATGCTTTGTACCCCTTTCAGAGACGTCGGTGAAGGCTATTTCAGAATGGCATCTACCTTGTGCACGTCCATTCTGATGCCTCCTGGAGTAAGGATAAAACCAAGAAACTCTACTTCGGTGACGTGAAAAAAGCATTTTTCAAGCTTTGCAAACAAGCAATGTTGACGGAGCTCGGTGAGGACTGAACGAACGTGCCTGACATGATCTTGTTTCGAGTCGGAGTATACCAAGATGTCGTTTATGTACACTAAAGTGCACACATCAATTAACTCCCTCAAGACGTCATTCATGAAATATTGGAATGCCGCAGGAGCGGTGCATAACCCGAAGGGCATGACTTGATATTCAAAAAAGCCGTACTTAGTACGGAAGGCGGTTTTCCATTCATCTCTGTTTCTCACTCGGACCAGGTGGTACGCTCCTCGAAGGTCCAATTAGGTATAAATCTGGGCATCTTTAACTTGGTCTAGCATCTCAGTGATAAGTGGCAAGGGGTAGCGGTTCTTCACAGTGATCTGGTTCAATGCACGGTAGTCAATACAGGTTCTCAAGTCCCCTTCCTTTTTCGGTAAAAAGAACAAAGGACTGGCTGCGGGGGACTTCTAAGGATGGATAAATCCGTTTGCAAGGTACTGGTCTAAATAGGATTTCAAATGAAGGTTTTCTGGTTCTGTGAGAGCGTAGATCCTGCTGCAAGGGACTTGTGCACCAGGAAGAAGGTCGATCTGATAGTCATAGGGCCTGTGCGGCGGCAATGTATTTGCTTGGTCCTTTCAGAATACATCCTGGAAATCATGTTATTCACTTGGCAAGGTATTAGTTACTCCCAGGGTTGATACTGTCGCTCCGGGAGTCATGGGGATACAGACGTCGGGTTTCTCCTCTTGATAATAGCAGGCAGGGAAGCAGTCATCTGGGAAGGTTCATTTTCGTGCCTGCCAGTCTATCAGCGGGTTGTGAGCAACCAACCATGGCCTCCCTAGTATTAGCCTGAACTGAGGGGCCCTGATGAGATCAAACGAAATAGACTCCCGATGTCCGTCCTGGCACAGCAAGGTTACCCTGGCTGTACACTGGGTTACTGGTCCGGAAGCGATTTCTGTCCCATCCACGGTGGCTACCTTGTCCATAGTTGGCTTAGAACACAAAGGAAGCCCCATCTCTGCTACCAGTTCTTGATCAATATAACTTCCAACTGCTCCGCTGTCGATGTATGCTTCAACGGCATGCATTCTTGACGACCGTTGGTGGTTAATTAAGATCACTGGTATTGCAATGTGCGAGGTCAGCAACTCTTTCTTCTCACTCGACAAACTGACCTCTAAGTTTGTCGAGCTTGGTAGTTTTCCAATTCCTTAGCTTTATCCTTCTCTGTGGCCTGACTTTTCTTCTTGGGGGTTTTACTGGACAGTCCTTCAGGAAATGTCCTGGTTTCCCACAATACAAACAAAGTTGTTGTTGTCTTCTTTTGTCCCGCTCTTGTTTTGTTAATGGAGGCCGTATCCCTCCAATCTGCATGGGTTCTACAGCATTTTCAGGTACACGGGATGTGTTTTCCCTTGGTCGGACATACACGGTCCGAGGGTCCATTTTAGACCGGTCTGCTTTTCAGTCCTGCAACCGGTGGTCTAGCTGCACGACCAGATTTATGAATTCGGCACAGTCTCTGGGCGGATCAACCACCTGGGCTAAGATGTCCTTTAATTCGCCTCGTAAGCCTCGATAGAATAACGTGGTTCTTTTGTTTTCTGGCCACCTAGATTCGGCAACCAGTCTGTTGAAGGTAGCAATATACGTTAACAAGTCTGATACCCCTGTCGGAGGGATAAGAGTTCATTGTCTACTGCTTGTTCCTGGGTATGGCGAGCAAAACGTTTTTCCATTTCTCTATGGAACCCCCCAAAGTCATGTAATAGAGGATCGTCATGGGTCACCAACGGCACCAACCAATCTGATGCACTACCACTCAGGTATGATAAGACAAAAGCTACCCGAGCTTGGTTGTTTGGAACTGCTCCGGGCCTACAAAGAAAATGAAGGCGACACTGATTGATGAATGCCGCATACTTCCGTGGGTCACCTGAGAACCTTTCTGGTGGTGCCAGGGGAACTGTTCCAGGTAACGTGATCTGTACTGGAGTGGGGGTAGTAGATGGTAAGGTGGGGTTTTGCATCAGTGGATTGCTCCCTGGCAGAGGAGTCTGCCCTGCCTGTGATTGCAGGATCTGCCTACTGATCTCCTCCATACGATCTTTGGTCACTAGCAAGTCCCTCTGGAGAGCATTAGTCTCTTGTTGGGCAGAATGAACCACAGCACGAAGCTCTCCTAGTAATTGGGCCAATTGGTCCATTTCTGATGTCTGCATGGCGCCCAGGTGGATTTGTTATGGTAGGCTTCATGTTAAGTTACGCTCACCTGGTATCCACAGGGACGACACCCAGCCGGGTTAATCGTTGGTATACTTCTCAGTTTTGCCCAGATGTGGTTTGCGGGTAAGGTTCTGCCTGAAAATACAGGAGGACTGTGTTCAAGACTGACCGACCGGGGTAAGTAGCCTCCCTCCACCCCCGTATGATTTCAGCCCCTCTGGGGCCCTCTGCTCACCGTGTGGTAGAGTTAGGCATGCTCTCCGTCCTGCCTTCTTTGCAGGGGTGCATTGTCTTTCATTGGCGTGTGCGGTCCAGTTACTTCACGGACGCCGGCCCGTTTGATATCGTTCAGGTAGCTCTTATTGCCGTTCTTTAGTAGTGTTGCTATCCTGCATGCCTTTCTTTGTTTGATAATGTCTCTTTTTCTCCCTTAGGTATGCAGAGCTTCAGCGCAGCAAACTGGCTTGGTTGAGCCCTGCTGGTAAATGATGGCGCATTAAGAGCGCTATGAATCGGTAAGTAAGCGCTATGCGCAGCGCTGCAATGTCTTGCCTTTGCTAACCTGTGTTTTCCTTCTTTCCTTGTAGGTCGCGGTGTTCTTCAGTGCGTGTGGAATGTCCGGAGTGGTGCCAGCCGAGAGGCGACCAGCCAGGTAAGCCTTTAGAGTAGTTCGTAATTTGCAATGTCTCTTCTGCTTTCTTTAATGTTGCCTCTATCTTCCTCTTTCAGGTCGTTCTGTCCGGGAGGCGTGCAGATTCAAGGAAGCTGTTCTCAGGAGCTGCGAGTAGCTTAAGATGAAGACTGCAGGTAAGATGCTGCTGCTAATGATGTTCCTTTTGTCTACTTGCCGGTTCTGCTTCTCCGAGGTTCCGGGGTATAGCTGGACACGGCTAGCGTCACGTTGCAAAGTGCAAAGTAACGCGAAGCGTGTTGTCTTGCTCGGGTGTGCTTTAAATAGCCCCAACAAAATAGTCCAGGTAAAGTAGTCCCTAGGCTACCACTCCCAAAACACTAGACCGCATAGCTTGGTTCCTAAGAACCAAGCTATGTGGATGCCTCCATGTTGGCTCACAACACAATAAAGTAGTTCCCAAGCACATTGTTTTTCATGGTGTATGAGCCTGGCGCCATGGGAGCCAGGACTGGCCCCAGGAGGGCTTTTGAAGAGGATGCCAGGCTCTAGAGGCCCAAGTCCTGACTCCACCTGGCCAATGGGTTTGCCAGAGGGGGTTTTGGGCGAGGGTCGTGACAGACATTTACAGTACATGCTGGAGTGTCATGATGGCAGAGGAGGGGCTTCCAGCGTGCAGGCGGCACACCAGTGCAGCACTTGCCCCTATTAGGCAGGCTCATAGATGCATTACAGCTCCCACCAGCCCTAGCAGTCGTGAAGTGCCAAGCATACACAAAGGGGGGGTATCACGTAATATTATCCCCAACAAAAATATTGGCGTATACATGGTTGTCAGGAACGGCCATAGGCAATATTTTTATTGGGGATAATATTTGGGGTTTTTGGGAGCGAAGTTGCGGGGGTGTCCCCCGCTCCCTTTAAAATAATACAGAGGTTGCGGGGGTGTCCCCCGCAGGTTCCATGCCTTAATATCACCGCAAAATATGGCAATATTTTAGTATGGCGATATTTTTGCTGGGATATTAACATGTGGAACCCAAAGGAGGTGGACTTTGTCTCCCATGGCAATGAAGCACAGAAGCAAAGCGTGCAGCATACTTTACAGAAATGTATGAATTCGACACTCCATCTAAGACATGTATATGCGTGCGTAACATGATTTTGAAGGAAGGGTATAGTTCACTACCTGGCACATAGATGATGGAGTTTCTGGGGAAGGGATCATTAGAGGAATAAGAACTATGGGTACAGAGGGATTGTTCAATATCTCCTACAGACACATTACGGTGACAGGAGAGCACCGGCAAGCTAGTGATTGCAGAAGCATTTTTGCAAGTTGCACTCACATAGTTGCATCATTCCACTCACTTAAGATGGGGATGTACTTGCTGCACACATTGGGGAAGAGTAGTTTCGTCTAAATAGGTCGGAGCATATAGCCGCATTCATGGAAAACTGTACTGTTTGTAAAAAGTAACACCGGTCATACTTTGCGCATTGGGCCTTTCCAACATCTCCATGTCGATTATGTAGACATGATTCATATATGCCAAGGGTACCGCTACATGGTAATGGTTGTATGCCCTTTTTCCCGCTGGGTCAAAGCCGGTCCGTGCTCACACCCAGATGCTCTCAGAGCAGCTAAATTCCTTGTTAGAGAGGTGTTCTCACGATGGGGGGTGGTGGGAGGGGTGTGAGGTCTTGTGGTCCGACAATGGACCTCATTTGTAAACAAGACTTTTGAGCACATTACATCTCTATTGGGGATCAAGCACAAGTTTTCCTGTAGTTAACACCCGCAAGCCAATGGAATATGCAAGCGCCTCAATCGGTGCATAAAAGAAAAAATAGCCATAAATAAAGCAATATTAAAAAAGGGATGGTTCCATTGCCTACCTCTAGCATTGTTCGCATTGCGCAATCAGCCCCGATCCGACCACAACCTAACCCCCCCTAGAAGTGGTGACATGGCACTCTATGCGACTTCCAGTTGATCCTCCCACTAGAGCACTGACAGACACCCACAGTTATGCTGTTTTAGGAGATGAAATGCATGATTACCTCACTTCGACGATGGCTAGAGCCTTTTTATCTCTCGACAGCTGCAGTCTCAGCAGGAGAGGTCGAAAAAGGTTGAGGAAGACAACACACCAGAAACTAACTGAGAACTGCTAAAGCAGCCACTACTTTATCCAGGGAACTCAGTCTATTTGTGAACTTTCATCAGGCCGTGGTACAAGCACAGGTTTGAGGGACCGTTTTCTGTAGAGCACGCTACTGATAGGGCTGTAAAACTAGTCGGGAAAAAGGCCTGGAATTACATCAGAGACGTTAAACCCTACCGAGGTGAGACCTCTTCCCTCCAACACAAAGACGATTTGGTGCAAGAAGAAGAGCACGACAAAGGAGAAGCACCACTGCAAAGTTTGACTAGATCAATGACCAGAGTTAGGGAAGGAAAACACACAGAGCTATCTTTTCCTCACACTAGGCACTCATCACGAAAGCAAAAGGACGGCCTTAAATACATGATTCCGTACCTACACACAACCTTTGATGAGCACTTTATTAGATCTGTAATTGAGAGAGAACAGATGATACCATGCCTTTCTTCTTTATGTGGCCCAAACCTGTGCACTTCTGAGCCATGGGGATCCATCGGTCATCAGGCTGCTGAGCAGTACCAGGATTCATATAGTGTAGGAATGATTGTTTTATGCATCACTTGCATAGTACTTTAGAGGAAGAGCTTAACTAATAACGTGTTTCAGGCTTTTCAGGTTATTTTACAAGCCTTCTGGATACTACAAAGGACATTCAATACAAATAAAAAAAGGTAAAATGTTTTTTTTTTTTAATGGGAACTGTAATTCGGACGGTTTTGATGTTTTGTGCTTTTTGCTGTCACTACCTCTTTACCCTGTTTGCAGTATGAAGGATCTTATTTTTGCATGCACATGCTTTGGTTCCCAGTAACGCAACACCTATCCATGCTCTTACGGAAGCTATATCTGGGCAGATGACTAATGCTGCCAAAGAGGTAAAAAGATTCAAATGTGGTGCAGACGTAGACTTTGACCAGGTAAATTCATATCCAACTTGTGGTCCAATCACATGACCACAGTGAGGAAAGAAACTACGAAGGAGAGCTGTTTTGTCTGCTCTTTGATCCCCTATGCCATGAGGACATCCGGAACATTCGTACCAACTGAAATTCCAACCGACAGCACAATGCCATATGCACTTGTTGCCTGGACAACCAGAGGCCGATTTCAAGGGAGGTGGGCCACATTGAGGTGGATGTCCAAGAAGACATTCCCGTATGAATACAGTTATATCCAGACTCAGGAAATTATAGATGATTATTGGAGCATTGACAAGATAATAGAGTACATTCCTGATGGTCCCCACAAAGGAGAAGCCAGAGTAGTGACACAGGAGTTACAATGCCCTAAAACAGGACAAAGGGAGATAGAAGGAATGCCAGCATAGGCCTCAGTTACTCGTATATGGAAAAATATATACAACCAAAGGATGGAAAGAGGGAATGGTTGGGAGCAAAGCACCTGCGCTGCTAACAGTTCCAGTAGAAGTAGTACAAAAGGAAAATGACGCATACCTCAAAGAATGGGAAGCAAGTGCACCACTACTCACCTGGGTGGAGAATGAAGCAGGTCCTATGCCAAGATGATCTAGTTTCTGGGGGTGGACTAGTGAGGGAGGATCACCTGAATGAGGAGTCTTAGGGAGGGGAAGTGGGACACCGAACGGTGAGACGCAGTATCCCCTTCCTCACATCATTATCATTATCATTATGACACCTTTTCCCCATCCTGCCTGGTAGGATATTCAGAAACTCCCCCCCGTATGAACGACAATGGATCAATACCCGAGCCGATTACCTGACCTGTACTAACACAGGGGTCAGGCAGAGTCAAGCAAATAGTGACAACTACATACACCTGACTACCCTTTCCCATCCCCATTGGGATAAAAGGCAGAGCACAAGAGCACACTTCAAGCAAGGCAGAACGCACATGAAGTAGCCATTCCAGGACGGCAGTTCAAGCATAGAAGAAAGGCGTTGAGACCTGACAGGACATCGAGGAGGGAGTTGCCCATGCCCTTTTCAACTCAGACCCGCAAAGCCTTCGATGAAAGAAACATAAGACCAGGAATCGCAGCTGACAAACAGTGTAACTGATGTCAGCAGTACATGGGACCCTGCCGCACTAACAGGGTACCTGGCCATACATTTCTGGCCAGAGGGATCTCAGATTATTCAACACTCCTCATGGAACTGAAGAGTGACCAGACCAGACCAGTGGCCATGTGGAGGCTAAACACATACTACCTAGGGGTTCCCACTAGTAAGGTGTAGGGTGGCAGAGGCTGCTCCACAACCCCCGGGCTGCCCTTTCCCAATCTCGGTCTCAGGATTCAGGTACTTGGGCATACATCTGGGTCCCAATCCGGAGGAGTATCTCTGGGTCAATCTCACCCCGCTATTGGACCGGTTCTTGTCAGCTGTGGCACACTGGCAAACTCTTCAGTTGTCACTGCTGGGTTGGCGTAGAATGACACCGGCAGAAACCACATGAGAATAGATGCGTGGCTGGAGTCCTTTCAAAAGTAACAATAATTTCCTGCCCCACTGGTCCAAGAGAGGAAACCCTCATAGACAAGTGCAGGTGTACAGAGACCTGACTCCGGCAAACAAGAATTTTGAGGTATCCACATTGAATGAATACCAAATGGAACCTCATTGGAAGGCAGCCAGGGGCACCTGAATATTAGACCTTGAATGCACAGTGGTCTAATCTGTATTTCTCAATGTTCCTAACTCAGCGGTTTGGACACCAGATCGAAATTGAAGACTCACAAAATGGGGGATGAATTGAATTCCTGGAAATTGTTATGTTCTGAAGATGGCCTGAGAAACAAGTTGTCTGACAGCACTTGAGATTGTGCAGTACAAGTTATAAAGTCCGAAATATATGTCGACTTGAAAGGAAGCATTCATTTGGTTGTTTTCCTATATCCATTGCAACACTAAAAAATCGGTTGCAACAATTGTATTATATTTGACCAGCACTATACAACAGAACAGACAGCATAGGGAGGACAGGAAAGATTGTAAACTATCCCATCCCCTCTTACACTAATTCAACGAATGTGATAGTTGTAATGCTTAATGGTCAAATTATGTGCCCCTCAAGAAGTTTCTTCAAAAGAAGTTTTTTATGAAATCATTTCAAATGTATTGAAAATGTTTATTGAACGTGATAACCCACCTGTATGTATTACAGCATAAAATGGGTTTTGTTCTATGGTTTATGTATATGCTACAAGTGATCACATGTTTATGTGTGTTTTAAAACAAGATTGATTTAATAAAAGTGTATAGTTTGATATATCGAAGAGGTATTTCTTTGAACAGAGCTGGTTCATGTACAGAATGATTAAGTAGATGCACGTGTTTCTGCCTGGTATTCACTGGGGGACATTAGAGAGGGGTAGTCAATCTGAGTTTTTCTCTTGCAGTTCAGGATCGACACCCCCCCGCCCCCGAACAACAAAAAATAGGGAGTACCTAATTTATAGGCCCGCTAAGGGAAATGGGACACTTCAAACCGTGGGAAGAACTTGAGGCAAGAAACTGTGCCGATGTGGTTCAGGATGGGGCGCTCATCCCCTTCATGAAACTGCAAAACACATTTGAAGTGCTGGGGAGGGATTACTATAGAAATATGTAGTTATGTAGTTAACCCATGTGATGAGGTCCCCCATAGAGGCAAATGTCTTCCCCGAGCACATGACCGCAAAGGTCACATCAACCCTATATCAGGTACTAACGGCCTTTGGATCTCTGGAATAGTCCTGACTCAGAGGCAAGTGGGAAGGGGATGTGAGGATGCGGAGATGCTTGATCCAGAGGAGTAGGTCGAAGCACTTATATTCCCGAGAGATATTGGGATGGCAGCCAGGTTACGCCTGATTCAATACAAAATTTTCCATAGGGTATATTACTCGCGAACATCATTGGTGCGATGGGGTGCGACGGACCAAGATAACTGTTTGAGGTGCGGTAGAAGTTGGGGTGAGAGTGGAGGTGAGCCCGCTATCCAGCCCAACTGCAGCTACACTACTAAAACTCAGACCTAGTGAATGCCAGATACATTACCATTTTCAGAAAGTTCAAGCTCAAGGGATTCACGACTCAGAGGCGGCCTCTACTAGACTTCCTGACTCAGATGCTGGCGAGATCAGAGGTGCGGCTTGAATCTGTGTATCTAGGTCCTTTCCTGTAGCCCAAGACGGTTTCGCTTTCACTTCGATCTCCGCTGCATGGCCGCACGACCAGTGAGTGCCTGCAGGATAAGCAGAGCCCTGCTAGCCGGAGGGCCCATGGCCTCTGAGCAACCCCCTCCCAAGCCTCTCCTACAACTTCTACAACTCATGGTGGCCCCCCACTCCCCTGAGGCATACGACCCACGAGCGTTCTCCGGGCCGCAGATCTGTGGAGTGCAGGCCACCCCTCCTGGAGCCTCAGAGCAAGGAGCACAGAGGCTCTGCCACACTGCCACACTGCCACGCGGAGAGTGCAGCTGGGGAGAGCAGCCGGAGGTGGGGGAGCCGGCGAGGCTGTGCAGGCTGCCCGCTTCACCTGCCTTGTGGAGAGGTCTTAAGAGCGAGCCCTGTGGGCTGGAAGGTAAGGTGATGTAGGTGGTGCTCTACTCTCTGCCATTACACTATTGTGGGTCTGGCCCGCTAATCAAATCCCCCCCAAGGATATTTGTGCTAATACTGGGGCAAGTAGGATACACAGCAAGCGGGTTAAGGCACAAGCAGATAGTGAGATATCGCTACATAAAAAGGCACTGGGGTGAGGAAAACCTAGGGAAGAAAGAAACTTCCTGAAGTTAATATTTGCGGAAATGAAAATCCGCTGAAACAGTCACTGAAGAGTCAGATGACGAAGGTCCCAGCATGGCGTATGAAGAAAAACCTGATGGGGGAAATGACTGCACAAGAGAAGTGGTCCCTCCCCCAGACTGGCCTAGGGCAATTGAGGCACTGGTGTCCAGACTAGAAGCTCTATTCCAACTATGTGAAAAAATGGCAACAGAGCAAAAAAAACGTGAAGGAGGATATGGCAGAAATCTTCCACCTACTAAAAATCTGGAAGGCCCCGACAAGGGCTGGAGGGATTGAGCAGGTGTCTGCCTCTCCCGAAATCTCTACCTCATCTCTCAGACACCTATACTCATTCTAAGACCAAGCTTTTGTAGTGGTGGAGTCGAATAGTGGGATGCTAGAAGCCTTATGTGCGGAAATATCTATTATGAATGCACCTGACTCCCCCCCAAGAAAATTCCGAAAGATCATACCAAAAACCGGTCTGGAAAAACAGCTGGCGAAAACACAGAAAAAGACCCCAGAGAATGGAGGTAAAGTCCACCAGCTAAAATCATAGAGCCCAACAAAGCCAAAAATCAATGAAAAGGCGATGAAAAAGCCCCAAGGCAAAGAGACTAGACAAATATAACCAACAGGTTCATTGGACGGCTGGATTCGCAATTGTCACACACATGCGGACCTCACCGGCTGCGTGGACACACACCGAGGGTCCAGTCCGGCGCCGGCGGGGGTTGCGCGTGCCCTCTGCCACCATGCCCATACCTGTCCAGCACCTCACTGGTTCCCCAACGGGACGGCGTCCCTGGGGCTGTTGGCCCAGTTCCAGCTGGGGGCGGCCATGGCGCATGTTGTCCTACCGGATCCCCGCACTACTGCCTGGCCACTCACGTGAACGCTTGCGTTTCGCTCCACTACATAGAAAGCGATCACACGTCAGTCACGTGGCGCTAGCCTGGCAATCACGTGTGTAGGAAAGTGGTCACGTGATGCTAACTCAGCAATCACATGTGCGGGAATGCGATCACGTGACCAGGAAACACGGGATATAAGGAGCTAGTTTTAGTTGCTCAGCACTTCTAAGCTGTTCCGACGGCGCTTAGCAACTCCAGCATTCTTGTACCTAGGACATTCTTGATCTCTGGATTTTTTACCCTGTTTTATGGCGTTGGATTTGCTCTTTGGAATTGTCCTCATTGGATTGGTGATATTTTTGTACCGTCTACCTGGACTACATCTACTTTGTATTTACTTACACGGACTGCTTTCATCTTCAAGCTTTGGCATTTTGGTACATCCGGAATCAAGAGCCCTTGGCTACCCTTGTCCCAGCTTCTTGTTGAACTGCATGGTGTCCCTGGTCTTTAGAGGTGTTTTCCATCTCCTCTATTTCAAGCATCAACACTCTCAGGGGGAACAGTTAGGTGTAGAGTCGTCATCGGACATCCCACGGGTAGGTGTCCTTGTCTTACCAGACTTGTACTATATTAATTCTTGTCTTTTCTACACCTAACCCTGTGCCTTTCTTTGCAGCCACCCAGGACCCGGTGTTCTCTTTTCCAGCCACAAGTGGCCCCAGTAACCGGTCAGCGAGTGGTTATTACTACTCTGACTGGCACTTGGGGAAGGAGGTATACTAATCCATGTAGACCTCAGATCTTGACAGACTGAGAAGCCACTTTCCACTGGATTATGGATACCTCCGCCGGGGACCCGGTGGCTGCTCTGGTTCAAGCCATCACAGTCTTAAGAGCAGACATGGCAGCCGCCACAACGGCAATCCACCAGAATTTGGATGCCATACAAAGGGAAAGACACGCTCTGCCCCCAGACGAAGAGTTTGGGGATGCTCCTATCCAACCAGATCCCCCTGCCGCGGCAGTAGCTCCGGCCCCGGTATATGTACCCACTCCTTTCCCATTAGCTGCACCTGATAAATTCCAAGGCGATCCACGTAAATTTTGCACTTTTTTGAATCAATGCAAGTTACATTTCCTATGCTGACCACAGGCTTTCCCTGATTCAACTACCACAGCGGCCTTTACCTTGTTCCATCTAAGTGATATAGCAGCCATTTAGGCAAACCCTTTGCTGAAGGGTGATAGTCCTGTGATATACGATTTCGATTGGCTAGTAGCTGAAATTACCCGAGTGTTTGATACACGCCACAAAGCCCAAATCAGTGATTTAGAATTGCTGGAGCCATCACAAGGAAAAAACACGCTAATTGATTACATTACACGATTTAATCAGTTAGCGGTTGAGACAGCTTGGCCAGAAGACCAGAAATCTGTTGTGTTCTACAGGGGTCTCAATGATCAGATGAAAGATGCCCTTGCGGTGGTACCATCCTTGCCTACCCAGTATCCCGATTTGGTTGATTTGGCTCTCTAGGTCGATGCCAGGCACACTGAATGAAAGACCGAGATCAGGAAATCAAACCCAGTGTTTACACCAGGCTCAGCAACCACAGATCAGCCTAGTGAACCCATGCAGATTGGGGGAGTCCGCAGTCCCATTACACCCACAAAGCGAGAACGCCGTAGACAAGCTAATGCTTGTTTCTACTGCGTAACCATTGGTCACTTTGTTAAGGAATGTCCCAGAAGGCCCAAGTTGAAACCACTGGGTTTTCAGAAGGCTCATCCCTAGGACAGGGGGGCACAGATGAGGCAGTATGTTCCATACGGACCCCCTGTGTTGCCCGATACCACCAGGCCCCTGTATCTACAGGCACACATTTTTTCCACTGACAACATTAAACACTAAGTACAACTAGTCATCGACTCTGGGGCCACGGGGAACTATGTAGACATATCCCTGGCCGCTTCATTGAACCTACCCTTACAAAACAAAGGCACCCCGAACCAGTACAGGCTGTGGATGGCTCACCTCTGGTTTCTGGTCCCATCAAACAACAAACCTCCGCTTTGACCATGATATTACAAGATACACACCAGGAGTCCATCTCATTTGATCTTATTACCACCCCTCAATACGGTCTTATCCTCGGCATCCCATGGTTGCGTGCCCACAATCCATTTATCAATTGGGTCCAGGGGTCTGTCGTCTTTGATTCATTGTTTTGTCAAGAACATTGTTTTTTAGACACGGAAACAATGTCCACACCTGCTCAGGCTCTGGGGGCTCTGGCTCGGTTATCACTACACGAATCCCAAACCATGCACATTGACACCCCAGGACATGTGGTAGGTCTAGTCACTACTGATTTACCAACCAAATATAGTGATTATGCTGAAGTATTCGATAAGAGGTCTGCGGAACATCTACCCCCCACATCGTCCATATGATTGCCCCATTGATTTGGTACCAGGTGCTATGATACCGTGTGGGCGTATATACTCTGTCCCCGTCGGAGGAATTGATTCTAAAGGAGTACTTGCAACACTCTTCAGTTGGGTCACATAAGACCCTCCCAATCACCCGCTGCCAGTCCTATATTTGTTGTACCAAAGAGAGAAGGCGATCTTTGCCCTTGCATAGATTACCGTCGACTCAATCACATCACTATAAAAAACTGATACCCGATTCCTCTCATCACGCCTTTACTGGACAGATTGACACATGCCACAGTCTTTATCAAATTGGACCTGAGAGGGGCGTACAATCTTATACGCATCCGAAAGAGTGATGAGTGGAAAAAGGCCTTTCAAAGGTTCATGAACGAGATATTTCATGACATTATTGATGCTTATGTTGTGGTATATCTCGATGATATTCTGGTATTTTCACAGTCATTTCAAGAACACGTCACTGATTCGCGGGAATTCCTGAGTAGGCTCCATTCCCACTGTCTCTACGCCAAGTCCAAAAACTGTCTATTCCATGTCCAGGAGGTTGATTTCTTGGAGTTTCACATCACCCCTGGGGGTTTGACAATGAACACCACTAAGGTACGTGCCATCCTTGACTGGGCTGTTACAAAAACCGTCAAGGAATTACAGTCTTTTCTTGGCTTCGGCAATTTTTATAGGCGATGTATTGCCGGATTTTCGGCCATCGCTGCACCATTGACACAGCTCACAAGTCCTCAGGTCCCGTTTGTTTGGTCTCCGTTGCAGCAGGATGCTTTCACGACTCTCAAAACGGCATTTACTACAGCCCCTATCCCACAGCACCCCAATCCCGACCTCCCTTATGTTCTCAAAACAGATGCTTCGTCTTATGCTTTGGGAGCCGTACTGTCCCAAACCTGTCCCTCCACTGGGTTACTGCATCCGGTGGCCTTCCATTCACGGAAATTCACTTCAGCAGAAAACCATTATACCGTCACTGAAAAAGAACTCATGGCAGTGAAAGACGCTTTCCAGATCGGGAGGCATCATTTACTTGGGGCAAAACACCAGGTTGTGGTGTATACAGATCACCGCAATTTGCAGGACCTCGCTACTTTCAAATGCACCAACAGTCGACAAGTTTGATGGCACTTGTTCTTTTCAGCCTATGAATTTGTCATAAAGCATCGTCCGGGTGCCGCCGTATACCCGGGGGTGAACCTCTCCCAGTCTTTCCTGAGACCTTACTAGAAAACAAACATGTGATATGCCTATGCAAGCCACCTATTGATCTGTTGTCTTTGATTCACCAATGGGTTGTCACACACCCCGAACAACTACGGGATTGGGAAATAGATGTGCACGATGGTCTACCGTTCATACAGAACAAGCTATTCATACCCACGCCTGACACACCTACAACAGCTCTGGAATGGTCCCACGATAAACTCATTAACTGGCACCCTGGTCAGGCTCGAACAGTGGCCCTGCTCCGACGATCATGTTGGTGGCCTTCCATGCAGAAGGACACTGTGTCTTATGTAGCTTCTTGCTCTGTGTGTGCACAGTGCAAGAACAGGAAGGGCAGTCGCCTGGGTTTATTACAGCCCTTACCACTCCCGTCAAGACCTTGGCACACCATCACCACGTATTTCGTTACTGACATGCCCAGGGTGAGGAGGTTCGATACTATCTGGGTTGTGGTCGACTCATTCACGAAGATGGCCCGTTTTGTCCCATGCACCAGTATCCCCACAGCACCTGTATTAGCTGATCTATTTTTTTGCCATGTTTTTTGTCTTTTTGGTCTTCCTTCCATCGTGGTGTCTGATCGGGGTTCTCAATTCACTTCCCGTTTCTGGTGATCCCTCACAAAACTGTTAGGCATAGACTCCCGCTACTCCTCATCATATCATCCCGAGACAGACGGGCAGACCAAACGGGTCAATCAGACTTTGGAAAAGTATCTACGCTGTCTTTCCTTACAATATCAATACTGCTGGCTTCAGGTCTTGCACTTAGCCGAGTTTGCCTACAACAATGCTCCACACTCATCCACAGGCTCTTCTCCTTTCTACTCTTTGTATGGTCAGAACCCTCGCATCCTGCCCTTCCCAGATCTTTCCCTCACACATTCACCTGCCGTTACCACTTGTATGAGGGATATGAAGGAAATCCACAACCAGACATTAATACACCTCAGAGAAGCACAGGAATCAATGCGACAGATGGCCAATGGAAAATGCTCCGTAGCCCCTATCTACACTGTGGGGAATAGGGTGTGGCTCTCCATCAGACTACCTATACTGGGTTGCTGAAAGCTACTGCCCTATTTTGTTGGCCCTGATCGGGTGACGAAAGTGGTCAATCCTGTGGCTTATCGTGTTTCCCTTCCAGGCGCATGGCGTATCCATCCGGTATTCCACACATCACTCCTTAAACCCTGTCCTGCTTTATTGCGTATTGTCCTACCCCTGTCACCTGTGATGAAGGGCTCCTCTGCTGAATACAAAGCTAGTGGTATTTTGGAGTCCCGAGTCCGCAGAGGATGCCTGTATTATCTAGTGAATTGGGTGTGGTACGGTCCAGAGGAAAGGTCCTGGGAACCTGCCAGTGAGGTCCATGCTCCTCTCCTGGTCTCTCGTTTTCAAAGGTATTATCCTCATAGCCCACGTGGACGTGGGCCCTTAGGGGGGGCTCTGTCACAGACACGCGGACCTCACCGGCTGCGCAGACACACACTGAGGGTCCGGCGCCGGCGGGGGTTGCGCGTGCCCTCTGCCGCCATGCCCATACCTGTCCGGCACCTCACTGTTTCCCCAACAGGGACGGCGTCCTTGGCGCTGTTGGCCCCGTTCCAGCTGGGGGCGGCCATGGCACCAGTTGTCCTACCGGATCGCCGCACTACTGCCTGGCCACTCACGTGACCGCTCGCATTTCGCTCCACTACATAGAAAGCGATCACACGTCGGTCACATGACGCTAGCCTGGAAATTACGTGTGTAGGAAAGCGGTCTCGTGATGCTAACCCGCCAATCACATGTGCGGGAATACGATCAGATGACCAGGAAACACAGGATATAGGGAGCTAGTTTTAGTTGCTCAGTGATTCTCAGCTGTTCCGACGGCGCTTAGCAACTCCGGTATTCTTGTACCTAGGATATTCTTGATCTCTGGATTTTTTACCCTGTTTTTTGGCCTTGGATTTGACATTTGGATTTGCCCTTATTGGATTGGTGATATTTTTGGACTGTCTACCTGGACTATATCTACTTTGGATTTGCTTATACAAACTGCTTTCATCTTCAAGCTTTGGCATTTTGGTACCTCAGGAATCAAGAGCCCTTGGCTACCCTTGTGCCAGCTTCTTGTTGAACCGCATGGGTGACCCATGCTCTTTAGAGGTATTTTACATCTCCTCTATTTTAAGCATGAACACTCTCAGGGGGAACAGTTAGGTGTAGAGTCGTCATCAGACATCCCACGGGTAGGTGCCCTTGTCTTACCAGACTTATGCTATATCAATTCTTGTCTTTTGCTTACCTAACCCTGTGCCTTTCTTTGCAGCCACCCGGGACCCGGTGTTCTCTGTTCCAGCCACCTGTGGCCCCAATAACCAGTCAGCAAGTGGTTATTAATTCTCTGACTGGTACTTGTGGACATAGGTATACTAATCCACGTGGACCTCAGATCTTGACAGCAATCCACAAATCACCCCCCTGGAGAAAACATCCAACAGTGTGAATAAGGGGGATGAAGGTCCCATGCAGGTGGGGACGTCTGACCAGGGGTCTCAAAATGATATTGCCCGCTGCAAATGCAAAAAAAAAGCAAGGCATTACATCACAAGCCGAGGGAAATGCGAAGCTGACGGAACAGAATCATTCCCTAGACTGTGGGGTAGGTGCACCCGAAATCGAATCCCCTGAGCCAAGTGCCACCTGGGAAGGGAGAGTAAACCAGCTTAAAGCAAGAATTCCACCTAAAGAGAATAATATAAAAGATTCTCTCTGGTGTAAGGACCGATTACATCTGAAGTTGGTGGAAAGAAATCCCACTGTAAACAGTCCGTTCCTGAATAGGAAATGGTTGCTGGAACTCCTCCACATGGTTCCTGGATCTAGCATTGATATCCACCGAAGACATCGCTAAAATCGAGCTCCCAGAGATAGACTCTATTGACAACTGAGTGATAATATCATGCACTTCATCAATGGTGGTGGATAGGATATGCAAAAATCAAGAGGCACTAAACTTACTGGGATTTTAAATGCTGGTCTTCTTCCCGGCCGAGCGCCAACCAAAGATAAAGGCGCCAAATAAGAAGCCAGCTGACAAATGGGCACTGGCCGCTGAGGACAGAAGACTAGAGGGAAATGGAAAGAGATCCAGCCTGCAGTAGAGTGACAAAAGAAACCACAAGATCTTATCCAAGGAATGACCCTGGCATCATGGAACTCTAGAGGCCACGGGTCCTTCCTAAGAAATTTTGAGACCTTGACATTATTGAACAAAATGTCCTGCTTTTGTTTACAAGAAACTTGGCTCTGTGAGCCGTGGATTATGGATGGCTACACAATAATACACCGTTTGGCTGCTCATCCGAGCTCAGGACGACCAAAAGGGGGCCTTAGCATAGGTGCCAAAACCTGGTTCAACTTGGAGGAATATTTGGAAGGCCCCCGAAATTTGAATTTTCTAGCTGCCACCATAACCAATCCCAAAGAGAGCACCCCGCTATCCTAGTGGGTACCTTATATGATCCTCCTGGAGGGGCCAAGACCTCAGAGATAAAAGCCATATTGGTGTCATGATGCCCACCCCCGGGCATCCGGATCAAGCCCATCAGCCCCGGGAGCATGCATCCAGACATTTACAAAAACTCCAGCAGCCCCAGCTAGGGGCTGTCTCAGTTCAGTCCTGGCGCCGTAGGCACCAGGCTCATAATAAAAATCAGTCCTGGTGCCATAGGTGCCAGGCTCATAGACATTACTTACCTCATGCAGACCATGCTGCAAATAAATCCAAGCCAACGCGAGGCCTGGATGGGACTATTTTACTACAGGGACTATTTTTTACTCAGGTGTGGTCCTGGTGAACTTCGCTCCTGGGACTACTTTGGAGGCTATTTAAACTACGCCCGAACAGCAGCACATTCTTCGTGTTATTCTGCATCCAGCAGCGTGACTCACCGTGCCTGCAGCCAGCATCCAGTCTTCTGCCACGGCCGCGTGCCTGCAGCCAGCATCCAGTCTTCTGCCACGCCCGCCTCGAATCCGGAGCTCCTAGAATAAAGAGGAAGAAAAGGACAAGGTTAGAAAACGAACTTATTTCAAATTCCTCACCTGATTATGGATCCATTTCATCTCCCGACCTGGAAAGTACATCAGTCCTGCACGCGTCGTTTCGCCAGCTCCAGCACGGAGCCATACTCACCAGTTCTCACAGCATCTTTCGATCCAGCACTGTCTCCATCATTTCTTCGCCGAACTGCGGCACCTAGGGGCACAAGAATAACAAGGTGAGCCAAAGGAATCAACAAATACCTCTTACCACCATAGACTTACCTGATTTACCACTGGCGGTATTATTGTCCATATCTTCATATGCCGCATCTGTAAAGAGGGAGAAAAACAACATGTTAACGCATGCAATAGTTACCAGACAGCATTGGGTAACACAGACTCTTACCTGAACGCCAGCAGCAGCTACGAGACCTTCTTCTCACAAACTCAGTTGCAACTTAAGGAAGGAAGGGGACAAGAGTGAACATTGGGCACATTCAACTCTTTGAACTTGAAACTTACCAATCCCATCTGGGACTTGAGAGTCAATGCTTACCGGAACTCTCCCAACGCCTTCAAACCAGTGAAGTAACTTGTATCTATGTGCCCCTGCAAGACACGCAGGATGAAGAGCTCATCTTTTACAAACATAAGGTGAGGTTACTAAGGGGATATCGGAGGTGATTAGTGGGGGAGAGCGAGAACAGTTGGGAGGCCATCACTAAAACCCAAAGGTGGCTAATCCCTGTCTCCACTTGAAGGAAAATACTTCTTCGGGTCCAGCAGACAAGACTAGGCGGGCCAGTCCAGACAGTCATCTCTGCACTACGCATCACGTTGACGGAGACCGCAGCAGGCGGGGCCGATCGACACCCCGGTGGGGTCCAGGTGAGCGTAACAGAACACGAAGCCTTTCTAAAAATACCCACCCGGGTGTTATGGAAAACTCAGAAACCGACCAACTGGCCCAATTATTGGGGGAACTTAGCGCAGAAGTACATGCCGCTCACCAAGAGATTAATGCCCTCAGGAGAGAACTGATTGTCTCAAAGGAGCGCACTGATGATCTGGCTAGGCAACTACTGCAAAACCAAGCTGGGCAAACGCCCCTACCTGGATATGGGGGAAAACCAACCCCCGTTTCATCAAGCAATCCTGTGCAAGTGGTTTTACCAGGAAATATTCCGTTAGCTCCACCCAAACGCTTTGCTGAGAACCCCAAAAGGTTTGCCGTGTTTATGAACCAATGCCGCTTGCACTTTTTATGCAGACCAGGAGCCCTTCCAAATGACCAAGCCAAAGTAGCCTTTGTATTGTCATATCTTAGTGGCAGCGCAGCGGATTGGTCCATTCCATTAGTCAACCAGGATGATCCTCTTCTCCGGGATTTTCAGGGTTTTCAAAGGAGCATGGAAAAACTATTTCGCCAGACACTCACAAGGTCAAGCCCTGGACAACGAACTTTTATCCTTACAACAGGGTAACCAGGATCTGTTAACCTATATTGCAACCTTCAATAGGTTGGTGGTGGAAACCGGGTGGCCAGAGGAAAAACGAATTACATTGTTTCATCGTGGACTTCGGGGAGAACTCAAAGACGTCTTGGCTCAAGTTGTGAACCCACCTCAGGATTGCACAGAATTTATAGACTTAGTGGTCCAGCTAGACCACCGACTTCAGAACCGAAAGACTAATCGAGCTAAGTTTGAGAATCGGGTATTGGTTAAACCCAACGTTGCCCCCAAAGGAACAGATGCATCTGAACCTATGCAGATTGGGGGGGTTAAAGGACCCTTAACTCAAAAGGAAAGAGAAAGAAGACGACAGATGCAGTTGTGTCTGTACTGTGGAACCTCAGGACATTTTCTACGGGATTGCCCTACAAAACCACCCAAGAAGGTGGTAGGAGTTGCTGATAAAAGCCACATAGAGCCAGATTCGGGAAACGACCATGCCCGTCAAGCGTAGAGGTCTGCTTGCCGAGCTTAAAGACCTTGCATCTGATCATCCCAATGGTCCTACTTGATCCCAGGCAGCCATCACGTATGCACGCATTAAGGGCATACATAGATAGCGGGGCCGTAGGAAACTATATAGACCATGAATTGGTGTCAAGGATGAATCTACCTCTTTGCAAAAAGACCACTTCGGATGTCATCACCACAGTTGATGGAACTGAGATTGCCTCGGGGCCTGTAACTCATTCCACTACAGAGATGACACTGTTGAGTCAAGATAGGCATCGAGAGACTATTGTGTTTGATCTAATCAAAGCCCCACAGTTCCAGATAATACTGGGGATGCCATGGTTGGAAACACATAATCCTTGTATAGAATGGCGAGAGAAGAGTATAACCTTCTCGGATTGTGCACCCACCTGTTACCCAAAGAAAACTTTGAACAAAGGCCTGGCTACAGTCGTTAACCCAATCGTGCAGTTACCTCAGGAATACCAAGAATTTCAGGATGTTTTTAAAAAAGAACAGGCCAATACATTACCTCCTCACAGATCATACGATTGTCAAATAGACCTCCTACCCGGTGCACAACCCCCATGCAGTAGAATCTACGCCCTCACGGAACCTGAAAATCTTCACCTACGGCAATACTTGGACCAATACCTTGCTAATGGCTTTATTCATCCTTCCAAGTCTCCTGCATCCTCAGCTTTATTCTTCGTGCCAAAAAAGGAAGGTGACCTTAGAACGTGCATAGATTACCGCGCATTAAATCAGATTACGGTAAAAAACCAATACCCATTGCCTCTGATCCCCGAATTACTAGACCAAGTAAAGGATGCTTGTATCTACACTAAGTTAGATCTCCGAGGGGCATATCATCTGGTACGTGTCAAGAAAGGCGACGAATGGAAGACTGCCTTTCGCACCAAGTACGGATTATTCAAATATCAGGTGATGCCCTTCGGGTTGTGCAATGCACCAGCAGCCTTCCAGTATTTTATGAACGATGTCCTTCGTGAACTCATTGACGTCTGTGTCGTCGTATACATAGATGATATTCTAGTGTACTCCTCCTCAGAATCAGAACATGTTAAGCACGTGCGTGCAGTCCTTGAGAAACTACACCAGCACAAGTTATATGCAAAATTGGAAAAATGTGTTTTTCATGCTACGGAAGTTGAATTTCTTGGATTTATCCTGACTCCAAAGGGAGTCCGAATGGACTCTCGAAAGGTGGACGCAATTCTCAAGTGGCCATCACCCAGTTCAGTCAAAGGGGTACAAAGCATGCTCGGATTTGCTAATTTCTACCGCAGATTCATTCTGGACTTCTCCCATGTTGTACACCCCATCACAGCACTTTTGCGAAAAAACAAACGCTTCTTGTGGACCGAAGAGGCTGAAAAGGCCTTCCAAGAGCTGAAAGCGAAATTCACATCAGCACCTGTCTTAAAGCATCCACGCCCTGAGCTTCCATACATAGTAGAAACTGATGCATCCAGTTTAGCCATGGGAGCTGTCCTGTCCCAGAAGGATCCTGAAACCGGTCAACTTCACCCAGTAGCGTTTTGGTCCAGAAAGTTCTCAGCACCCGAGTTACACTATGCGATTACCGATAAAGAGCTATTAGCTATCAAATCCGCCTTTAAGGCTTGGCGGCACTACCTTCTTGGTGCCAGGCATACCATTACCGTAATCATTGATCACCGGAACCTGCAGTATTTAAAAATAGCCAAAGCCCAATCATTGCAACAACTTCGATGGGCATTGTTCTTTGCCGAATTCGATTTTGTGATCACTTGTCGACCAAGCCGCAAAAATGGCAAAGCAGATGCCTTATCCCGAATAGGGATGGGAGAAGCATATGCAAACCCGGAACCGGTGCCAATAATTCCAGAGCAAAGAATTCTTGGCATCAGTACTCAACAGACACTAGAAGATATTCATTCAAAAATCCAACAACTCTTCAATCCAGCAACCCTGCAGGACTGGGTAAAGAAAGGCCCGGACTACTCAGTCGTCAATGACCTACCTTACTATCAAGGACGACTATTTCTACCACACAAGGAAATACAAGAACTAGTCATTTCCAATTACCATGACACCCTGATGGAAGGGCACCCAGGTATCGCAAAAACTGAAGCGAAAATTAAGAGACAGTTCTGGTGGCCCACTTGGCGAAAAGACGTAAAGTCATGTGTGATGTCTTGTGGCATTTGCGCCCAAAACAAAAGCCAGAAGAAAAAACCTGCTGGCCTTTTACAACCTTTGGATATTCCACCTACACAATGGCACACCTTGTCTTTAGACTTTATTACAGATCTACCTCCATGTAATGGATTTAACACCATCCTAGTTATTGTGGATCTTTTTTCCAAGATGGCCCACTTTATTCCTTTAAAAGGATTACCTTCCGCTTCAATTTTGGCCAAGGAGTTCCTCGAAAACATTGTTCGAATACACGGATTTCCTTCCGTATTGGTCTCTGACCGAGGCAGTCAATTCATTTCACAATTTTGGAAGAAATGTTGTCAATTGGCGCAAATTGACGTGAGGTTATCAACCAGTCACTATCCCCAGACTGATGGTCAGACGGAGAGGACCAACCAGACCCTTGAACAGTACCTACGTTGCATGCTGCACCAGACCGAAAGCAATTAAAAGGATATTTTATGGATTTCCGAATATGCATACAATAACTCAGTACATTCTGGAACCGGACAAAGCCCCTTCTATACCATATACGGACATCACCCTCTAACCTCAGAACTCGATTCGCCTCAGCACTTAGAAATGCCTGCAGTTAGTCATTTACACTCTACTATTACACAAGCCTTTAAGGAGGCAACAGAACATTTGAAACAAGCGAAAGAGAAATATAAGAAAAATGCTGATCACCATAGAAGCGATGCTCCACGATTTCAGATTGGGGATCAAGTTTGGCTGGCTACAAAACACATACCTCTAAAAGGAACTCAGACTTTTAATCCTAGGTATTTGGGACCTTACACTATTAAGGCCATTATCAACCCGGTGGCCGTCAAGTTGGAATTACCCTCTAATATGCGGATCCATCCTGTCTTTCATGTTCCACTTCTGAAACCAGTTCAACCCGGGACAAGACTTGCCAAACCACCTGACCCCATCCTAATAGATGGAGAACCTGAATTCGAGGTAAAGAATATCCTGGACTCTAAGTTGGTTAAATCAAGACTTTTTTATTTAATCGATTGGAAAGGTTATGGACCACAGGAAAAGGTCATGGGAGCCTAGTGACCACGTTCATGCACCTCGGTTGGTGAAGAAATTCCATCAGAACTTCCCAGAAAAACCAGGGCCAAGGGGAAGAACAACTTTAGGAGGGGCCTTGGGGGGGGGGGGGGAGTGCTGTCATGATGCCTACCCCCGGCATCCGGATCAAGCCCATCAGCCCCAGGAGCAGGTATCCAGACATTTACAAAAACCCCAGCAGCCCCAGCTAGGGGCTGTCTGGGTTCAGTCCTGGCGCCGTAGGCACCAGGCTCATAATAAAAATCAGTCCTGGCGCCATATAGACATTACTTACCTCATGCAGACCATGCTGCAAATAAATCCAAGCCAACGTGAGGCCTGGATGGGACTATTTTACTACAGGGACTATTTTTTACTCGGGTGTGGTCCTGGAGAACTTCTTTCCTGGGACTACTTTGGAGGCTATTTAAACCACGCCCGAACAGCAGCACATGCTTTGTGTTATTCTGCATCCAGCAGCGTGACTCTCGCCGTGCCTGCAGCCAGCATCCAGTCTTCTGCCACGCCCGCGTGCCTGCAGCCAGCATCCAGTCTTCTGCCACGCACGCCTCGAATCCGGAGCTCTTCGAATAAAGAGGAAGAAAAGGACAAGGTTAGAAAACAAACTTATTTCAAATTCCTCACCTGATTCCGGATCCATTTAATCTCCCGACCTGGAAAGTACATCAGTCCTGCACACGTCGCTTCGCCAGCTCCAGCACGGCGCCATACTCACCAGTTCTCACAGCATCTTTCGATCCGGCACTGTCTCCATCATTTCTTCGCCGAACTCCGGCACCTAGGGGCACAAGAATAACAAGGTGAGCCAAGGGAATCAACAAATACCTCTTACCACCATAGACTTACCTGATTTACCACCGGCGGTATTATTCTCCATATCTTCATATGCCGCATCTGTAAAGAGGGAGAAAAACAACACGTTAACGCATGCAATAGTTACCAGATGAGGTAAGAAACCCGCGCACATATATAAAAAATGTTTTTATGTTTTGCGGACATGATAGTGAGGGTATTGTACTAATTTCGATCCCCTTATCTCTCTTTTGTCTTTACCTGACTCGGTCATTGCAGGATTACACAAAGACAAGCCCACGTGGCTTTTGCAGTATAAGCCCTATACCTGTGTCATTCATAGCTCCACAGGTAAGCTGTGTGTTTTTTGAGTATCCACACAGTCTGATTTAGTCAGTCTTAATCACCCTTATGCTCAGACCTCTCCCTTACTATTTTTCCCTGCAGTTAAGACATCAGTCTACACTGAACCGCGTCCTGATGAAGGCCGTGTTTAAAGACGGGGCACACTTAGCCCTCTGAAAAATGGCTGAAACACCTGGTGTAGACCCACTACTCCCTTAAGCTACAGCTTATTCAGACTGTTCACACAAGCCAAATATTCATCTGTGTTACTATTGTTGTTTTACATGTTTTTAGAAGTATATGTTAAATCTGTACACATTGTTATGTGAATCTGTTGACAAACTCCATTTGTTTTTTGGTCTATGTTACACACACACTATTAGGAGTTCGTTCCAAAAGGTTTTGGTTCAGTGTGTGTTTTCAAAAAAATGTTTCTCCTCTGTTCAGATGTAGCCAACCTGTTTGTGATGTCTTTTTTCTGAATAATTTATTCTGAATATAAAAACAAGTGTCTTTTATCTCTACTAGACAGTAGTGAAGAGTGATTCTTTGTGTATATATGCAGAGGTCAATTCATCTGTTTCTTTTTTTTGGGAGTGTATCGTTGAGCATAACGTCCTTTGGACCTATTCATTTGTATGCTTTGTCAACCCAGGGGGAAACCGTGCACGCTGGTCCCGAAAGACGACACTTAGATATAACACGCTGTTAAGGTACGACTTGCAGAACAGAGATGGGGAGAGAGCTCAAGATATTATCATCGAAATATACACCCGGGTGGAAGCTGAGTCTGTGGCATCCAAGAAAGGGTTGCATAAGGAAATATGGAGACCTGGCCAGTATTTTGATCCTGCTATAGCCAATAGAAAGTAAGAAAAGAACTAGGTCATTAAAAAGCTGGAGGAAAAGTTCAGAGCCCGCCCTACGGCCCTAAAGGATACTCAAAGTATCATAAGAGAGTTCTTGAAGGTAAACAATGGCAAGGCTAACAATAGCTCCAAATGTTGACTTGAGAGGAGTTTGGAGATTAACAACAATTGTAATTATTCGTTGTCACTACAATCTAATCCCATATCCTCTGGAAATTGGAAGAAACATGTCTGTGCCACCAGCACTGCTTAGACTGCTACGACGACATCTTATGATTTCCCTTGACCAGACAGCTTCAATAGTTGGGCCTCTAAAGGCTCATCAATAAAATTTACAAACTACAAGACAAAATCCGATCTAAACAAAAAAACTCTTCTTGCCAAACCCTTTCCTTCCTCACAGCTATTCCACCCCCCAGAAAACACCATCTTCTCAATTCCACTTCTCCATCTCCGTGTAAGACATCACTACCACAGTACAACACCTCAAACCCTCCAACTGCAAACGCAACGCTTGCCCAGCACACATCATCAAGCCCTGCACAGCCACTCTTGCATCAGTCCTAGCGGACATCATTAATGCATCCTTCACCTCCAATCATGTGCCGCTCTGCCTCAAAACAGCATGGCTTTCCCCACTCATCAAAAAACCCTTCTCGAGCCCACCCTCCCCACCAACTACTGCCCCATCATCACTGTCCCCTTCCTTCACAAAATCCTCGACCGTGTAGCATTCTCCCAAATTCAAAAAACCTCGTACAATACCAACTTCTATGTGCCAGACAATCGGGATTCAGACCCAACCACAGTAGAGAAAATGTCTTCCTGGACTTAAAAATCCAATTTGACCTCACCTGAGACTCGGGCAACCTCGCCATTCTTCTCCTCCTAGACCTGTCAGCGGCATTCGACCTTGAAGACCACAATATCCTTTGCCAGCACCTGCTTACAAACTTTCACTTCTCCAATGAGGCAGTTCACTGGATCAAATCCTTCCCGAGTAAATGTACATCCAAAGTCTTCATAGGTGACCACTCTGCCGACCCCATCCCAGACCCATGCAGTGTCCCCCAAAGCTCTTGCATTTCCCCTGCACTGAACAATACTTACACCAAACTCCTCCTCGATCACCTTGATACCCTAGGGATCCCATACACTAACTTTACGGTCGACATGCAAGTTCTACTACTGATCACAGGAAAGTACACCCAAGATGTCTATCTGATTAACCAGACATACAATGGCATACAGAACTGGATGTCAACCCACAATCTCTGCTTAAATGACGAGAAGACCGAGCTACTAATTGTAGGCTCACCTCACGTCTAAGCTCCCTCGATCATTCATACTCCTCCTTCCCCATTGACAGAACCACCATTCAGGTACCCCAAAAAGTCAAAACACTTGGTGTTTACCTCAATTCAGAACTCAACATGTGCCGCCACATTAATGCGCTGGCCTCCTCCACATTCTACACAGCTAAGGTCATCACTTTGAGCAGGAAATTCATCTCTCCCTCCAACTGCCTGACCCTAGCCGGGCCATCATCGGTAGCAGGCTTGACTACTGTAACGTTTTGTTCTCCGGCACCTCTTCAAGGAACATTGCTAAACTTCAACTACTCCAAAACAAGGCACAAAGAGCTGCACTAGGCCTCAAGCTTTTCAACCACATCACAGTAGAAGGGAAGCTCACTTCCCATAAAAGCAATAATCGTCTTCAAAACACTTGTCCTAGCACACCAATTTCTCCACCAAAACACCCCCTCCTTTCTCACCACTGCATCATAACTTATCCAGGGACCCGATGCCTCCGATCTTCATCCAGTCAATCGCTTTTTCTACCCAGATTCAAACATAAACGTGCAGCAGGGGCCAGTTACTGTTTTACGGCCCCCACCCTCTGAAACATTCTCCCCAACCACAACAGAAATTAACTCTTGCTATCTAAATTAAAAATAAATCTTAAAAACCTGGCTGTTCGACAAATATGCTTAACTGACCCTGGATGACAATGTATTAGACTCTTGATGGCAATGTTTATTCTTTAATGTTACTTACTGTTACTACAAGCGCTGTGATATCTCCGGGTCCAGGCGCTACACAGATGTAAAAATAAAATAATCCTGGATGTATTATTCGGATAATCAAGGACACAAAAAAGTCTGGACTTTAATGACGAGACAGGTTCGGTATTGATATTCTTAAAGCAGCTTGCAGTAGTTGAGGACAGGCTCTAATTTTAAATGCTAGCATGGTAAAATTCCCAGAGCATGGAAGTTCAGCATTTTTATTCGGGTATACAAAAAGATTCCAAGGGATTATGTGGGAAACTATTGATATAGGCTTTGTCAAAATGCGTTGCTAAGATATATTACAAAAACTATCATTGAGGGTAGGAGAAATATTGATACTCCCTATATATCAAGCATTCGTTAGGAAAGGACATGGTACACCGTCAATCTGCTGGTTACAGAGTATGTAACTAATACCGTCAATGATCTTTAAAGATTATTTTATTTCCTATATATAGATCCGACTACAGCTTTTAATCGTGTCAATCACGTCACATTTTGGTTAAAACTGCCTCTGTGGAGGATACCATAAGGCCTATTATGGATGCTTGAGGCTTTAAATGCATAATATGTGGTTAAAGCTAAACCAAACGCACATGGAAAATCAACACAGTGAACTCCAACACGTAGAGTTCTAAAGCTGGGGTTTGTGTTGGCACCCCTACTATTTAACTTGTGTTTGGCAGAGACATTTGAAGTTTTAGGTTTGTTCACTCCTAAGTTATACCCTACAGTAGGACAGTGTTTCAGGTATACCAGTGCTTTAGCCATAACATATCTGACACATTTTGAACTTTGCATTGAAGAGACGAAGTGGGGTCCCATCCATATTAAATGTCTATAGTTAGAGATGAAGTAAAAGAAAACTAAAATTATGATGTATATGAAATAAGTGAAAAACAAGACACAAAAATGATACTTGGACAGGCACTGCATTGAAACAAAAAAACACAATTACTTGGGTGTAACTTTTACCAATAAATATAGCTGGAAACCCAACCAAGATATTCTTATAAAAAGGGGTGCAAATTATGGAATTTCATCTGGTGAACGGTGTAGGGGCAAGACCTCTAATACCTCTGCCCAAACCGTGTCAATGACCTGAGGAACAAGTGCACGTTTTGTATGTAAAGCAAGGTTTATTGTACACAAATCTGGGGAACGGTTGGATAGTTCTGTGGAACCAAACCAACCCAAGTCTCAACAAACTGCATCAATTGATGCATTGTTATACATTTTGGCAACAGTCGCAGGTATTGTGTTACCCCGTCACCCCTCAAGCATAATTGGACAAACATGATTTTCTAAGAACTTCCATCTTTTACAAATTCATTTTTTTCTCATTGGTCATCGACAATCTTTACGACCATCTTCAATTCCTATTCCAAGTCCACCTTTGCTCTGGATTGGTCCGTGGTAGGTCGTGACATCATGGTACAATGAAACATTCACATATAACATAATTCATCAGTGAGTAACAACTGGCCTAGAGCCTTTAACCTTAAGTGTGATTGCACATGGCCCGCTTGAATATTTTAGCAATACGAGCAAAGGCTGAACAAACAGGATTCTCTTTGAACTACTGATTGCGATCCACCCCAGACTCATGGCTCCTCTTAAAACATTCTAATTTATGTGACCACTACTCCAGCACATACAGCCTCTAATTTCACCCTGTGAAAACAATTCAACCCCGGATACCCTGGCCTCGGCCTCATCTTT
Source organism: Ambystoma mexicanum (assembly GCF_040938575.1). Classification (NCBI taxonomy): domain Eukaryota; kingdom Metazoa; phylum Chordata; class Amphibia; order Caudata; family Ambystomatidae; genus Ambystoma; species Ambystoma mexicanum. Next base: position 917,366,923 of record NC_090932.1, on the reverse strand, counting down.
TATGCCAGCCCAAGCAAATGGTCAACCACCTCTACACGACTTCAATGCAATGGGCAAAATTACATCTGTTCCTTGCGGAGCTGTTAAACCATACACCTTTGTCCTGTTCACAAGCGGACCTTCTACTGGTGACTCATTCTTCCTCTGTCAACACCAAGTCCGAAACCATAATGTCCCAGCTACCTAAAATTAATTGCGCAGATGCTAACTATGAAGTCTGAATAAACTCACAAAACCCCACTACATTTCTTTTTTTCTCTCTCAATTCTAATATGTATCAATTCTAAACCGTAACACTAAAAAGTAACATATCACATCCATAATTAACTACACTTGATACATATGACATTGCAACATGGCGCCCAGTTTGCCGCTGCCACCCCTAGTTATTAATACAGCGTACACAACATGAACCACTCGTAATTACGGGTACTCTTCCTGACCACCCCAACAATGGTGCATTTAGTAGTTTTCCATTAATGAAACATTAGACATTAAAGCCAACAGCAGCGTTCCTTTATGACTGTGAATTGTGGGCTTTTAGCAATGCAAATTGGTTAAAAGTTGAAAGGATCTGTTGGAGACTTGGCTCTAGGCCTTCCTGAATTTACTCACTTTGAGATGATTAGACTAGAATACAGACTAAAGTCTTTCGATGAAATGGCTAAACTGAGGAAGGTTGTTTTGCTCCTGAGGAATTTGGCAGTCTTAAGGGATGACGAGCTTGACTATTCAATAAAATCATTTAACAAATAGATCAATGGGAGACAGGAAGGAATTTGGACACTACTGTTGATTGATAGATTGAATATTCTGGCCATTCATGAATATGACATTTTTACAGCAAAATACAAGATTAAAAGTAAGCCTGGAGAGAGTGAGCAAATCAGAAACGGAGCATCTCGGGAAGCTGAAGAGTCTGGAGAAATGCTTAAAGCATATTGATGCTGTTAATTAAATACCTGCATATATATAAAGGGTTTCTCTGTCCCCATAGAAGTATGTATATGTTGCTATGATTCAATAGATTTCATTTGAAACTGAGGCTATGGGCTAAAGATACACATACACTGCATTACTTACAAATCTGTAATACAAATTGTATGGGCAATCTGAGACACCTAATAATATACAGTGAGGCTTTGCATGAAGAACATGATACTTTATACAAACATTGTGGTTTGGTTAAGAATGATCATAAAATCATACTACCCACTGTTTGATTTTGGGAAAGGATAGAAAAAAAGGTCACGTGGTTGTATGAAATAATGTTGATTTTGGGAAATGATAGAAAAAAAGATCCCATGGTTGCATGAAATAATGTTGTGATTCACTTTAAAGATTGCATAAAAGTCTCTATACACCAAATAATACAATAAGTATAAAATACATTCAAGTAAAAAAATATATTAATCTATTCTGGTTGTTATTCCTCTGTTTTGTCATCAACATACAGTGCTCAGTCAACATTTTAACTATGTTTGCATTTTGTAAAGAAAGGTTAAATGTAAATCGTTGGGTAGCAAGTTAACACAATATAGAAATCCTTAGATTCATGGCGGGCTCGGCACGTCACATCTATCTGTATTTCATAAACTCCTTATTCATGCTAAATTTCTGTGCCTCTCAGCACTCTGAAGCAAGCAAAAGCGGCATTATATGAAACATACAAACGGATAAGTCCATTAAGTACACATATTTATACACAAAACCAGCTAATGTAGAGTTGAGATTTGATAAAACCTACCTGTTTCATTACTCTTTCCAGTTTTTGGTTCTGCTCTTCTGTTTCTTTATTTAATTGTGTAGAGTAAGATATCTTTTCATCAATCGTCGCCTGATAAGAAGCTTCATCTTTCAACAGACAGTCAAGTGTATTTTTCATGGTCTAAAAGAAAAAAAGTGGTAATGTTATTTATATTTAAATCAAAACAAAATAAATGTATTGGTAACGCAGTGACCACTGTTTCTTACTTTAACATTAAAAGCTTGCTTAGTATTCTGTTATAAAGAGATATTTTACGTTAATTGTTATTTCATTGTTCTCAACTTGATCTATAAGGCCGGCGACAAGGTTACCCATTTTAAACTTGTATAGGAAGGCTGGGGAACTCCGGGGACAGAACCCAATCTATGAACCCTCTGGGTATTAAGCGTGTTATAAATAACATATCATGTGTCCCCAAGAGCAGGAATAAGGGGGATCCTTCCCAAGTCCATCATCGGGTGACCATGAAGTGCAGTCCTTCTCAATGTGGGTAAGTCTAATAGCTTGGGCTGAGGATCTAGCCTCCCACTCCCAAACAGGATAAAAGCCATGAGACAATCTGCCCTAGAAGCTTTTTTTGACAGTCCTACAACAGGCGGGTGCATTGACACTTGAAGGCAAGCGTCCCCAACCAGCACGATCCTCCCCGCAATGAGAGACAATGAAGGACTCTCCCAGGATGGGAATAAGGCCAAGGCAAAGTGCGGGTGAGCGTAAATGGGAGTTTATCAATCAGAATAGGGCATGCAAAGAACTCTGCAAACTCCGAGAGCGCTCTGTCTGACAATAGCAAAGACAGGCGTATATATTTACAAAGTCATCAGAACCTACATACTATAGGGGGCACAAGTTCAATGGGATTGGGTGGTGACGACTAGCTATAGGTGCTGCTGCGATGTGGTTGGCCTTGGCTGGAGGACGTCACTGGTCAGCCTCGTGGGTTGGGCCTGGCAGGTCAGCTGGATTCATCCGGGCGGTGTTGTTGTGCCACTGTGGCCAGTGTCAGAGATGAATGTCTTTTCCTGACTTCTTTGCCCTAGGCCATGCACACCGCAGTCATTCAGTCATTGCAATATTATCTTCTTTAGTAAATCTTCCAATAGGTTATTCTACAGGTTAATGCAACACAGGAGGAATGCACCTCAAGAGGGGTTTGATGGCGATTCATCATTACATGGTTACCAGTGTCCTGTTGACCGGGTACCATAGGTCGTGGGGCTAGGTCTCAGGGCATGGGACAGGCGGTACATGCCCTCCTGTCTTGTTAGAAGTCGTTATGAATGTGCTGCTGTAGTGTTGCCATAATATTGGGTGTCCTTATTTTACAGGGGCCATTAACCTAAGGTGATCCGGTGGGTTGTGGGACTTAAGAGAGGGCGCCTTTGGATTTGTGTATTCAGGCGGAGGTTTACTACTGGGCTGTAAATAATGCAGGTGGCGGGCCGTGGCCTTGGGTGGTGCAGAGGGGACTACAAATCTTTGAAGCGGCTCCAGCCTAGTTGGGGGAGGTGGAGCAGGGCGGCGCGGGCCTCTGTTCTCTCGTTTGGCAGTCTTCGCAGGGAGGGAGGGGGAATGGCCTTGCACATATTCACAAAGGTATCTTCCTCGTGTGTTGCCGATTTTAGGTGAAAGCATCATAAACATTTGAATACTATACAATACTCATTTGAATCATTCATTTTAACTTTGCTAACTGCCTCTCAAATATAGCCAGTCTGAGCACATTATTTGTACACTATGTTTTAACAACTACAACATTTGGTTATATGCATATACATTTGCAGTAAGTGAGGTAGTAGTGAGGTTGGTGGAGCACATAGAAAACGACTTGCCACCGTACGTGACGGTAGTGGCACATAAGGGGCTTGGACATACACACATGAAGGGTCATTCTCGCGCGTCCTTCACATGAGCCCTTAGTATGGTTGCATTTGTCTTTCTTTGCACTCTAGCAGCATTAGTTCGGTTATGGCGAGGGACCGTGGGGTGTAAACTTTTCAATGATACGCATAACAAATAACCCCCCGGGACGCTTCTACTATTTGCACATAACTGCAGTAGTGTGGGTGCTTCATTGCTAATGCCATGTGAACATGTATTCTGCCATGTCTGTATATTTTACAGGTTTTCTAATCAAAGAGGTTTGTGGAGAAAATGCGCCCATTGCAGGTAGTTTTGGCATTAGTATTTGGGAACTTTTGCTTTTATCCGATGGCCATTTTACAGTTCTTTTTCCACCCAGGCTCTGCTGGCCGGGTCATGTTGGGAGCAGTGATACACTGCGGAAGGTGAAATGTTACAGTGTTGGCATCTTACACTAGCTCATGTCCGTCTTGTTCTTGGGAACGGGCTCACAGCGGATCTGCCAGGGAGCTGTGGCCACAGGGATAATTGAAACTCTCCAAAGGTGGGGGCTGCGCTGCAGTGCGCCGAGCTCACACCATCTTTATTTAGACAAAATGGTTTGAGGCCTAGCTAAATTCAATACGTTTGGGCATGTCTTCAGCAGGTGAGCCATCCACCACCTGGGCCCTGGTGGTAAGGAGGGGACGCCCGATGAGCCATGGCCCTCACCTGGGAAGGGGATGTAGGCAAGGGGGGTCTTTTGGACCAATCCTCCCCTACATTTCCCCCCTTTCGTTACTTAAGTAACGAATTCTTTAAATCCCCCAATCTCCTGCACTCTTCTTCGTCAATTATTGCGTCATCCCATGCAGGTGTGCCTTTTATGGGCATCCACGCTCTGCACACCCCCCTTAAGCTCTCACCTCTCCTAGCATACTCATCTGGGGTACAAGTCAGGTATATACATCCGCTCTCTCCTTCCAAGTCTACCCACACCTCCTGGTACCATTCTAGTACACGGGGCTCTCTAATGGTGGTATGCCACAATTTATCTACGATATCCTTGTCGTGATACCTAGGCACTAGCTGATATCTTGGTGTGTCATCTGTTCCTGTTTGTACCTGCGCTTCCTGCATAGTTTGTATTGTACCACGGGTGTTGCCCATTGTCACCATTATCATTGCACCATTCGGTACTGCGTTAGCACAACATCGAAGACCCACCTGGCACAGGCAAAAAATAAAGAGGAGGAACACCACAGCTGGCATCAAAAATTTCATAGTCATTCCCAGCCATGATGGAACCCAGGAGAAAATATTGTCGAACCAAGTGCTTTCTTCCGCACCACCTTCCATTCTCATTCTTTCTCCTAGGTTATGTACTGCTTCGATCACATGGGACAGGGAGCCGTTGTCTGCGTCTTCGGAAGGTACGAAAGTGCAGCAGGCACTTCCGATTTTTCGGCAAACACCTCCATCCATCGCTGTCAACAGGCCCAAGACATACCTGTTTTGCATGGTCATCAGCCGTAATGCTCTTAGTTCCACTTTTATTACGTTGAACCCTTCTTCAGTGTCATTTGCCAGCTGGATCAGCTCCCAACGTGTTATCTGGAGCCATTTTGCGTTTGCTCTTGCCTGGATACTTGGGATGAGTGAGGCAAAGAATGTTTCTGCCGAGCTGAATAATCGATATCTGTCTGGGATCTGTGCCAGCAACTCTGACGATGCCTTTGATATGTAGTTTGATGCTCGTCTGTTTCGGGACAACACCTCTTCCTTGTTCCCGGAAGACAGGACATAGATTTGTGACTCTGCAGTGGGCTGGCCCGCACTCTGTTGTGTGTTTTCTCGCGTCCTTTTGCTCCCATCAATGTGGTTTTCTGGGATTACCATTAGTGCTGAGTGCAGAGTGGCCATTGAGCAGCTGCCACTCCATGATTGTGGGAGGTGCAGGTATGCCTGGTTGCCACATACCCAGTACGTGTCCATCAGGGCCGCTGTCCCTTTTCTTAAATCTGGGATGGTGAGGGTCTTGTTACAGTTCTTGTTTGTCCCCATGGAGGCTTTCCCCTCTCCTTTAAAACACAGTTCATAGTCTATTTCCTTCTGCAGCTTTAAGGGTTTTTCAATGTCTGTTACCCAAGTTAGTTTTGAAATGTGTTCCTTCCATACTGGTGTGCGCGTTCCTTCTATCCATTGCAATTTCTCTGGTGCCACACCCCTCAGTGCTTCAGCCATACACATTACTTCTTCGTCCTTCCACTTGTTGTCTGAAAAAAGTGTCCCTTGTATTATAAAAAATGGTTCTTCCAGACATACCACTCCTACTGTTTTTAGATAGCAAGTTTTCTCATTCTGCAGCATCCTAAAAGTAACCTCATGTGCCTGGAAGGTGTTCTTAATTCTGCACAACGTGAGATGAAGGAGACATTGGGCATCTACAATAGGCAACTCTTTGGGTAACAATACCTTGGGTGTGCCTGAAGCATGGGGAATGAGGGAGCAGACATAACAGCTTTCATTTGTTGTTTGTTTGGCTGTCGCACTCATGTCCGCATACCATTTATTTGTTTGGTGGGGGTGTCGTGGGTCTTCCATTTTATCTAGTCCTAACCCATAATACTCATCATACTTCCTCCTTCCCGTGTCCCTTTTTCGTCTGTTATTTTTGTTCCTCATGTACTTCCCAGCTTCATTGGCGATGGACAAAGTGGGCCCCCCTTTCTCCTTCCCGCCCCCCTTTGCCCAATCATCATATAATATTTCGTGTGTTGCTATCATTCTTTCATTTTCTTCCTTCACCTTGTCTGTCAGTGTGTTTTTTGCTATGGGGGCAGGCTGGCTGGTGGGGGTGTTATACAACCAGGATATGGCGGAGGGGTTTCGGTCATTTAAACTGCATGCATTGTAATTAGATATTTTTGCGGAGACACTGTGTTATTTTGCATTTCTCCCTGTAGCCCTTCATTTTTCGAGATGACAGCATTGGGTGGTGTGGTATAATATCCCCATACAAGTTTAGTTCCGTCCCATACCAAAAAATCACCTTCTTTAGTATTTACACTTGCTGTTGCATTGGTCACAGTAGTACTGTTAATCCCTCCCCCCTCGTTCATCTCGATAGAGATGAACGCTATGAACCAATATGTAACCAGGCCAAACATTATTGTAAAAAACAATGTAATGCACACAGACAATCCACACTCATACGAGTATCTGCATCTCTCAGCTAACAATTCTCTATATCTAATACATCTATCCGTTGCAGGCTGCCCGTTAGATGCCATGGTAGCTCCTGTTTGAGATATAAAAGTGCATTAAGTGCATGAATGTAAACATTTTGCTGGCACTACCAGCACCAGTATATATTGACAGGGAATGGAAGCGGGTAGGGCAGTAGGGTTGGGGATGCACAGACAAGGGAGTAGACACTAAGTATTTTTATCACATCATTATTTACATATAAATTCATAACACACATTTTTTTTTTTTTTTTAAATACTCTTAAAAGTAATTCTACTTGTCAGCAACTTTCGCATTCAGGTGCACTTCTGTCACACACAAGTTCATATTCACACATTCTTTTCATTTGAAACATTGTTTGCTGTTGTCTGTGCCCTCTCATCCACCTCTTCCTGCACATTATTATATGCTCTTCGTAAATCCGTCAAATGTATCCAATACTTGAGGCCCTTTACTTTTACAGCTGTTGGGGTGCAAAACACCACTTCGTATGGGCCATGGAACCGTGGTGCATTCCACCGGCGCACAAAGCTCCGGACATAAATGAATTCACCCGGCGTCAGTTGTACCTGGGCTTCAGGCTCTGTAACTGACCCTGTTGTGTTTCCCTCTTCTCTCGTGAACGGTGGTGAAAGCTGCTTTGATATTGCGCGCGCTGCCCTTGTTAATTTTTTCAAGTAGTCTGTGAACTCATCTCCCAATATCGCAGCGCTTCTGTGTGCATCTGAGTGTTCGCGCAGTGGGGAGTGTGCTGTGTGCATTCGTCTCCCAGTCACAATTTCGTGCGGGGACAAATGGTGATCCTTGCTTGGCTGATTTCTCAGCTCAAACAGCGCAAGGGGCAAACAGTTAATCCAGTTCTTTTTTAATGAAAAGCATAGTTTCGATAATCTTCCTTTTAAGAGGCCGTTCATCTTTTCCACTACGCCATTACTTTGAGGATGATAAATCGAGCACAATTTATGCTTTTTTCCCAACAGTGTTGTTACTTCCTTGAAGAGTTCATTTACAAAGTGAGAGCCGTTGTCTGAGCGAATCACGTCACAAATTCCCCAGCGCGGAAATACTTCTCTCACTAGGAACTTCGCACAGCGCTTTTAGCATCAGGCCGTGCACATGGACCTGCTTCCACCCACCTTGAAAATGGGCACACAACCACAATCATGTAACGTGCCCCATTACACCTTTCTCCCATGTCTGCGTAGTCAATATGTAGCTCTCTGAATGGCCCAATCGGTCTTGGAATTGTTCCCCTTAGTGTACGTAATGTCATTCCTGAACTGTATATCTGGCATGTTGTGCACTCCAATGTTAATCTAGACAAGTGCTCCTGAAGACAGGGCACGAACCACTCTTCCTGTATTTCTGCTGCAATGTGTTGTTTCGTGTTGTGTGCTGGGAAGTGTAATTGTTGAAACGCTATTTCTAATAATTTCACTGGCATTACCACTTTTCCTGAGTTATTTTGTCGCCACAGTAAGTCTGTTGCTGATTGGCTGCACCCTCGTTTTACCCACATCGCCTTTTCATCTGCACTTGCTCCTTCCTGCAACTCTAGTATTTGTGAGATAGGCATTGTATTGTACCCTTCTGGAAGCTCCTTGTTTGTCTTCTGCTGTAGCATGTACTCACCTGCTTCATATTTCGCAAAGTATGATGCTTCTTTGGCCGCCGCGTCCGCTGCCGCGTTTCCCAAAGACACAACGTCTGTGTTGGACGTATGTGCTTGGCACTTCACTATTGCTACCATGGTGGGATCTCGTAGGGCTTCAATTAACTCCTTCAGTAATTCTGCATGTTGCACTGGAGTCCCATCTGCTCTTCTAAACCCCCTCCGTCCCCATCTTGCCAGAACCCCATGTACTGTTGTCGTCATGTGAGCTGAATCCGTGTAAATTGTCACCGCGCACCCTTTAGCTGCGTGTAATGCTTCTATTAGGGCAATGAGTTCTGCTGCTTGTGCTGAGAAATGTGATGGGAGGCGGTACTGCACTAGTGTCTCATACTCACCGTCTTCTAATCCCACCACTGCCATACCCACATGTTTTTCTCCTGTGTCCACGTCAATTGATGCTGATCTGTCTACAAAGTACACTTCCCCCTCGGTCAGGGCATTCTCGCACGCCACTGTGTCCTCCCCTCTTTCTCCTGTGTAAGTTGCACAATCGTGTTCCTGCACGTCCTCTAGTGTGCATGCTTCTGTAATGAATGTTGCCGGATTCACTGTCCTGCATCGCACCACATGGATATTGGCGCTGGACAATATTATTTCATAGGTGGTTGCCCGCTGTGTGGTCAGTGTACTCTTTGACCTTTCCAGTATTGCAAATAATGAATGTTCCACAAACAATGTCACAGGGCATCCCATTACTATTGTGGCACTTTTCTCAATTGCGAACGCGGCTGCAGCGAGCGATTGCTCGCACGCAAAATGTCCTTGCATCACAGCATCCAAAGTGCCACTATAGTACGCCAAAGGTTTGTGTCCTAGGGACGTCTTTTGTGTCAGTACAGCTGTCATGAGTGTCCCCTTGCAGTGTGAGAACAGGTAAAATTTGCGCCCGTAATCAGGATTCGCGAGCACTGGAGCGCTTGAAATCAACTCTTTAAACGATTTGAAGGAAGCGCTCATTTCTTCTGACCATTCTATTTTCTTGTTCTCCTGTTGGGCCTCCTTGAGCGGTTGCAGTAAGGGTCTGGTGTACGCTGCATAATCTAATATCCATGCTCGGCAATAGTTGCACATTCCCAAGAATTTCTGCATCTCCTTCACTGTTGTGGGTTCTCTTACTGATCTTATTGCTTCTACCCTGTCGGGGATTATTCTTTTTCCATCTTTTGATATTAGCTGTCCCAAGTATAGAACTTCTGTCAGACAGTATTGCAGCTTTTCCTTATCTACTTTGTACCCCTTATTGGCCAACAGGGTCAGGAGTGTTATTGAATCTTTTCGGCATGTGTCTTCATCCTGTGCACAGACGAGTAAATCGTCTACGTACTGAATAATTGTACTCTCAACTGATAAATTCCCTAAGTCTTCATGTAGTATGCGGTTGAATATGTTCGGGCTCTCACAATATCCCTGTGGTAATCTACAATGTTCATATCTCTTCCCCCCCAGTGTAAATGCTGTCAGGTATCTGCTCTCTTCGGCCAAGGCGATGGAGAAAAATGCGTTTTTCAAATCGACCACCGTGAAATGTGATGCCGTTTTTGGGATGCTGCATAATATTGATGCAGGGTTCGGGACCAAAGGGAACTCTTTCTGTATTACATCATTTAGGGGGCGTAAATCCTGGATCATCCTCCAAGACCGTCCCTTTGCTTTTTAAATCGGGTAAATGCATGTGTTACATGGGGAGTTTGAAGGCACTATTATCCCTTGTGCTAGTAGTGCATTTATTGTCTCTTTTATCCCTTCTTCTGCTTCGCGGGACAATGGATATTGTTTCACTCGGGGTAGAATTGCTCCTTGTTTGAGCTTTATTATCACTGGTTGTACTCCATGCAACAACCCTACGTCATGGGGGCCTGTTGTCCACAAATTACTTGGTACTAGCCTCATGTCATCATCGAAAAATGACGGTGGTGCTCCCACCACTGCCATCAGCTGGACAGGGATTTCTCTAGCCTGAATTAAAATGTCACAGGGCATTGCTATTTCCATTACTATTTCACCATCCCCTTCCGAATCTGAAAAGAGATCCTCATCAGTTAGGTCTCTCAGGGCAATATTGGCATTGGTACACAGTACTGTACGCCATTCACATCCTTCTATGTCCATTCCAATCACAGAGATCTTTTTTGCTGATACCTGTACAGCGTGCAAGTCTAATGATACCACTGATCCTGGTGCTATGTCAGGGTGCACTATTGGGCGTAAGAGGAACTCCGCCGGTATTCTCCAATCCATTCTTCTTAGCTCAGGAACTATGAGGGCCAGCGTCTTTAGTCCTTCAATAAACATTCTCTCGTCCACTGGCAAACCACGTATTTCTGGCGCAGTTGTGTGAGCCTGTACTACTAGCATCACACGTAATGGGCATATTCCTGGTGTTGAACACACTATACCTCTCTCAGTAAATGATAATGTCATATTGAGTTTACTAAGAAGATCCCTTCCTAGTAAATTTATTGGCGAATGTTCATAATACAGTAAGGGTGTTTTTACAGTTTTACCCCCTACTGTCACATCCAATGCTTCTGTGTAAGGAACTTTATTTACAGCCCCAGAGAACCCCTGCGTCTCTAACTTCCTATTAGATAACGGGAACCGGCCCTCCCTAATACATGATTTCTCCGCTCCCGAATCCACCATGAATATGAACTGCTTGTCGCCTATCTGCGCCCCTACCAATGGTTCCTCTGCTGCATCGCAGGTGGTAGATAGAACTGGACATGCAAGTGTTCTCTGTGGGCTGTCCTATGCGGGGTGTCTCATTGCCCCCCTTGGTTGAATACGCTCCCTGAAACCACCGACACGCCATTATAGGGGGCTGGTGCTGGGGCTCCGTTGGCTGTTGTCGCGAAAGGGTTGCCTGGCGTGTAGTGCATAGTGTCATTGTTTTGTGGGTGATTCTGTGTTCTGTATTGGTGTCCCTGTTGTTGCTCATTGTACCCCTGGCCTGTGTTTCTTTGTTGTTGTCCCATTGGGAGACCATATGGGCTCCACGGATGGGGATGGCCATAATGTTCTGCCTCTGGAAATCCGTTGTTTGGTCTGCTTCTGCACTCCCTAGAGTAATGTCCCCACCTCCCGCAGTTCCAACAACTCCCTTGCGCTCCTCTGGGACCCTGCCATCCATTTCCTCCCATTCCCCCGTACCCTGGTCCACCTCCTCTTCGGCCCCTGTACCCACCTCGTCCCCCTCGAAGGGCCCACTCTTGCCACTGCGGACCTCCGCCCTGCTCCTGCTCGTTCCACTGCCGCTGTCCTGCTCCTGCCCAATTAGTTGCCATCCTTCCTTGTATTGCTACCAGCCCCTCCTCTTCCTCATCTCCCTCCCTGCTGTGTGGGAGCGCGGCTACTGCTGCTGCGACCTTCACCAACTTTGTCTGCACTAGTTTCGCTTCGTCTGCCAATCTTTTCTGCGCCACCTCCTTCTCCCTTTCTTTTATTCGCTTACAGTGGTGCACTATTATGCTCTGAATTTCAGGCCATCCTTTCGCCTCAATGCCTGCTATCTTATCGAGCGCCTTTTGCACCTCTTTTGGGAGCCCCCTCTTTATAATGAAGTAAAATAACGATGTCGATTGATACCAGGGCGTGCCCGTTTCTGCTCTCCACATCTCTTGGACCCGAAAAATATAATCCATAGCATCTTCCCCGTCATTCATTGTACACTGCATTACTGACTGTAAGTCTGGGGTATCTGGAAACGTCTCCCGCAAAGTATCCCACACCCTTGCACGCACTGTGTTAAAGGAGGCCCCATCATGGCGATCGCAGTCTAATGTTACTCCTGGGAAACCAGCCTTGACCCATACTCTATCGGCCTGATCCCCCACTGCTGATACAAGCAAGCTCTTCACATCCCCTATTGCTAGGGGTACCCCGGCAGTGTGTTTCTCAAAGGCGTATATCCACTTGCTCGCCCCTCCGGATAACGGGGGCAATAACTTTAGTAAGTTGGCCTTACCCATCTGAGCCCAGGGTATGTAATTCGGCCTCCCTCCTCCCCTATGTATTAGCGGGAGCTGCAACTTTCCCTTTGTTGTCGTATCTGTACCTGCCTTCACTCCTGATTTTCCTAATGATGCCATTTTCCCCACCCGGTTCCTTAATCGCCCCGTCCACTCATCATCCAGAGTTCTCATTGAGCATGCACCATCTAACCCTTCGCTTCCCCCTCCCATTGCCATACTCAACCTGTCGCTTTCTTCCAAATCATCCCTTATATCACATAGTAGCTCCTCCCTGTCCCCTATAGGCCTCTCTTCAATGTCAGTACATCCCTCTCTTGTCTTTAGTTCAATTATTCTGGTCGGTTCTTCCTGGATTCTGAACAGTATCTCGCCTATTTTCCACCCTTCTTCAAATGTTCTACCCTCGCTCTGTGCTCTAGATGCGTGCTCTGATCTGGCTGCATTAAGTGCGGTCCGCTCACATATGCTTTTTATCCTTGAGAGCTCGTCTTTCGCTATGGAGAGCCTTGATTCTAGATCGTCTGTTATTTGTTCTATGTTCACCCTCGGTGTGCTCACCTGAGCTCGCTCCCTATGACTCTCGTATGGAGGGGGTGCTGTTGGCCCTTGGGTTGTGATAGTTGTCGGTGGGGGCACATAAGTAGGGTCACTGTATCCCTCTGCGGGCACTGGCTTGTTTAGTATTGGGTACAACCTTGTTACCTCTATCGGTGGCTCTTCTTCTGGCAATACTTTATCATCTTTTTGTATCATTAGTGGATTATCAGTGGTAGATGGTAGATCAGGATCTAATTCCCTTGCCTTAGGCGGCGGTATCTCTTCAAACAGCCTCCAGAGATCTAATATTTCTCTCCTATTATGCAACTGCTTCCCCTTGTATTTCAAACAAATGCATGTGGCTACCATATCTAGGACACTCTTGTCAAATGAACCCCCTTCGGGCCATATCTGAGGCAACCCCTCTCCCTTCAACTCTGTGATCCATTGGTCATGATATTTCTTAATCCGTTCCGCGTACCCAGGTAGGTTCTTGCAAATATGTGATAAGGGTGTTTCTGCCCCCATACCTTGTGCCCACCTGGTACTTGTGTATCTCTATGTATCTCGATACCTCAATACGAACGTATCACCATGTGAGTTCGCGTACTTTATGTCTCACTGAATCGTGGGGACCTTCGTGTTCCTCCCTCTGCCTGCACACCATGAGATTGGCTGCGCACAGCCTCTATTCTATTCTCTTTGGGGGGCACGTACAAGAGCAAACCATCAGTAATCTCAACAATGTTAACCCAAAAATCAGAAAGGTACACACTCACTTCACCTTATTACTCTTGTCTTTATGATGCTTTGTCTTGTCTCACTTACCATGATCACTCAATGGCTGTGCATTTCTGACCATTTGTACACAACCATTACACCAAATTGTCTCTTGACACATACAATGTTCACACACCCCTCTGTAACACTCTATTCACAGTTCAATTTGTCTTCTCTTTCCTCCCTGGCCGGCTGTCCCTGTCCGTCTTATTCAGATATATGTATGTATATACATATAAGTTTGATCTTCAATTTTAGGGTAAAACTCTCTGTCTCTTTACTCTATCTCTTTGGTTTTGTACTGACCCACTTTTATTTTTCCCGTAACCCTAAAGAAAAGAATAGAAAGAATAGCAGTCACTAATATATTCTCCGTGTCTCCCTGTACCAGACACTTTTATCTTACTTTCCACTTTTTCATATATTCCCAGTACTAGTCAAGATAGCACTATGCGGCGCCGCCTTCCGCCCCCTCTCGGAACTAGGTTCCCGTCACTTTTATCTCTTAATCACCTCTATATCCTAATGGCCATATGCAAAGAAAAGCAAAGAAAGTTTAAGATGGTCTTTAGTAGACCCAATGTGCTCCTTTTTACCCCGCCTCGTTCCCTATCCTCAACTTCCTCCTCTACTCCCTTTATGATCGCTCGCACTCAATAATCACGTGCCCGTCTTGAACCGAGAGTCTCCGAAACTGGGTCCGTCCAGGCAGTGCTGCCGTACGCTCAACAGTCAGCGCCGGCTCCGGCGAGCGGTACTCAAAGGGGATTTTTCAACCGGGATCCCGTACCCTCTCTCTGTTGAGTGCGCACCTCTGAGCGTACCGGTCGCCGTTGGCGGGCAGCCTCCCGGAGCCGGCGCACCGTGCGTATCCCTTTTCGACCGGAGATTTTCGTGCCAAAAGGGGACAGTAGGGATACGTTGGGAAAAAATAATAATAATCACGCTTTCGGGGTCACCACTGAAGGCAAGCGTCCCCAACCAGCACGATCCTCCCCGCAATGAGAGACAATGAAGGACTCTCCCAGGATGGGAATAAGGCCAAGGCAAAGTGCGGGTGAGCGTAAATGGTAGTTTATCAATCAGAATAGGGCATGCAAAGAACTCTGCAAACTCCGAGAGCGCTCTGTCTGACAATAGCAAAGACAGGCGTATATATTTACAAAAAACGTCATCAGAACCTACATACTATAGGGGGCACAAGTTCAATGGGATTGGGTGGCAACGACTAGCTATAGGTGCTGCTGCGATGTGGTTGGCCTTGGCTGGAGGACGTCACTGGTCAGCCTCGTGGGTTGGGCTGGGCCTGGCAGGTCAGCTGGGTTTATTCGGGCGGTGTTGTTGTGCCACTGTGGCCAGTGTCAGAGATTAATGTCTTTTCCTGACTTCTTTGCCCTAGGCCATGCACACCGCAGTCATTCAGTCATTGCAATATTATCTTCTTTAGTAAATCTTCCAATAGGTTATTCTACAGGTTAATGCAACACAGGAGGAATGCACCTTGAGAGGGGTTTGATGGTGATTCATCAGTACATGGTTACCAGTGTCTTGTTGACCGGGTACCATAGGTCGTGGGGCTAGGTCTCAGGGCATGGGACAGGCGGTACATGTCCTCCTGTCTTGTTAGAAGTCGTTATGAATGTGCTGCTGTAGTGTTGCCATAATATTGGGTGTCCTAATTTTACAGGGGCCATTAACCTAAGGTGATCCGGTGGGTTGTGGGGCTTAAGAGAGGGCGCCTTTGGATTTGTGTATTCAGGCGGAGGTTTACTACTGGGCTGTAAATAATGCAGGTGGCGGGCCGTGGCCTTGGGTGGTGCAGAGGGGACTACAAATCTTTGAAGCGGCTCCAGCCTAGTTGGGGGAGGTGGAGCAGCGCGGCGCGGGCCTCTGCTCTCTCGTTTGGCAGTCTTCGCAGAGAGGGAGGGGGAATGGCCTTGCACATATTCACAAAGGTATCTTCCTCGTGTGTTGCCGATTTTAGGTGAAAGCATCATAAACATTCGAATACTATACAATACTCATTTGAATCATTCCAAAACATACATTTTAATTTTGCTAAATGCCTCTCAAATATAGCCAGTCTGAGCACATTATTTGTACACTATGTTTTAACAACTACAACATTTGGTTATATGCATATACATTTGCAGTAAGTGAGGTAGTAGTGAGGTTGGTGGAGCACATAGAAAACGACTCGCCACCGTACGTGACGGTAGTGGCACATAAGGGGCTTGGACATACACACATGAAGGGTCATTCTCGCGCGTCCTTCACATGAGCCCTTAGTATGGTTGCATTTGTCTTTCTTTGCACTCTAGCAGCATTAGTTCGGTTATGGCGCGGGACCGTGGGGTGTAAACTTTTCAATGATACGCATAACAAATAACCCCCTGGGACGCTTCTACTATTTCCACATAACTGCAGTAGTGTGGGTGCTTCATTGCTAATGCCATGTGAACATGTATTCTGCCATGTCTGTATATTTTACAGGTTTTCTAATCAAAGATGTTTGTGGAGAAAATGCGCCCATTGCAGGTAGTTTTGGCATTAGTATTTGGGAACTTTTGCTTTTAATCCGATGGCCATTTTACAGTTCTTTTTCCACCCAGGCTCTGCTGGCCGGGTCATGTTGGGAGCAGTGATACACTGCGGAAGGTGAAATGTTACAGTGTTGGCATTTTACACTAGCTCATGTCCGTCTTGTTCGTGGGAAAGGGCTCACAGCGGATCTGCCAGGGAGCTGTGGCCACAGGGATAATTGAAACTCTCCAAAGGTGGGGGCTGCGCTTCAGTGCGCCAAGCTCACACCATCTTTATTTAGACAAAATGGTTTCTGAGGCCTAGCTAAATTCAATACGTTTGGGCAATGTCTTCAGCAGGTGAGCCATCCACCACCTGGGCCCTGGTGGTAAGGAGGGGACGCCCGATGAGCCATGGCCCTCACCTGGGGAGGGGATGTAGGCAAGGGGGGTCTTTTGGACCAATCCTCCCCTACACACTGTACACAGCACCCAGCCACGGGTCAAGGCACAGAGCAGGAGATAGTTTGCAGCACATGTTGGGTGCAAAAACACTGGCATGGACCTTAACCTGTAAGGAAACTGGAAACCTATGGCAGTCAGAAAAAACATAGGCACTTGATTGCGGCATTTGAGGCAGGTGAAAAACACTGACAAGGGCACAGGGAAGACAGACAGCTGGATCCGCACGCCACCATGATGCCACTGCGTGATCCCAACATTGTGGAGAAGGCTTTTATAATCTTGGGCTTTGTGGGTGTCAGGAGTGAATTCTAATAGAAGATGCTCAATGCCATCAGACAATTTCAGGAGGAAGTGGAACAGTTAGACAAGGAACAATCCCAGAGTCTGAAGCTTCTGTGGAAACTGATCCATATATCAGATGTATTAATTGACATTACATCAGTAGCTGTATAAAAAGAGGCAAACACCTGACTTAGTTGGTGAGAAGAGAAAGAGAGAGAGATTACAGTGAAAAGAGCAAGAGGAGTGTCAGAAGCGAACACCAATTTTGGCCCAGCCAAGAAAGCAAGCAGTGGCAGAAAGACAGGGAAGGAGGTCGCTGGGACTGTTAGGCCAGAGCTTGAGAGAAGTCAGGTTGAAGGGTGAAGCTGGGTTAGGAGGCCTACTGAGGATCGGGCCCAAAAAGACTGGTAGGGGCCAAACCTTGTAGATGTCTTCATAGTAAAACTGCTGGGCTTTATCCCAGACTCTGGTGGAAGGCCACCCCTTGTATACCTTTGTGAGTACAGGCAAGGAGGGGAGAACATTCTATCCAAGATTATCTGGTGGTGGGCTTGGGAGAATGCCTATCAGCATTAGCCAAGTAGAAACACTGAAGGTAAAGAGGGGTCAAATTCAGATATTACCATGGTAGAAGCAGAGTTTGTCCCCTCGCCCTACAATTCTAGTCAAAGATCAAAGCAATGGCCAAGACTAAGTAATATACCAAGGCAATGTCATGGCCAAGACAAAGAACAATGCGAAGACAACATTAAATAAATGTGCTCTGACACTTAAAAATCCTGGTGAGTGTCTTGGGGAAACAATATCATGGGCAGAGGCTCAGAAGACTGAAGGCAAGAATAGGGACTGAACTCTGGGTGTTAGGTCCTTTAGTTTAGGCCCTTACTCCTCCTTCCTCCCACAGTTTGGATTAGATGTCATTCTTAGTTCAACCTCTCTCCTACAGGGGTTCCTCTCAAGTCCTACCTGCAATGCATGGAGGACTTAATTCGAGCATGGAGATCCACTTGTTAGGAGGGGCCCTCTGTCAAACAGGGAACTGTTTGAACCCTTCTTTATCTACAGAGCTCCCAAGTAAATATCCAAACAGTTGAGCAATACATTTGTTGTTGGCAGTAGAAGTGCAAAATACAATTCCATTTGCTGGGAATAATAAAAGATAACACTGAATTGGCACTTCAGACCATCAAAATAAAACATACTGAGATTAATAAAATGTGTGCAATTGTTCTGATCCTCCCTCCTCATGACAGACCGACATGAAAAGAAAGGAAAGTACATCAAATGTAAGTGTCAGCGTGTTTGTATTTTCTAATGAATACAATACGAAGGTGGCTGTGTTTGTCTGAGCCTGATGTTCATCATTGCCTATAGTTTCTGTGAGTGATGAAATACAAACAATGACAGAGGAACAGCATTTTCTGAAGGTAGCAATTCACTATGAAAAAAGAAATACACTCCTAAATTGGGTCAATGGTTAAACTGCATGTATAAATTGCACAACCTATAAAGTATGTGTTTGCGGTTAAACAGAACCATTTTCTTGGATAAAGCGTTCACATAGAACGCGAAAAATTGCCGTACAAAAAGAAATGAAGAGAAAATTGACAAGTAATTATAGGGTTTATAGTGATTTTTTCAAAAACAAAGTTTCGAATAACAAAACATTTGAAAACAAAGTTTAGAAAAAAAAGCTCTGACAAGCTATATTTAACATGCTAAAATGCATTCCTTTCTAAACCAATCCATCGACAATAGACATGGACTGGTTTCAATTGAAATGCACTTTCACATGTTAAAAGTAGCATTTCAATGCTTTTTTTGTAACTTTAAAACGTTACATGGAGCTAACATTTTAAAGCTTTGTGTATATTCGGGGCCCCAACCCTAACCCTATTTTAACACTTAAACTAACCCTAGCCCCAACCCTAACCCCAACCCCAACCCAACCATAAACCTAACCCTAATTTAACCCCTAAACTAACCCAAGCCCCAACCCTAACCCTATTTTAGATAATTTTTCATTTAGATATATTTCGATATGATTATTCAAAAAAATGACTTTTCTACAAAAAGTATTCTCAAGATTTGTATTTGAAACTTTGTGTTTTGAAAAAATGACTGGATACCAATTATAGATCTCTTGTTGAATCACCTCTGGTAAAGCTGGACTCGGATTATGAACAATAGGGCAAGGCGGAGACGGTATGGGGTTGTCAACTCCGTCTCAAATATCCTATTTTCCTAGTCTTCTCTGCCTTTAGAATATACCTTGACTCAAATGTTTCTTTTTTACGTAAACAGAACAAATACTACTCGTTCTTAATATTTTATAGGCAACACAGCAGGCTCTCATTCTACAGTGTTTGTAACACAAATCTGGCAGGTCTCTTGTTCAAAATAACACTCCACTGCCTTGCAGTGACCTGTCCTGTCTGTGCGGCTATAATTATTCACAAATGTAAGTGCTCCTCTGCAAGGTGTTAACATGTTGTTAAAAATCCAACCAAAGAACAAGTTACTCTCTTACCTGGTAACGTTCTTTCGATGGGATGGTCCGATGACTTATTCCATATCTATGACAGTAATCACCACAGCTGTGCTGCTTCGGAAAATTTTCGGCGTCTGCGTCGATATGCTGTTCTCGAGGGCCTCCGTCGAGCCGACGTCACCGGGTGTTATAAGTAGGACGCACGACGCCCGTAGCCTCAGTTGTAGTTTTTTCCCCCAGAATGTGTGGCACCAAACTACTGCCAGTATCACCACAGAAAGCCTTGCGGAAACGTAAGCTGCAATCGCATAAGAAATTCTGTAGCGGGGCAGGTAGGGAGGGAGCGATATGGAATAAGTCGTCGGACCATCCCATCGAAAGAACGTTACCAGGTAAGAGAGTAAATTGTTCTTCGAGGGGATTGGGTCCTCTGACATATTCCATATCTATGACAGATTCCCAAAGCAGTACCAACGTATGGAGGAGGGAAAAAGAATTTAGAATATAGAAATGTTGAATGTCCAATCAAATTGCAGCGTAAAAGACCGCCTTGCCAAAGGCCAGATCCTGCCCATGGATGGAATCTAGGGAGTAGTGTCGTACAAAAGTATGGACCGAAGCCCAAGTGGTTGCTTTACAGATGTTTCGAATAGGAAAGCCCCTCTGCAGGGCAGTAGAGTCAGCCATACCCCTAGTAGAATGGGCCTGTAAGCCAACCGGAGGGTCCTTACCCTGCCAAGCTAACATTCAGAAATTGCCAAGATAATCCATCTAGAGAAAGTCTGCTTAATAACAGCTTGTCCCAAATGCCTTCCAGCGTAACCTATAAAGAGCTAATTGTCCACTCGGACATGCGTGAAATGTAGAAACCTAAAGCTCTCCTAGGACCCCAACCTATGGAGCCTCTCCTCTTCCTTACCAGGATGTGGAGGAGGATAAAATGCCGGAAGAATGAACTTCTGGCTTAAATGAAATTCCGAAACAACTTTCGGAAGAAAGGAGAGAGGTAAGGAGGTCTAAGGACAACTTGTCCTTATGAAACACAGTGAAGGGTGGCTTAACTGAAAGTGCCTGCAACTCACTCACTCTGCGAGCGGAAGTGACTGCAACTAAAAATACAGTTTTAAGGGTTAACAGTCTCAGAGGACAAGAATGTAAAGGCTCAAATGGAGCACTCATTAGGAATTTTAGAACAAGGTACAAATCCCAACCAGGCACCTGGAAAGGTGAAGGCGGAAACACATTAGTGAGCCCTTTGAGAAACTGAGAAATTAAAGGAATTTTTAAATAAGAACACTCCTCCGACGAACGCCTAAATATGGACAGCGCCTCCATGTAACCTTTAATGGTACCCACTTGCAGGCCCTTGTGGGCTAACGAAAGCAAAAAAGACAGAACCAAAGGAATGTCACATGAAAAAGGATCCACATTCTTAACCCTGCACCAGTCGCAGAACTTTCTCCAACGGCAACGGTACAGGGACTTGGTTGCAGGCCGTCTGCCCAAAAGCAACACCTCCATCATGTCTTCAGGGAGGTCCCAATCCTTATACCTCAACCTTTCAGAAGCCAAGCGTGAAGGTTGAGGGAACTGACCTCTGGATGGAGAACCTGACCCCCTCCCGTGAGAGCAGATCATCTTGGTAGGGAAGACGACGTGGAAGGCAGATGGACAAGTCAAGAAGGTCCGGGTACCACGTTCTCCGGGCCCATGCCGGAGCAATGAGGATCATCCGGGAACCAAACCTCTGTAACCTCTGCAGTACTTGCGGGATGACAGGGATTGGAGGAAACGCGTACAGCAGTGGGAAGGACCACGAACACGTCTCTTAAGGCTCCTCTTGGAGGAAATTCCTGCTAGCAGAACCTTTCGCACTTCCGGTTGACACTGGAGGCGAAGAGATCCACTTGAGGGGTCCCCCAAAGGGCAAAGATCTCCAGGAGAATCTCCTGAGCCAGCTCCCACTCGTGAGAGATTGCGCTCTGCCTGCTCAGAGCATCCACCATCTCGTTTTTGTCTCCGGCCAGATGAACTGCCGAGATCGAAATTTCCTGCTGGATGGCCCAGAACCAGAGCTGCATCGCCTCCCTGCACAGAGGAAGTGACCCTGCCCCCCCTTTATGTTGAGGTTGTGCATGGCCACTATGTTGTCTGTCAGAATCAGGATATTCTTTCCTCGCACAGTCGGCAGAAAAGCCTTCAGGGCAAGCCTGACGGCCCTCAGCTCCAACAGATTGATATGAAGTCTGGACTCCGACGGAGACCAACGACCGCCGACTTAACTCGTTGGCATGAGCTCCCCATCCCATGAGGGATGCATCTGTCATGATCGTCACCTCCGGCCAGGGTAGCCAAAATGGAGCCCCCCTCATCAGATTTCCATCACGCCTACAGCCCAAACCGCTGGTCGGATTTTCACCAAAAGAGCAGCGGCTTGGTCCCAAAAGCGTGCTTTTGTAAATTTGGTGAAAATCAGTCCAGTCATTTTTTTTAAAACTACCAAAAAGTAGGTGACAAAAAATGTGATATATCTATGTCCGCCTGTTCGCTCCGCGGACAGGACACTGATTGGCTAATCGGCTTGCGTCATGTCTGCAGACACGCAACGTGTTTGCTGATTGGCTGGAATAAAGCGTGAGGTGCGTCGAATTGTTTTGATGCACCCGCCATCTTGGACAGCGTGGCGACGAACAGGGAAGAAATACAACTTTGACAAGTGTGTTGGTGTGTAAGAGTGGTTGGGGAGTGCGGGGGGGATAAGAGATGGGTCAAATGCTGTATTTTTTAAGTTGGCAGGCCCCCCTGATGTGTTAGTCATGTCCGCAGTCACCGCACCTGTCAGCGGACATAAAAAATGTAATGCAGTAGCCCATATAGCCAGTTAAAATGTTTGATTCTATGGGTGTGATATGCTGCAGTGGTTGTGGCCAGGGCCTAGAGTCTTGTCCTGAAATGCAGGCTAATGAATGTCCTTGTAGTCCTGTGTATTTGCACACTGGACAGGTATCTATATTTTGTAGTCGTTTCATTTTGATTTTTTCTTTGACTTCCACATACTAACTGAGGAACTGGCGTAAAGATTTGAAAGGTTTTTTGGCAATGTTACACATTGACGTGCACGGTCATTTGTATACTGGATGTTCTGGTTCAGTCGAATAGAGAGGTGATACTGAGTTTTTTGGGGATATTTTTGTAAGCAGTATTTCTTGTTCCATTATGGTATTAAGTTTTTCATACCCACGTCCACTGCTATGTATGGCAATTGTGTTTGTTTGCTTTTGTTTGTATGCTTCTTCTTTGAAATATGGTTCTGTGCTCGTGGTGCGACTCCATTCACCTCCACAGATATTTAAGAAGATATTTTTGTTGACATTCCGTTTATTGATAAGTCTTTTTTGTAATTTAGTAGTTAGTTTTGTTAGTGGTTTCTTTCTGTTTAACACTAAAATAAATAACTTCCTTTTGAGAAGGATTGCACTGTCTATGAGAGCTTCTAAGATTAATTTTCTACGGTAGGTTTTAAGGGTTGTGCATGATTTCTCTCCTGTTTTTATAAGATTCTGAAGGACTCTGTGGCGGAACATTTTTTCTAAAATACTTTTTTTGGTATGGTTACCTGCCACTACATCAAGATTTAAAGGAGCAGTGTTAGCAGTAGTGGTAGCTGAATTCTTGTTAATCACTTTCTGTTTCGTTTTACATTTTGAAAGAGGAGGGAAAGTTTTTGTACTGTAAGCTTGTTTTGTTTCGCTTAATGACTCTATTAGGTCTTTTATTTGAACTTTTTGTACAAATTCTGCTAGAGATGGATGCTTATTTTGGACACTTATTTTCATTTGCTCTAATTCTTCGTTGCTTTCTATGGACTTGCTTTTTGGTAGGCATTCTTTGGGGTCTGTTGAAAAAAAAGAAGGTATGGGTTGGGCTGTTCTGCAATGGATGTGAGCATGAGTGTCTTAGTATGATGTTAAGGATGTATGTGGTGGTGTGTCATTGTGCAACTAGTTGGGAAGGCTATTCTTGTATTTGTGTGTTAGTATCCTGGGGTTCAGATGACAGTAGAAAGTAAGCTAGTGGTGAGGAGAAGCACTAATAGTAAATCTAATGGTACAGAATTAAAACAGTTATTTGTTCTGCAATACTAACATTCTAGGGGATGAGTTATGTCATTTGTGCGCCAAAAAACGGGGATGAGTGCTCCATTCTGCCGGCAAATCCTTGTTTAGCAAATGGGGATTTGTGGGCAGAATGGTGCACAAATCTCTCTTTTTTGGTGCACAAATTCCATGAATCAAACCCACATTGTGTTTGAGTAACAGTAAGAATATTATGGTAGGATTGTACTTACTTTTTTTGTTTGGAATGAGCCGGTTTCTTCTGAGTTGTTATTTGTACTTCCGATGCTGCTGCTTTTCAGGAGAGTGGTCTTCACTGCAATTGTAAAAGAAAGAAGTTAGTAATTTTGTGTGTTTATAGCACTAATGTTAATGTAGATTTAGAAGCCTGTTGATTTTTATATTTTTGTAGTAGTATTCTTGTTTGATAACTGAACATAGTGTGTGCATGCAGTTTCCTTTGACTTTGTGCAGTCTTTATATTTTACTTACAATATGTTAGTTCAACATGTTTACAAATGAGTAGAATACTAAGTATATGGAACTCACATGGTTTCTTAGGCCTATGTTATTGCATGTTAGGAGATAGAAGAAACAATGATGTACTTGTTTTGCAATTTTTGTAAGGTAAATGGCAGAAACTGTATAGAAAAGCATAGAATGTATGCGTTTGTAAAGGTGTGGGTGATAAACAGAAGGATGTGATCTACAGGGAGTGGTGTTATTTCAGCAATTAGCTTTTCAATGACAGTGTCTATCTGTGTGAGTGTATAAAGATGCATTAACTTATCCTGGCTGTGTGTAATTTTATAATGTACTACTAGTGTTTTTTTCTACAATTATACTGTTATTTCTCCCATCTTTTAATATTATAATTTTTTAGATAGTTGTGTGTGTAAAAAAAGAATTTAGATAGCAGACAGGTTTGGAAGTGACAGTTGATTATAGCAGATGGGAAAAATAATCGTAAATTCATATGGTAGGTCAGACAGGTTAAGTGGCAGTTACTCTGTTTATATGCATTTATAAGAGTTGTACATGTACTGTGCATAAAATATCCATACCTGTAGTTTGTATTCATGCATGTGGATATGCATGCAGCTGCAAGTAGAAATCTTGGAGACTTGTACAGTAGTTTTTGTAGTAGGTGCTTTCCAATGATATGAGACTTGTACTCAGAGTGATCAACATTACATTTGAAGTCCTGAACTCTGATGATGGAGTTAGATGTAGAGGTCTTGGATGTGACTGGTGGATGGTTGTGTGACTGCTTAGCTGTATCCAATGAGGGAATGGCACAGAGAGTGAAGTGGAAAGGGTAGAAGGGCTGTCTAAGAGTTACACGGTCCGCAGACATAGCGGCTGTCCGCGGATAGGGAGTGCCACATCCGGGGGTTTCCAGCAAATCTAGCATGGAAAGGGGACTTTAGGGATTACCGAAACAGGTGTTGAGGTTGTGGATTTGTGTTGAAAGAGACTGTGTGTAGTGAAGATGGCAGAGGTGGAGAAAGTCAGGGTGCTGGTGCTTGGAGGTTTGTGCTTGGTTTACAGCAGTATGCTCGATGCAGGCATGTGGCAAACAATTTTGATGTTAAAGGAGTGGCGGTGGTGTAGAGCACTGTGCCCGATTGCAATGTACAGGGAATTGTACAAGTTTGTGAAGATATGGGCAGGATGTACAGTCCCCATGTGGTAGTTTTGCACTGTGGTGCTTTCCATTTGGGCTATGTCAGTGCCCCTATTTTGTTGGCAGATTTGGAACACTTGGTTCAAGCAGTAATGAACATCCTTCCAAATGCCAAACTTATTTTTTCTGGATTAGTACCTAGGGCAATATGGGACAATAGTTCTGTTTTTTGTCCTCAGCAAAACATTGCTAGGTATGCAATCAACCGAGGCATGTGTGCTTTCATGCTTAGAGCTGGTATGTTCTTCTGTAATAATGAGAATATTGATTCCAGTAGTGCTTTTTATTTTAAAGAAGATGGCATTTCTTTATCTTTTATGGGAAATACCATAATGTTCCGGAATGTAAGGATTGCTTTGAATAAGATTATGTGAAGATTTTAGGAGTAAAATATGAAAAAAATAATAATAAACAAAACAGGTGTCTGTCAAGCATCTGCAAAACCCCCCAAAAGCAGCTCTTTTCAGAGCCAACCTCAAAGGGGCAATGGGGCACACTATTTAAATTTATATTCATCACGCTCAGATTTTCGATATGTCCGCGGACATGGCGGTAGTCCGCGGACATCGCGTATTACATACAGGGATTTTGGGGTGGAGAGGCAAGCGAATGAGAATGAGTAGAGCAAGGGATTGGTCAATAAATTTTACTGGGTGTGTTGTGTAAGGAGTTTGTCAGAAAGTCTTTTTTCTCAGAGAAGAACAGATAGCTATGGCTGTGTTTCAGAAAACAGATTATCTGGATTTTGGGAGACTCATGGATACATTGGTTGGAGGTGCATGCAGAACGCTGTGGAGTAGCTGCAGATCTTGGATTCCCTTATGTGGAAGTGCATTGACATGGAGTGCGTGGAATGAAGTGGCTGGAATTGGTACCTCTCTGTGCTACTTTGGAGACACAGCATCATCCAGACATAATTATAATTAATTGTGGAGGGAACAGTTTAGGATATGTGTCTGGCATTTCTTTGCAATTTGCAATGAAAGAAGGACTTGGGAAGGTCATGGACATGTTTCTAAATTCTCAAGTAATTTTTTCTTGTATTGCACAGAGACAAATATCGCTGCGTTCTTCTTCATTTGGTTCACAAATGGAGAAAGTGAGGCGCAATGTCAATAAGGCTGTTTGTGCCTTTTTAAGAGATGTTGGCATGTCCTCTTTTCACAATGAAAATATTATGTTTCGTAGCACATACATTTTTTGCAGAGATGGAGTCCATCTTACTTATCCTCGCAATCAGATTTTTCTGAGAAATGTACAAAATGCATTGCAATCTTTTTTGGAATTACAGCCATCCATTTTGCAGTAGGTGTTGATCATTTGAAGTTTTTCAAACACACACCACCAAAAGGCTCTTTTCAGAGCCACCACTTCCTCCCAGAGAAAAGTGCAATGGTTATGATAGGGCAGCACCCCAACATTTTAGATGTCCGCGGACTTCTACAAAATGCACAGGGCCCTGATCCATTTATTTGCCACTTCTATTCTTAAACTGTGAAAGGCGGCTCTGAAAAGAGCCTTTTTTTTGGGGGGGGGGGGAGGTTTGTTGTTTTATATTTTTTTTTTATTTTTATTTATTATTTTTTTTTTTTTAACACACAGCACACTAGGAGAGGAGGGGAAAGGAGGGTAAGGAAAGGACACCAACCACAGGGATAAGAAAGGGCAGGTGGAGAGAAGATGTAGGGTGGGCCTTATTTAGGTAGGTAGCAGACCTTCTCATGCTCCATGACCGCAGCCTCGAAAGCATTCTGAAGACTCTCCTCGCCTGTAGAGTACTGCGTTGCAATACATACACAATATTGTGACCCTCAAAAGGTAAGGGTCAACAGCATCATGGATGGCCTGTGAGGCAGCTGGAGGGAGGCGCTGTCCCAAAGGAGTGCCTCTTGTGGTGACAGGAGTGGAAACGGAGGATGTTGTAGAGGAACTCAACCTACTACGTTTATCACAAGGTACAACCTTGCGAACGGCCCCACCGTGGAACAACCTTAGGTGTCGCTTCATGGATGTCGTACCAAAGCTGTACGAACCAGGCCTCCCACGACTCAGCACTATTTTGCACTGGTTGCAGATGAGCTTGTTTGCACGTGCTTTTGGTACGTCACCATGAATGGTAAACAAGCGCCACACCCAAGACTCATGGCGAGTGCTCGTAGTAGGGACTTCCACTACCTCATCCTCTTCATCCTCCTCCTCTACATCCTCACGCCTGTTCCCCTCTGCAGGCCCTTGGGGAGGTGTTGGTGGTGGAGGGGTGGGGGCGGTGCTGAGGCACTAGTAGCACCAGCTGGAGCAGCAGCAAGCATAGATGCCATCAGGTCTGATGGGAAGCAGCAAAAGCTAATATAGACAATGCTGTCTGGTAGCCAGAAGCACAATGAGGATGAGCTCTGGGGTGTGGCCTTTTAAAGGGTTGCAGGGGTGCGCTCTGCGGACAGCCGCGCAGTCCGCTGACAGATTTAACACCCCAAAAAGGCTCAAAAAGTTCCAAAAAGTATGTAGAAAGCCAGAGTCATTGTCTGGGACATGTGCAATGGTGAATTTGTACTGTAAAATACTTTAGATTGTCTAAAAAAGTACTTTTAAAATGTTCAGGGACCCGGACAGTGTCCGCAAATCAGGACACACGCTCAGCGTGGGTGCGGTCACATGATGACATTGTGAACACGTCCGCGAATGGGACGGGTGTCCGCAGGACACCAAATGCGTGGGAACGGTTGTGCGAATGCGCGCGGGTGTTCTACGGACAGTGTTCGGGTTCTCAAAAAGTGTGACACATGAGATGGACAGTTACGGACAGGCGCGATGCTCGTAGGACTTATGGGTGTGGTGCGCATGTGCGTACATGTTCTTCAGACAGTACGGACAAGTACAGTGTCCTTAGGATACTTCCATTTGGGTTAATTGCGGACATTCCGGACACCGAGTATGTTCTAAGAACTGTTCCATGTTGCTTGCAGACAGTACGGACAGGTATAGTGTCCTTAGGACACCTCCATTTTGGTTAATTGCGGACATTCCGGACACCGAATGTGTTCTAAGAACACTTTCATCTTGCTTGTGGACAGTACGGACAGGTATCGTGTCCTTAGAACACCTCCATTTTGGTTAATTGCGGACATTCCGGACACCGAATGTGTTCTAAGAACAGTTCTATCTTGCCTGCGTACAGAAAGCACTGGTATAGTGTCCTCAGGACACCCCCATTTTGGTTAATTGCAGACGTTCCGGATACCTGCGCTGTCTACGGACACCCTAACTGAAAAAATAAGACACAAAGGAATGAAGTAACAACACATATAATATTTTATTATTATATACAAATATAACATTTATGAAAGAGAGGGGGAAGCAGAAACTGACACAAATACAGTGGAATTAGGGGTTTGGAGAGGATCGATGGTAGGGGATGAAGGGATGAAGTCTCATCATAACGTTTTTCTTGGTGGTGAGGGTTTGGGGATAGTTGACTGGGCCATGGAGAGGGGGAACAGGTGCATGTGGGACAAAGATATTTTATTTTTTATTTTATGTGGTCCTCTACAAAATGTTTCAAAAGATTGAAATTTTCCATAAGCATATCCATTTTTTATTCCATGCACTGTAGAGCATTTTCTAATGTCTCTTTTGCTGTATTATTTTCAATGTTTGTATGGTCTGTTAAAAAAATATATATGTTAAGTACACATAAAGTAATTATTATTAATTTGCTTATATAGAGAAGTGTCTACCATTAGTATTACTGTCTTCAGACATTTCCTCACGTGGGAAATTGTCTTCAAGCCATTCCAAAGTACTGGACAGTTCTGTGTAAAAAAAAATATATTACTTTTAGTGTACCAAATACAGAAAGTTTAGAAATATATAAGAAAAATGAAGTTTACTTACTAGTTTCTGGTAAATTGTGTTCTTACTGTTGTGTAGGTCTGCTGTTGCTCCTAGCTGTGCAGTTTCTGTGAGGTAATTATGTTGGAAGCATATCTTTTTTGTTTTGATATATTCCATTTTAGTACAGATGGTATTTAAATGGTTGGTTGATGTGTTACATATATAGGTTGCACTTCTTATTTATTATTACATATAATGTGTTTATGTGCTGCTTTTTGAACTTGTTCAGTGTTAATATGGCATGATAGAACAATCTAAGATACCCCCTGAGTTTTTGGGTAGTGTTGATGTTGTCTGCGTACGTCCGCGGACCTACAAATCACTAGCAGGGGGTTTGGCATGTTCTAGGTTACATGTATATAAAGTAAGGGAATCCTAGTAAACATCTATCAAATTTACACTATGTATATGTATATTCAGTAAAAAGAAACTTTGATAAAGGGACGTTATGGTTAAGTTGCACTACTAAAAACCTATGAAATTCAGTAAAAAAAAACTTTGTTAAAGGGACGTTATGGTTCCAAGTAAAACGGAAAACCCCCTGAAATTCGCCAGTTATGGTAAGCTAAGCAACCATAACTCGCGCCACCACTGTGCATTGCTAAGACTAACACCCAGGACATCAAAGATGACATCACAAATGTCATTGATGACATCACATGTGCATGTACTTTTCATGAAAAGTCTGTACAAGGGATTCTTATTATAATGTTGACAAAAAAAGTGTCAAGGATCATTGGAATAGATGTCATGAGCTATGTAGTGCATTAAGCAATGCATTGATATAAATAGCATTCTATTATGAGGATCTTTATGATATGATATGGTATTTATAACGCGCCTATACACAAGTGTTTCAAGGAGCGACGAGGCAAGGGAGGGGGAAACAAAGGGAAGACAGACAACGATCCTACTAGGCCAGGTGCCATTCAGATCCTGCAAGTGCATGGGCAGGATGAAAGGGAAAAGTGCGAGGGGGAAGGGAGAGGGGAAAGTGCAGTACAAGGGATAGTATAATAAATAAGATAAATAAAACGGTCAGCAAGTGGCAAGTGTATGGTAAGTGCAGAACATAAGTGCTGCTAGGGGGACTGTAAGGATACAGCAAACAGTCCCCAGGTGCAGGGGTTGCCAGGGATGCAGTACAGGTGGGCAACTGGCAGGCATGGGCCCGAGATCAGAAGGGAGGCCAGGTAACCGGTGCAGTTTCTGTCAGGAAATTCAGCAGGGGGGAGGGGGAGATAAAGAAGAAGCAAAGAGGAAGGTTTTGAGGTGCCTCCGGAAACAGAGATGGTTCTCCTCAAGTTTCAGGGAGGCAGGAAGGCTGTTCCAGAGGGAGGCCCCTGCCGAAGAGAGAGATCTACCACCAACTCGTTGCTTGGAGAAGCGACTGACCCTGAGGGAGTTGAAGCAGGATGAGCGAAGAGGTCGAGAAGGAAGATATTTAGGAAGAGAGAGTAGAAGGTATTACGGCCCCAGGCCCCAGAGGACCTTGTGGACAATGCAGAGGGTTTTGAATGTAATCCTCACAGCCACTGGGAGCCAGTGCAGAGATTTCATTCCTGGAGAGATACGATCCCTGGGCTTGAGACCAAGGACAAGTCTCGCAGTCCTGTTCTGGATAAGTTGCAGAGGGCGGAGAGTAGAGGCAGGCAGATTTAGATAGAGGCTGTTACAATAGTCCAGCCTAGAGAGAACCAGGGCTCTGGAGACAGTGAGCTTCTGGGGGAAGGAGAGGAAAGGAAGAATACCTCTGAGGAGGTGCAGCTAGTAGTGTGACTTCTTAGAGACATCAGAGATGTGAGGAGAGAAGGAGAGTGTGGAGTCTTAGATGACGCCGAGGTTTTTAGCCTTGCAGGTGGGAGCGGGAAGAGGGCCAAGAGAGGCCGGCCAGAGAGCTGCAGGGAAGGAGGGGTGGGTGTGCTGATGAGTAGAATCTCAGTCTTACTGGCATTTAGGCAGAGGTCATTGGCGGCACACCACTCCTGGATGGCAGACAGTCAGAGATGAGGGAAGGAGAGGAGGAGGCCGAGGGTAGCCTGAAAATGAGCTGAGTATCGTCCACATAGCACTGAAAGTTGGGGCAGAGAGCGGCAATGCGGTGGGCAAGGAGTGCCAGGTATTGGTTGAACAGCCAGGGAGAGAGGTTAGATCCCTGGGGGACACCACAGGTAGAGACACAGTATAATTACAACAGGTTACAGTATAATAAGATACTCATGTATAAACATAAGCATTGTATCCAGCATACATGATGGAGGTGCAATATTCATAATCTTCCCATGTTGAATAGTGAAACGATAAATGCTTTCATATTAGAGTTTTGTGTACTGTGCAACATGTAATAAGTAGCTAATGAAACCCACTTCCTATATAATTTCATTATTACATACAAAACACAAAGACACAACAACACATACAAATATGAGTATAAACAGGGGAAATGAAGTATGCAAAAAAGCAGCGGTAGAACCAGGAAGTGTTCATAACCTACCTGATTATCTTTATGCACAGAAATGATTGTTCTGCTTCAAACCTACTACTTCCCTATGTATAACTATCACATGATATGACTGCACCCTAAAGAAAGTAATGCGAATAGAAATATGAGCATATCCAGAGAAAGTTATAAAAAAACAGCAGAACAATAAGAAATTGTTGATAACCTTACTGATTGTCTTCATACACAGAAAGTATTTGTATCTCTTAAGTGTGTATTCTCCCTATGTATATGTTTCATATGCTGTGAGTGAACCCCAAATGAATTACTTTAAGAAAATATTTATAAGTCTACAAATATACTACTTTTTGATTTTTTTGTTCCTAAGTATTACTGGCTAAGATATAACACTGAAGGAAAAAAGAGGGAGCAGACATGTGATGTCATCAGTGATGTCATCAATGACATTTGTGATGTCATCTTTGATGTCCTGGGTGTTAGTCTTAGCATTGCACGGTGGTGCCACGAGTTATGGTACTTAGCTTACCATAACTGGTGAATTTCAGGGGTTTTTCGGTTTTACTTGGAACCATAACGTCCCTTTGACAAAGTTTTTATAGTAAAAGTTGATTGCCTCAATCCATAGGAAATCTGAACATTTTATTCCTAATATCTTTTGACTTGCATGACCAGTTTGGCAGATATTTTCCCAAAGAAATGTTTGACTCCGCCTGTCAACCACCCTACATTCCTCTGCCTTGGAACTGCATATTTTGGGAAAGCTTAGTTAAAAAATTAGATAGTTATTAAGAAAACAAAAAAACACTGTTTTCGTCTGACTGACATCCACTTTCCCATAGAGGAAAAAGTCTAACTTTGTGCGGACCAAAGAGCAAAAACTGTTGGGCTAAATTGAACAAATCAGAAACAAATTGGGCACGAAGCGTTGACTCGATTTGGGGTAAATCTGTGCAGGAGTTTTAAAAATATTTTCACGGTGAAGGGAGTGCCCCCTGCTCCCAAAAAATAGCCATATATCCCATGGTGCTTTGCAGCAGAGAGGCTTTTCAGAATTGAAAAAGCAGTCATTTCCGCCCAAAATTGTATTGCTATTAACTTTTGAGTTTCTGGATGGATTTGGATGAAATGTTCAAAACAAAACGTTTGTCAAGCCCCTCTGCCTTCCTGCCCAAACTGCAAAATTATGGAACAATAAGTTATAAAATAAAAACACCACAGTTTTCAGCTCATTTATTTTACTGTAGACAAAAAGTTCTGTTTTTGAACAGTCGTAACATGAAAAATGCTTGGCAGATTTTGACCAAATAAACAATTTGGGCACAAAGCAGTGACTTAATTTCCTTGACTGGTTGAGGTAAATCCAACCAGTAGTTTTTAAAATATTTGATAGATAACAGGGGCCCCCTGCTCTTTAAACCTTTATATCGGTCTTGGAGCTTTGCAGCAGAGAGGCAAAGGGGCTTTTCAGAAATGAAAAGTGACCATTTTCTTTTGCTCAATGAGAGGGATTCCCACAACATTACCAGGAGAAGCCACAAATGAAAGAACCCTAAACGCTATTGGAGGAGAAAAAAGGATGGCATCAAACATTGGAATGAACTCCCCCATGACCTTACAGTCTAATAACGTCCTCGACATCAGAAAGACTCAAAACTCTTCTGTTTATATAGTCACTCCTAGGGGAACACTGATTGTTTTGAACAACAGCGCTTAGATAGCCTGGCCGTAGGTGTTGCATAAATACCAATAGCACTCGCAATCACATCAAGCTAGAGGTTGGAAGTGGGAAAGATGACACCATCTGAAGTTGGGGATTTGGGGGTGGGTTGGGGAAGCCAGTTACGGGTAAAACATTTTCGGTTTATCAGGGAAAGACCATGTGAATCTCTCGAGAAGAAAAATGTGCATTGCAAGAAGAGATGAGTGAGAGGGGTAATGGGAGAGAGTTAGGGAGGGGAAAAGCAAATGAGTGGAGTAAGAGGACCTGAAAAAAAGAAGGCAGACACATGCTGACTGTCTGTGAGGACATGGAAGACTTTAATTCTGAGACAATTTTCCCCGTTTTGCAGGAATCAGCGATCAGCCACTCTACTGCAGGAATTTCTGTTAATGGAAATGATTACTGTGAAATTATCACGGGAATAAGAAGTGAGAAAAAAAGGTTTAACATCTGCAGTGCCTACATCTACTGGGCAGGGGGCAATGAGTGTTTAAAAACACATTAATGGTGTGATATGGCCAGTGGCCATGGCTACTGGATCACAAAAGAAAGATCGGTGCAACACGTACAGAGGTCATGGCCAAAGGCCATAGCTAGTGAGACCTCAAGAAACAATTCCACATGTTCAGCCGTGGCCACGGCTGGAGGCCATGGCTAGTGGTCCCTGAGAAAACTAAGGTGTAGCAAAACCCTTGAAATTCTGTGAAAAACCATTCTTGAGAGAGTTAAGGTGATCATATGTAACGCAACAAAACCCCTGAAATTCAGCACCTGCATTTCAATCAAGTCCACCTCAGAGAAGAAAATGCATCACATGAACCAAACAGTGATAGAGGTTAATGGCCAGGAGAGGGCTAGGGAGGAAAAAAGCAATTGAGGTGAGCGGAGGGTTGGGGGTTCCATGGAAAGAGTAGGGTGTACTTTGTGAATGGGGAATCCTGCGGGCATGGGTAGTTCAATGCTACTGTAAGTGTAGTTCATTGCTTTGCTCGGGCCTACCTGGGCTTGGGCTGGTGGGCCGTTAAAGGCTATATAAAGCTATATCAGGGACATGCCGTGGCTGAGAGCTCACTTCCATAGATCCTGGGCTCGAGAAGGTAGAGCCTGGAATCTGGTTCTCCCTTGCCTTCATGTTTTGCTGTGGTATTGTCTGTAAAATATCTGATGGTTCCCTCTTTGAGCTGAGGTAGGAAAGACTTCAGGGTTCAAACTATAACTCTGAGTTCGAGAACATTTAAGTGCAAATGCTTCCCTTACATTTCCCGTCCACCAACCGCTACTCCTTGGCAGGGACATTTTAATGGGCGGCTCACCAGCCTTCCATAGTTGAATCCATTGTTACTGTCACCTTGAACAGTGAACAGGGCTCCCCTTACCAGATTTCAATCATCTTGCCACCAAAGGAGATTTTTGAGAAATTCAGTCATGAGGGGAATCTTGTCATCTCAGGTTCCTGATATCTGTCATCATCTGGAATCCAGAAACTCCTGAAGTGGATACATATATAGTTTGCAATTTTTTTATCAGAGGAATGCATGAAGACAGTATGCCCATAAACCGGTTTGTATATTCAAACTGACATTACTTGCTTTGAATTCATGAGTTGCATCTTGAAACGCTAGCTCTGGATTTGTTACTCCAACAGCCTTGCTTTTGAGGCTCCAGGATCTATGGCAGCTCCTAGGAATACGTTTTTTCTGGACAAAATCATGAATGATTTTTTGAAGTTGATCAAGAATCTTAAATACTTTAGGAACTCCTCTGTTCATTCTGTATCGTGCTGAAGCTGCTCTGTTTTGGGTGCCCGATCAGACAGCCATTCAAATACTATTTGACTTAAGCAGCTCTTTTCTCAGATGAAAAGCCACTGGCACAAGGCACTTGATCAAAATCCTTGAGGTGAATGGAGGCCAAAGGAGAGCACCTTGAATTGAAAACGGGCCTGCTACCACAAACGAAAATAAAACTCAGTGTTTTGGATTTGGAAGGAGGTGACTTCAAAGTCCAGGAAAGTTAGGAAATCGCTGCTTTGAAGTTGCAGTAGAACCTTCTGCATAGTAACCATCTGTAAATACTGAGATCTGAGAAACTTGTTGAAGAATCTGAGATCCAGGCTAGGTGTCTAGCCCCCAGTCTTTTTACTAATAAGGAAATATTGTGAATAAATACCCTGATTTCTTTGCCGATGGGGGACCTACTCTATGGCCATTTGGGCAGGAGTGTTTTGATGAAGTGCAGAGGTGTCTGAGTAGGTGAGTCAAGACTTCTTGGTAGAATGTTATTTTGGCTGAGTGGAGCCCCTGCTGTTTCCTCGACAGACCTGAGACCACACCTTGTAATGTTCTCCTGTTACACAGGAGGATCCTCTGTAGGACAGTAAACGTAACGAGGACCAGGAATTTCTTCCTCATCTTGAGAACCACCCTCTGGCATGACAGCAATGGTAAAGTCTTCTATGCTGCAGGGTGCCCAATGACCGGGTAGTATCGGTGTCGGTTTTGATGGCCAACAAAATACCAACATTTTTTCAGAATAGATCCTCTCAGTCGAAAGGGAATGTCTATTACCTTTGTCTGTACATTAGCCTGAATTTGGTCGACTTTAGAAATCCTTGACGGTTGAACACTCATTGGGACTTCAATGTCCATTGCTGCAGACATTGCATGGTCCGAAGTAGTTTCTTCTTCCCACAGAAGTCTTGTCACCTGGGTGAAAATCTCCAATGTGGGGCCTATCTTGCAGCAAATATCTCTCTCATAACCATCTTGGATATCTAGAGAGTTTTACGCCTTCACCATCATCGCTGCCGTTATGAATTTCCTTTCATCAAAGGTGTGCAATTGTTTACCCACCTTGTTTGGTGGGACTGCACAAAGTAAGGACCAAACAGAATACCTCTTCCTGGCAGCTGCATAAACCAACAACTCGGAGCTAGGCTATGCCCCTAAACATTTCAGAGTATTATTAGGTGCTGTGAGGGGCCCGAAATGAGATGCGGACACAAATTTGTAATTTTCTCATTGTCAGACATTTTATTAAACAGAAATGGGTTGGTTAAACACCTCTCTGACCCTATCCTAAAGAACTCTAATGTGACCCTCACACTAGAAGCAAACAACTAAGGGGTGCAAGAAAATGGCTCTGACTGTTTAGTAAACAGTGTTTATAACCAAAATATAAAGATAAATCCAACAGAAAATGTTCTCCAAGGAGAAACCCTTGGACCGAGGGGGTGGTTCCCTTCTCCTGGCTATTTAGGTAGGATAGCAAAAGTGTCCCTTTTGACAACAATTCCTCAGCTTCTTTATACTAGCCTCAGGAAGTTAGTATTCAAACCATAATTTCATGACATCCAACACACCTTGGTTTGTACTGGATTCACAAAGTTCCTAGATTCACAAAACATCTTATTCATATAATCAGTTCCAAAATAAGCTTTCTTTAACTTTGGTTAAATTTCCCTCTACAATCTTAGGTGGAACGCCTGGTATACTCCCCTGCCAGGAATTCATTTCTGGGTTCTGCAGATCCCCTGGTGTACTCCCCTGCCAGGTATCACCCCCACAGTTTTAGACTTTCTTCTACAATCTTTGGTGGATTTGCTTGGTATACTCCTCTGGAAGGGATCCTCTGATGGGCTATTCAGATCCGTTGGTATACTATCCTGCTTGGAATCTTCCCACAGTCTTGAAGTTCTTGTACAGTTTCAAAAATGTCTGGTCTATTTGGTGGCCAGGACTTCTTTTATGGACTTTGAAGAGCCCCTGGTATACCTCTATGCCAGGTATATTGCCACAGTTTGAGAGTTTATGCAACATTGGTGGATTGCATGGTATACTGCGTTGCCAGGAATCATTCTCTGGGGTCCTGCAGATCCCCTGGTATACTTCCCTGCAAGGTATCTTTCACCAAAAATCAACTGCCTGGTGTATTTCTTTACCCAGGATGTATTGTTTTCACTGTTCTTTTTTCTCTATGCCACAGTTGTATCAACTTTGTTGTGTTTCAATATGTTTACTTAGGGTAACACTTGCTCCAGCATCCCCCCACATTGACATTTGATGCACAGATATTCATTCACGTGTTATCACGTCGGTATTCAAATATTCTTCCTTTTGGGCATTGTTTTAACATTGGGTTTTGTCTTTATTTAAACAATCTTGTCTTTTGTACGTTGTCTTGTCTGCCTTCAAATAATGTATAGCTATGTTCTGCATTCATATTCTGACGCTGTTTTCCGAGTGCCCCGGGTCCCCAGCAACTTTCGGTGGGCTTGCTGGGTCTTCTTTGCGCCTCTGACGCGGTCTTAGTGGGATGATTCCTTCATCTGTTCTCCAGCTTCGAGTGTGCAAATGTCCCTCTGGCTGTCCGCGTGGCTCTGCGGTTACAGGTCGGCTTAGCTGTTCGGTCCAGGTACAGATTTGTTGTATCCTCGAGTGGCCCTCCACCTGGGAGCTTCTGTCTTGCTCCCAATATCTCTGGGACCTTCCATGCTCATCAGCGCCGTCTCTCCCCATCATTGACAGTTGTGAGAAACCAGAAGGTGTCTCACCAACTAGTCCCCGGGGATCTGTCATCCAGGTGGCCAGGACATGGCCATCACTTTTGGATCCAGTTCCTGGGGGTGGACCAGTGCGGGAGGGTCAGCTGGGTGAGGGGTCCTTGGGGAGTGGGACACCGGCTTGTGAGACGTGGTATCCTCTTCCCTGTAACACCTTCACCCCATCCTATCCGGTATGGCGAGCGCTGGAATGATTATTATTAAAACACGTGTAATAAGAGACTTAAATGAAGTTAAACTGCTGATGAGTGATTGAACTTTTTGTTTTTAAGCATATGTTTATTAAATGGTTCACATCATTACAACATCAAACCACATTGGTGCCGCACATCAGTACAATAAGTTGGTTACGATTCCACAGTAAGGTACTTGCTACAACGGATCGAGTACAAATCCATGCCTTTCTGGCCCAAATGTTCCAATCCCCCTCTGTTTAAGATACTAGGCATTCTTGCCCTTTACCCATACTGGTCAAAATCCCTCTCATATTGAAGCATCATCCCTTGCCAGCAGGTAGGCCGTGAGAGGGTCCGAGATGTTTTTAGGCCTGTTCTGCTGCCCACACAGAGATGTATAATCCCTATCAGTGTCGTTCAACCAGATTAGGTCTCTCAACCGTTTATTCACTCCAGGTGGGGATGCATTAGTCCACTTCATCAGAATGCACCTCCTAGCTGCTATCATGCACGTCGTCAATAGTTTGCAGTATATATTTGGGACCGCAGGTGCCCACCCAAACATGCAACATAAGATTTTGTACGGGACGGTCTGTCCCAACATCTCAGTCAAAATTTCAATCACTGCCTCCCAGTAGCGGCGCAACTTAGCACATGATCACAGCATATATACAATGTCTGCAGGTTATACATTGCACCTAGGGCACTTAGCTGATTTAGTGTCATCATACTTGTGTACTCGTGCAGGTGCGATGTATGCCCTGTGAAGGGTTTTAAGTTGAATCTGTTGCAACCTAGAGCCGAGTGCTCCCGTGTGTGTGGTGCCACACATCACTGTCCACTGCTTGGCGGTGAAGGTTTAACCGGAATCCTTAGCACACATACTTTTGCAACGAAGGCGATCACGGCGCGAGTCTGCCTGGATAATGTTATATATCGACGACATCACTCCTCTGCACCCAGGAGAGCTTCTTATATATTGCAATAGTGGGGTTGTGTTCGGGATTTCTGGTAACACTGGAAACCACTCTCTAAAAGCTGCTTTCATCCTAAAGTACTGTAGCCTACGTTGGAGTCCAGTAACCATTTTATCAATTAATTCTTACTGGGAAACAAACATCCCATTCGGGTACATAGCCTCAAGACGTGCAATACCTCCCCCCCAGTCATGGTCGGTGCCAGAGCTTTTATCTGCCATAATGAATTGCCTGGGTAAAACGGGTGTGTCACCCCAAGTCTGTTCAGGGCCTTTCTCCAGGCGTGCACCGTTCAGACTACTGGGTCCAATATACATCTGTCTGCAACTTTGCTAGAAATCAGCATTCCCTGTGGAGAGTGGGGGTGCATGAACTTCGCTCTATATGTACGTGGGGTGTTGGCGTTGCTCCCGGCATCCAAAACTGAGCGAAAGATAACTGAGCTGCCAGAAAGTATACCTCAACGTCAGGGGCACCTATTCCCCCCTTCTCCCACAGCAGCGCTAGAACCTCCCATACTATACGTGGGGCTTTCGGATGCCAGGCCAGCTTGATCAGTTGGGTGCGCACTTCTCGAAAGTAGGTAACCACCGGCCATATCGGTATGTTCTGAAACATATAAAAGAGTTTGGGGATCACTACCATTTTAGCCACGGCAACCCTGCTCAAGAGTGTGAGTGGGAGTCTATATCATCTGTCTATGCTGGCTTTTAGGGCTTGTAAGTAGTTCCTGTGATTATCCCCTAACAAAGATTGGGCATTTCTACTGACCCTAACACCCAAGTATGTAACAGACTGCTCCCATCCAAAACCTTACGTAACTGGTGGGCAAACGGTGGCCTCATTCAGAGGGAATAAAGAGGACTTAGAGCGGTTCAACCTGAGACCAGAGGCTCCACTAAATGCGGCTATTTCCTGTGTTAGCGGTGTCGGGTTAACATCCGGATTCTTAAGATAGATAATTGCATCATCCGCATACAGCAAAACAAGTTCACTATGCCCTCCCATGGATAGGCCCCTGTGGCCTTGGAATCTTGGCAGCCTACCTGCTAACACCTTGATCGCAATAGCAAAGATTAAAGGCGAGAGCAGACGCCCCTGTCTTGTTCCCCTCCCAAGCTTAAACAGGTCCGACCACGTGTGGCCAATGTTTATCTGGGCGCTAGAGCCAGCGTATAGCAGCTGGACCGCTTTCAGGAAGTATGCAGGGACCCTACCTGGGGCAGCACTTCGAACAGGTAGTTCCACTGAACCGAGTCGAATGTTTTTTCCATGTCCAATAGTGCCACAACTGCTTGTGTTGCAGAATCTATCTGGGCAAGTATCGCGAACAGCCATCTAAGATTTAGTAAGGTCGATCTCCCGGGAATAAACCCAGACTGGTCCCTGTGGATTATCTGTGTGATATGTGAAAGCAGGCGGTCTGCCAGCACTTTAGCAAATCATTTTTGTCTAGATTTAACAGCGATATCGGGCGATATGAAGAGCAGTTCAGTGGGGCCTTACCCGGCTTAAGAATCAAAGTTATCACCGCTTCCCGCATCAGAGGTGATACCATCCCCTCCTTCCATACCGCTAGCAAGTATTGGGCTACTTCTGGACCCCATTCCTTGTAAAATTCAACCCTTATGCCGTCGGTGCCCAGTGCCTTGGAGGGGGGGCCTGCACCGCGCCCATTATCTCTTCAACCGTAACAAGGGTTGCCAGAGCTTCAGCAGCTTCAGCGCCGAGTCTGGGGAGTGCCGCCGCCTCAATGTACTCTCTTTTTTTAAAACCTTTATTTTTTGGTTTGCGCATCACAGCTGTCACATATATCCAATATCAACAAATATTCAGTAAACATGGGTATTTTGTTTCTACATTGCATTTCTATACATCAATTTAATACATTGCGTACTTATGGAGCTGTCTTCTTCAGAAACCGACTCACGCAGGTATGCTCTGAACTGTGTCCAAATGTCTTTCGGTCTATTTATGGTGGGTACCATTTTGACACAAGATGCTTCACATTCATTGACGTATGTTAGCTCTCGGAGAAAGTTGTCTATTGTGGTGCATGGGGACTTTTCCAGGTTTGAAGTATACATTTCTTAGCTACCACGCATGCGACATTGAAAAGTCTTCTAATTTTTTCTGATGTTTTCCCTATATCACCAAATAAGTATTTCTGGGGTGTGAGGTTGGCTGGGATTTGTGTCATTTCCTCCAGTATCCCTGCCACTCCCCACTAGAACTCAGTGATTGGTGGGCATGCCCAATACATATGATATGCGTCAGCCATGGGATTTCGCATTTCTGGAAGCTTCTGGTTACAATGTTTGCGAATTTAGCCAATTTAACCAGGGTATAGTGGAGTCTGTTCAACACCTTGAACTGCATTAACCTGCCAGAATTTAACAAAACTTTTTTGGAAAGGAGGCAGTATCTTTTATATTTTTCCTCCTCGATGATTATGCCCATGTCTGTTTCCCATGAGGCTTTGACCTTATTCAGTGGTTGTGTCTGGATTTTTATTATATTATATAGTTTAGATATACCAGTACCAGTTTGTGAATATAGGGATTGAAAACCTGCATGCAGGGCTCGTTCCTCTGAGAATGATGGCCATCTTACTTTAAATGCAGACTTCATGCAGTGGTATTGTAAGGTGGCTAGCTTGCCCCCTCCCACTGTAGTTGCAAAGTCCTCCGGTGTAGTGAATCTCCCATTCGGGAACATAGCTCTCACTTTAATCTCATATTCTGGGACCCATGTTCTGTGTATACCTTCATCATATGCGAGTTTAATACCTGGAAAGTTCCACAGCGGGCCTGTGCGTCATAGGGTGTATCGATTTGTAGCCTTTTACAGATTTTAGCCCATGCAGTGATCGTGGTGGTTGCTGGGTCGTATTTGCATGAGTCTTTGTGATGTTTTGTGAATATTATGGAGCGCAATCTGTTGGGCGGACTTAGTGATGCTCTACGGGGATATGCGGTACTGTATCGGTCGGGTCCTGCCAGTGTTTAGCGTATTGTGCCTGGGCTACTAGGTAATATAATTCGAAATCTGATGCCGCTATGCCACCCATTTTATACGGTTCAAGGAGTTTTTCCCATTTCATCCCATATAAACGTTGTAGCCATGGAACATAGGTTATCATAGAATGGTCTACCCGGCCATATTGGGACCTTGCTAAACACGTATAGGAGCTTGGGGCGGATCACCATTTTAAGTACCGCGACACGACCAATGAGCGAGATAGGGAGTTTGGCCCATAATTGAAGCTTGGCATGGATTGTTTGTAGGAGTTTCTCATAATTATCAATGTATAGGGACATCTTGTCTTTAGATACAAGGATCCCCAGATATCTTATGCTGGTGGGTGAACATCGAAGACTGTGCGTATTGTCTGGGCAGGCAGTGGATGGTGTTAGTGGGAAAAACTCGGATTTGGAAGTATTTATTTTGTATCCCGAGAATGCTGCGAATTTGTCCATAACTTCCAGCAAGGGAGCGAGATTTTTCTCCAGTTCACGCATGAATAACAACGTGTCATCCGCATATAGGGATATGGACTGGGTGCTTCCGGCCATCTTTATACCTCTCTGCCCCTGTCCTTGTCTGACAGCAGCGGCTACAGGCTCGATCGTGAGGGCGAACAGAACAGGGGAGAATGGGCAGCCTTGCCTTGTGCCTCTGCCCAAACTGAAATTGCTGGACAGAGTGTGATTGATGAGGACCTTTGTTTCCGGAGAAGCGTATAGTAGTTTGATACACTGGACAAAGTATGATCCTAATCCAAATTTCTCAAGGACTGCAAATAGATATGACCAGGATACCGAGTCGAAAGCCTTCTCAGCATCCAATGACACAACAGCGGCTTGAGCCTCAGGTTTGATTTGTGCCATAACTCCGAACAGTCTGCTTAAGTTTAACGCTGTGGATCTAGTCGGGATGAAACCACATTGGTCTGGGTGGATCAGGGTTGTCATATAGGGTTCTATCCTAGTGGCGAGTACTTTGGCGTGTATTTTGGCGTCCATGTTGATCAACAAGAGAGGGCAATAAGAGGGCATTTCATGCGAGGGATTTCTAGGTTTCAATAATACTGTGATGATTGCCTCCCTCATTGTGCCCAGGAGTAAGCCACATGTCATCGCTTCCTCCCATACTACAGACAAGATTGGGGAGAGTTCTGAGGAGTATTCTTTGTATAATTTTGCACCCAGTCCGTCCGACCCCGGGCCCCTACCAGATCTCAGTGATTTAATTGCTTCAGCAATTTCCTTGCTAGTTATTGGCTGTTCAAGAGCTAGGGCACTATTCATTGACAGTGTTAGGAGCGTGATACCTTCTAGATAATCCCTCATTTCAGTTTCCGTGCATGTATCGTGGTTTGAATATAGGTCGGTGTGGAATTTGGTAAATTCTTTGTTTATCCCCCCCTTCATAATTTATCAACACACCATTCCTCTTTATAATGCTTGTGATTGGTACACGATTTTGTTCGCTCTTTAACAGACTGGCTAGTAAATGCCCCGCCTTATTTCCATCTCCGTATCTGCGTGCTATAATGGGTGGGATCATGTACTGTTGTTCCCTTGCTGCCAGTTCATTAAATTTCAGAAGAAGAGTATTCATCTCGGCTAGGGTTCCCTTTTCATGTGTTGTGCTGTAATCATTCTCAAGTGTTTTAAGGTGTTTTTCCGTATCTGTTAGTTCTGACTGCTTTCAGGAGTCCCGTGGTCTTCTACATTATGGTCCCCTTTATCCACACTTTGAAGGTCTCCCAGAGTGTTGAACATTTGCCTACCGATCACTTGTTTATACTAAAGAATTCTTCCATTTCAGTGTGCAGCGATTCTACCACATTCGGGTCCTTGAGGATGTTTGGGGGAATTCTCCATTGTTAAACGTTCAGCAATGTTATCTCTATAGTGATTGGGGAATGGTCCGACAA
Organism: Ambystoma mexicanum; assembly: GCF_040938575.1. Classification (NCBI taxonomy): domain Eukaryota; kingdom Metazoa; phylum Chordata; class Amphibia; order Caudata; family Ambystomatidae; genus Ambystoma; species Ambystoma mexicanum. The sequence continues at coordinate 917,322,811 of NC_090932.1, read as the reverse complement.
TGTACGGGGGTATATGTCACAGTGATTTACCAAGTTAGCCAAGTAGGATGAAATAAACCAGTAATCTATCCTTGACCCAGTGTTGTGTACCGATGAATAGAATGAATACTGCCTTTCTAGTGGGTGTAGAACTCTCCATGCATAAACAAGGGATAAATGTGCTAAGGCCTGGTGCAGAACATTAGCAGTTCTGGTGAGACCCCTCTGTTTGTTGGAGGACCGGTCAAGAGACACATTAAGTATAGTGTTAAAATCCCCTCCCCACAATATACATGCATTTACCGCTTGACCAATTTCAGCAATTACGTTCACAAGGAAATCAGGGTCATCAGTGTTCGGCCCGCAGGTATTCACTAGGATCAGCTCCTCACCCAACACTTTGCCCCATATGATTACATATCTGCCTTGAGGGTCAATTTTACTTTTCTCAACCTTGAAACCGAATGATGGGTGTATCAGTGTAAGGCCTCCTCTATTTTGAGATGAATATTCAGTATAATATCTATTGTTACCCCATTGCCATAGAATACCATTGTTTACATTTTGTAATGCGTGTGTCTCTTGCAGCATTGCGATATGGGGGTGATGTCTGTTAATATATGCACCAACTTTGCTGGACTTCGATCTGTTATTAAGCCCGCGGACATTCCACGTGAGAAGTTTAAGCTTCAGTCCTGTACCCAATTTTACATGTCGTGCCATTTATTCATAATTGGATAACCCATAATGAGGGGTATTTTTCCCTAGTGTGGTACAGCCTGTGATGGTGTGAGCACAAGTTTTAAACATTTAAATTCCAACTCCTGGTGCCCAACGGGGCATCTCTCGGGTGGCCGTCTCTTCCCCCCGATCATAAAGCTTGTCATTACCCATTCCATGCCGGACTCCCTCCCCCAACATCCCGAAAAACAATACTCTGAACCCTGTCCCTGCCCCACCCACATCATCAACCCCAACCCGATAATGAACCCTTATTTTTATCTTGTGGAGCTTCCCAGGGGAGCGTAGGTTACCAGGGGAGCGTACGTTACGGCCACCTGTAGCTCAACACATCTCATCCGGTTAACAACCATTTCTGAGAAGGTTCCTTCCGAGCACCCACCATTACACATTAAGCTTTTAAAGGATATTGTAGTGCTGTCTTTCAGTCATTGGGATCTTGCTGACCAATAGTTGGAGATCGTTTTGGTCCAGGTCACCCCTCTGTGGTGGCAGGGGGATGGAAGCTTCTATATAGTCCATTGCCGCTGATGGATTCTCAAAGAAGTGCACACAGCCTCCGTGCTGTATCCGTAGTTTTGCAGGAAACAGTAGAGCGTATGGAACCTTCCTCTGTCTGAGTTGTCTTTTAATTGGATCATATGATCGCCTTTGCGTTTGGACTCCTGCTGCGAAGTCAGGGTATATGCGGATATTATCACTACCGTGCTGCAGAGGGCCCATTTCCCTGGTCAGCCGTAGCGCCACATCCCTGTCTCTGTAGTTGAGTAGTTTGGCGATGACAGTGCAAGGAGGGGCCTCTGGCTTGGGTACCGGGGCCAAAGTGCGGTGTACCCTTTCCACCAAAAAATGTTGTGAAAAGGAGTTCTCGCCAAACAAGGATTTTAGCAGTGATTCAATGTGTGGCTCCATAGGGCCCCTACAGAAGGATTTGGCAAGCCCTACTATTCGGATGTTGTTGCGGCACAATCTGGATTCCAAATCATCACATTTACCGTAAAGCTTGGTCATTCTCCTTTCAAGTAGGTTATGTTGTGGGTGTTTTGACTTATTGAGTCTTCGTTAGTTCCAATTCTGTTTTCTGCCTCCGTGATTCTCGCACTTTCTTTATCGACGCATGCTTTGAGTAAACCGATTGTTGAGCCGATATCGTCTAGTTTGACATTCACCGCCAGGAAACCGTTTTGTACTGTAGTGAGTAGGTGATCGAATTTGGTGTCATCTGAGAAGCCGAGGAGGCTACGACTGCAGGACCCGGAACACCAGTCAGGGTTTGGGAGCTTGTGTACGAATCCATTGGGCCAGTCTTCTTCTTCGCACTGGCTCCTCTTGGCATCTCCTAGATATCAATAACGTGCGGTCAACGGTTGTCTGGGTGGTCAGAGCAGCCTGGCCGGTACTCCAGGTAGGATCCCCAATGTCTAAATATGAACTCATACTTAAAGGAGGTATGTAACTGACCAGGGGTTCTATTCACGAGTGGTATTTATGGCCTTGTCTGTGTGTGTGAATTCCGTGGCATCTGTTGAGTTCAGACTGGTATGCACACCCAAATATCGACGCTGTTCCAGGGATATTACAGGCTACTTCCTGGGTTTGTAGAAATTGTGCAGTTTAAAAGGACGTATATTGTTTATTCAATTGTTTGGGTCTTTACGTGCCGCCCAGTTACCTAATTAGTATTCTAATTTCTAAATTAGGAGAAAGTGGCGATCCCTTCTGGGAAGGTCCCCCTGTGGCTAGCTGGCTGGCTAGCTGGTTAGCGATCAGGCCGTAATGTAGGTAGTGATGGCCCTGGTCAGGACAGTTAATAGGTTTGCTTGGGGGTTTCCACCAGGTGTCAGTTTATATATTACACGGATCATGTGATCAGGAACTAAGTGGTCCTCATATGTCGCATGTCCGTCTGGTGTACCAGGAAGATGCAGTGCCCCGTTGCTGTATGATGTGAGGCCCTGGAGCCCCCTCTGCATGTCAGTTCGCTGCGGGCCGGGTCCCCCCCGGGGCACCGCAACAAGGATCGAATGTTCTGCATGCGCCTCTCTTCGATCCCAGCTAGCGTCGGATTATGGATGGAAGAGGTCGGCAGCAAGGGGTAAGGCCACCCACAGCTCGACTCAGTGAAGGCCGGTGTTCTAGCCTGTCTTCCGACGTCCCCGCTGATCCCCGGATCCGCTAGTGACTCCGCCAGATTAGCACCCCATTCCACAGGTTGCTATGGGCTTAGGTGGGCTTCGGTGGGGAGGGGGTGCACTTTTCTTACCGAGGAGCTGTTGATGTACGAGTCGTCCTCTAGTGCTCCCCTGCCACTCGTGCACGTGGCATGGCGGCCCCTTCCTTATATTTTAGTGCCTGCTACTCTAGAGGTGCCCCGGTGGTGTCCGGAGCATGTCTCCAGCGTACCGGCATGGAATGTGATGGGCAGCAATTACAGTAGCTTGCAGGCGGGAAAACAGGCTCCGCCCACTTCAAGGCCTTTGTGCTCCGCCGTAGCCACGGTCTCTTTCAGCGACCCGCTGGTTCCATATGTCGGCTCACCACACAGCCCCAGTACCTCATGCCACGTAGTTTCGATTTCTGGGTCGCATGCGATTTTCTTTGTTTTTTCTCCCTGGAGTTCCTGGGGATAGAGAAGGCAGTACAGCCAGTGTTGGCAGCTCGGACGGCTCCGAAACAGGATTTATTTGCAAAAGGATTACCACCGGAGAGGAGCTCAGCAATCAGGCGGCCATCTTCGTTGCGCCCAACAGCACCGCCCCACCTCAATGTACTCTCTAAGCTCGGCTTCTGGTAGCATGCCTCTTGAGGCGTATAGGGATTCGTAGTACTTGCGGTACACCTCTGCGATCTCGCCTGGTTTCACCACCGCCACTCCCTCCGCTGTCCTCACTGCAGTTATTTCCCTGTAGCCCCGTTCGTGCCTCACCAATGCTGCCAGGTGCCTTCCCAGTCTCCCCTCTTCCCTGTATCTGCGGGCCATTGCTGGCTGGGCAAAGTAGTTCACCTCCCTGTTGGCGTGTTCAATCTGTCTGCCTCCCCCTCCCTGTGTTTTATCACAAGCTCTGCTTCCTTTAGTTGTTTATGGATTAGCTTCAGCACTCCCATTTCGGTGGGAATGCATCCTACCTTGAGCACCACCTTAAATGCTTCCCACAGAGTCCTTTTCCCCGACACCGTACCCAGATTCTCCTGAAAATAATGTTTAATCAGGTTGTGTATCTCGCTCTTGAACACTATGTCTAGCAGTGCTGCCGGTTTAAACCTCCAGTGGGGGCGAGGCAGTGCCGCGGGGAATAGTCCCAGAACGTTCTTGGGAGCAGCACACAGTCCTCTGTGCAGTGCACCAGGTAGGGGCTCGCCAGGATATAATCCAGTCTTGTAGATGTATTGTGCACCGTGGAATGATGTGAAAACCCCTCCACTTCCATGTGTAATAATCGCCAAACGTCCCCCAACTCTAGCGCTGCCATGGCAGTCAGCACTGCTTCTGCTGCCCTTGTGCGCCTTCTCTTCCCCCCAGATCTATCCATATGCGGGTTCAGTATCACGTTGAGATCCCCTGCCCATACAATGTTGGTGTGCACGTATTTTTGGCAATGTCCAAGCAGGACATTGAAAAACTCGGGGTCATCCACGCTTGGACCATATACATTGACCAGCGTAAGCTTTGTGGTACTCACACATCCCGAGATGATGATAAACCTCCCCCCAGGGTCAATCATGGAATCACTATCCCGAAACCCCAATGGCTTGTGGACTAGCGTCATTACACCCGCTGTGTACGCTGAATACGTGGTAAAGTATTTACAGTTCCCCCAACTCCTAGCAACTCCTTCATTTGCTTTTCCTATGACTATCCTTGTCCCATGCCTCTCACAGTACTGCATCACGTTACGGGCTTTGCGTGGGTCTTTCAGCCCCCGCACATTCCAGCTGATTACCCTATGTGCCACAGCTTGGGTGAGGACTAAAGAGAAGGGCTATTGCACTCTGTACTCCCAACCGCCTAGAAAAATGACTTGTGGTTTCCTTGAGAAGATGTGAACCTTTTTGAGGTATCCCAACTTTGCCGCTTGGGCAACCAGCCCTCTTTCTCCCTTCCCTACCCCAACTTGCCCCCCCCTCTCGCACACTGCCCAACCCCAACCTGCAGTGGATAAAACCCTCCCCAGATAGCAACCCAACATTCCAATGAACATGGGCCATAGCCCGGGGGCGCCGGACAAGTGACCTCCAACTCCTTGAATCTCGAGAGAACTTACAACAAATAACATTTATCAAATGCCGCAGGGTATCCAGTCATAATTTCGAATACAATATATTCGAAAGTAAAAATGTCGAAAATATTTAGTCGAAAAACAAAAATGTCGAAAAACAAAAATGTCGACTTTTTTTCGACTTTTTTCGATTTTATGTGTTAATAATAAATATTTTATTAAACTTTTTTTTAAAAATAATTAAAGGTATTTCCATGGGGGGTGGGGGTGATGGGGAGGATGGGGGGGGTTGGGGATAGGGGTTTGGGATGGTTTTTAAATAATTAATTAATTATTTATTATATTAAAGATTTTTTTAAAATAATTAAAGGTATATCTATGGGGGGTGGGGGGATGGGGAGGAGGGGGGGGGGTTGGGGTAGGGGTTTGGGATGGGGGGTTGGGGGGACCCCCCCCATAATAAATGTTACTATCTGGGTAAAAAAAAAAAAAAAAAAAAAAGAGTGTTTTGGGTTTTCAATTTTTTTTTCGACATTTTTTTTTCGAAATTATGACTTTTCCTATTATATGTATGTTTTTTCGACTTTTTTACATTCGACATTTTTTTCCGACATTTTTGCTATTCGACATTATGTTTTCGACTTTTTGACTATAAACCATGCCGCAGGACTGACTCATTACATTTCTAGCGCTAGTTTATCATGACCCATCGGGGTTCAGGTTCACATTATGGCTTATTAGACCAGCCGATGACCTTAATGCCTGTCATAGCGTTGCACATAAGCCAGCCACAGGAGGCGAGGCTCCCGTCCCATCTCGTTGTGATACCTATCAGGTCATCTCGATAGTGATTCTATAAATTCATGCACGTCTTCCGGATCCGTGAAAAAGTGTGACCTTCCATTGTGCTGGACCCTCAGTTTAGAGGGGTATTGCATGGAATATTGCAGCGCCCGGGGTTCGTAGCACCCTCTTCGCTGCTGCAAAGGACATGCATGCGTTCTGGACTACCGGGGTGAAATCTGGATAAAAGGACACTTTACTGTTCTCAAATGTGAGGTCTCCCAGTTCTCTCGTCCTTCTTAGTATACCATCACGGTCCCCGTAGTTTAGTATTCTCGCTATCACTGGGCGTCGGTTTTGACCCAGTCTCGGGGCGAGCTGCGATATCCTGTGCGCCCTTTCAACCAAGAATTGGGAAGACAGTGGTGGCCCCTGCAGTAAATGAAAGTTTCCATGAATACTTCCATGTTCTGTTTTGGGACTGTCTCCGGAATCCCTACCACCCTGAGTTTGTTTATTCTCGACCTCTCCTCAAGGTCCTCGTTCTTGTCTCTTATAGCTCTCAATTCCCTTCGCAGCTCCTGCACCGCCTCTGTGGTTTCGTTGCTGGTGTCCTCTAGTGCACTGACTCTAGTTTCCACCTAAGAGGTTCTGCTACTCTCTTTACCTATACATTCCTGCATTCTGTCCACTTGATACATCAGGCCATACAGTTTCGAACTGATGGCAGCGAAGCCAGAGTGCATTTCTGCAAGTACCAGGCTCGGCTCTGAAGAGGGGGCTTCCCCGCTCATCCCTGCCACAGCCCCCTCGGCAGATAGGATGCTCGCCATTGCCGGGATTTCAGGCGTGGACACCAGTCTGTCATTGGTCTTCCGCAGCCCTTCTTTCTGAATGAATGGTAGACGGGTCTGTGTCACTGTCAGGACCCTCGCCCAAAACCCCCTCTGGCAAACCCATTGGCCAGGTGGAGTCAGGACTCGGGCCTCTAAAGCCTGGCATCCTCTTCCAAAACCCTCTTGGGGCCCGTCTTGGCGCCTATGGCGCCAGGCTCATACATCATGAAAAACATGTGCTTGGGAACTACTTATTGTGTTGTCAGCCAACATGGAGGCATCCACATAGCTTGGTTCCTAAGAACCAAGCTATGCGGTCTAGTGTTTTGGGTGTGGTAGCCTAGGGACTACTTTACCTGGACTATTTTGTTGGGGCTATGCAAACCAAACCTGAGCAAGACAACAAGCTTCGCGTTACTTTGCAGCTTGCAACGTGACGCTCACTGTGTCCAGCTATTCCCTCAAACCTCGGAGAAGCAGAACCTGCAAGGAGACAAAAGGAACATCATTAGCAGCAGCATCTTACCTGCAGTCTTCATCTTTAGCCAGTCGCAGCTACTGAGAACAACTTCCTTGAATCTGCACGCCTCCCGGACAGAACGACCTGAAAGAGGAAGATAGAGGCAACATTAAAGAAAACAGTAGAGACATTTGCAAATTACGAACTGCTCAAAAGGCTTACCTGGCTGGTCGCCTCTCGGTTGGCACCACTCCGGACATTCCACTCGCGCTGAAGAACACCGCGACCTACAAGGAAGGAAAACACAGGTTAGCAAACGCAAGACTTCGCAGCGCTGGGCATAGCACTTACTTACCGCTTCATAGCGCTCTTAATACGCCATAATTTACCAGCGGGGCTCAACCAAGCCAGTTCACCGCGCTGAAGCTCCTCATACCTAAGGGAGAAAAAAAGAGACATTTTAAACAAAGAAAGCATGCAGGACAGCAACAAAACTAAAGAACAGAAATAAGACCTACCTGAACAATATCAAACGGGCCGGTGTCAGTGAAGTAACTGGACCGCACACGCCCATGAAAGACAACGCGCCCCTGCAAAGAAGGCAGGACGGAGAGCACGCCTAACTCTACCACAAGGTGAGGAGAGGGCCCCAGAGGGACTGAAATCATACGGGGGTGGAGGGAGGATACTTACCCCGGTCGGTCAGTCTTGAACACAGTCCACCTGTATTTTCAGGCAGAACCTTCCCCGCAGACCACATCTGGGCAAAGCTGAGAAGCATACCAGCGAGTAACCCGGTTGGGTGGCGTCCCTCTGGATACCAGGTGAGCGTAACAGTCAGCCTCTTGTTGCCTTTCACCATAAAGTTATTGCGTGTTGTCATCCTCCCAGGCCCCAGCACAGTCAAGTGCCACTGGATTATGCAGCTGGGTCTGCTATAGAGTCTTGCCGGCCACTGCTCTGCCTTTACCTGCTTCATGCTTGGCCTGCCACCACCATCACCCTCATAGGTCTTTGGCGCTGTGGGTCTGAGCGCACAGTCTGATTCGAGTCAGCTCTTATGTGTACTCTCGGGCACAGTGATGGGGGATGCCCTCCTCCTGCTTCAAGCTCTTATCCCGGCTTACTCCCCTGCGCACCAGTCGTCGTCCACGACCTCTGCCAGCGATCAGCCACTGTAGTAGTCAGTACCAGGTCCCCAGTAGCTGCTGTGTCCCCCTCAGCTGCCACCCTGCTCTCCCCCACTTGTCCCAGAGGTATAGTCGTTACCCTTCTGCCCTCTATCTCCTCCAATGTTGCTGTAAGTAGGCGGTAATATGTGGGTTTGTTGGGAGCCGTTTCAATTCGGCGAGCAATCCTTTTGTACTCGCCATCTGTGTTTGTCAGGGATTACCCAATGTTATGTGGCTCTGTGGCCGAATCTAGTGCTTCCTACTGTGGCCCAGTAGTGCGGGGAGCCGGTTCTGTGACATCAGTGCAAGTCTCTAATTCCTCGGTCTCCATGGGGCCCACACTTCATTATGCTCTGCTCGCTTGACCCTCCGATCGCGTCTCGGCAGGGTGCCCCCACATTTATCTGTTTGAGGGTTGTTGGGGCCTCCGCTGTGCTGGCACTTGCAGCCCTGCTACGTGTCCACCACCCCCATTGGCGGCGGGGGTTCTCGCGATCTCCTTATGGGGCGGCGGCCAGGGTATGCATGTGCGATGCAGTGCCGCAACGGAGCAGTGGATTTAATGGAGCATTTCTCCGGTCCTCGGTGCTGGGTGGCGACGCAGGAGATTCTGCTGGTGCTCCTCCACCTCTCCGCCGCCTCACTCTCTGCATCTATGACGCTCGTGGCCAGGTGTGCCCATTCCGGCTACAGCGGTGCTTCTCAGCTGGGTTGTGTCTCCTCCGTGGCTCAGGTCGACAGGTTTGGTGCGTTTCATTCCCGGGGGGGGGGGGACTTGGCTTCTCCTGCCTCTCATCCCGCCTGCACTTGTCCTTCACGCTGGGCCGCCCCTTCAGACAGACACCGCTGCTTTTAGGGCTCTGGTATTTGAGGCACCCGCTGTCTCACTCGGACAGGCTCTTCTCGGACCTCCTCTCCCCAAGCTGTCCCAGGGGACCGGTCGCGGGCGGAGGCGGCTCCAGTTGTGCCTGCTGATTCTACTCGCCAAGTCGCGCACAGGCACTTGGGCAGAACACACCCCGAGCAGCGCTCTCGGCCTGCTCACACTCGCGACACATTATACCGCTGCAGTACTTCTGGGGATTCAATCTCCATCAAACTTGGACCACCACTTCATCGGCCGATCGCGTGGGTTTTCCCACAGTTTCAGCTGGTATGGGCCCTGATGGGTTGGGTTTCCGCCTCCTCTCTCACAAGGCTTTTCAGGAGCTCACGAGAATGCGGCCATCTTGGCATGGGCTCTCTAGCGCACCCCTGATTGAACTTTAAAGCAAGCTAGAATATCTTTGACAGAGAGGTCCGGCACCACGTGGGTGCTCAATTGAAGGTCTCTGTAAACTACCCAGCTGAGATATGATAAAAGTAGATACATTTGGTCTGAGCCCGACAGGGAGATCAAGCGAATAAATGTAAATCGAAGATGTCCCGCGACGGGTTAAGTCAAATCCTGCGCACAGTCGAAAGTCTGATTTCGATGAGGTAGAGAAAGTTTGGAAAAGTACATGGAAGTAGAGAAAGTTTGGAAAAGTACATGGAAGTGGAGAAAGTTTGGAAAAGCACATGAATTTGGTCCGACAGAGGGAGATCAGTAGAAAGTTTTGTGTTAAAGTGGGTCTGAGCTCGACAGAGGAGGGCCCGGGGTGAATTGAAAATCACCCAAGAAGCTATACATAAGAATCCTCAGGAGAAAGGAACTTTTGAATGTTTGTCGCATCAGGCCCTCTGAAGTAAGAGACTTTGAATGGCAAAGAGACTGACATAGAAGGCCCTGATACTGAGATCTGAACTGCATCCTCGTGCTAGAGAAGCCAGAGACTGTGCTAAGCTCAAGTGTGCCGCCTTGTCCTGTGCTGAAAACACGGGGAAGGGAAGCCAACGGCTTGAATATCCTGACATCATTCCTTGAACTCTTTTCTTTTGCATAACCTTGTTTCCCACACTATTTGTATTTCGAAGTAAGGATTGGCAATAGGTTTATTAGTATAGGCCCTTTTATTTTGAGAAGACACCACTAGAACTGAGTAATTATTATTTGATGGATGTAGCTTGCTCCTATTTTTTTTATTGCTTTTACTTTTTATTGTTATTTTGGCTGACAGTCAGTCAACCTTTCAATCAATTTCTTTGTTTTATGATCCATGAAAAACAATTAAAATTACATACAATACATAATTAAAATCATTAAAGGATTACAATGACATGAATAAAAGAAGAAAGAAAGTGGAAATAAATAGAATATTAAAATTGAACAGACAACCATCAATGCATTATTTTAGAACAGGTGTTTCTACAATTTTATATACAGTTTGGTTTATAGGGTTTGTGAACATTGATTGTAGCGCGACACTCATTAAAGATTAGAATGGTAAAATTGAAAATGTATAATGAAATTTCCTCGTACTTAAAACAACGAAACAATGCATATTGTCATATAAAATTGTTTCTCAATTAGCAGCACAGTATATAAAAAGGGATACAGTACTTTGCATACATAAATACAAAATTTGGCTCATATGAGTTAGAGGATCTGTCTCCAAACCACGTTTATCAGCTATAATAGTGTTTTTTAGTGGTACTAGGTTTCAATGTTTTCCAAGTTTAAGGCTTCTAAGAACTTTACCGTAGCTATTCGAACAGTCCTGCGATTCGTAGAAAATATATAATGCCAAAGTATAATGGAGTCTAAGATTTTAAATTCATCGAAACACTGTTTCAGATAAAGATTGCGCTTATTAATGAGCATGATGCATTCAGTAAGGAGGTGGTGTAAAGTTTCGGGCTGGTTTTCAGGTTTACAAAATCTGCATTTGTTCTCAGCTTTACTGATTATGCCTCGTCTTCCCAGTATATCACAAATCAGCCACAAGTTAAATCTGAATCTTAAATAAGCAGATCTAAATCTAGGTGAGGGGGCTTTTAAGTAGATATTTGGTTATGTTCTACAGCTTTTCAACTCCAAATGGATTAGATTTGAAGTCAACATATAAATTACATTTCTGTAATGTGATCCAATCGTGTTGATACAGTTTTAATTTCACTTCTATTGGATGGTTTGATAGCAGATCAATAGTTATGCTAGCAGTAGATAAGATTTCAAATATAGTCGAACTCCGGATAAGTGGATACCTGTGAGTGGAATTTAAAGTATAGGTCGCTAGATCAAACAATATGTTGGTATTTTGAGCCAGAAGACATTTTCTAAAAAGAGTACATAGTTACCAAGCATAATGTGTGTTAGGAGAAGCCAGGCCCAGCTAAAAGCGAATAATGGAGACAAGAACGCAGTTTGGAAGGAGTAAAACTTGTCGCCAACAGCGGCCTTCCAACTTGTCCCAGAGTGCTTGTTGAAAGATGTGCTTTGTATCTGAGCCATATAGTAGAATAAGCACCTGTTGTAATCATAAAGCCACACAGCAGTAGAGGTTCAGTAACTAGCTTTATTGTGAGAGCCCCCAGAGGAGCACAGCCAGCCAGAGATCTTCCTCCACTAATAAGTGGTTCTGGAATTCGGGGGAACTCCAGAACCTTGCCAGCACAGCTGTATGTTTACCAAGTAAAATACAACATCATTGCTCTCTGATTTAATAAGTAATTGCTGGAAGACTAGAGAATGTTCCATATTTGGCTAGAATGTTTTTAGCCTGTGATATGGCAGTTATTACCTTTGCGTCAAGATTGGCTAGGTGCACAACATTTGCTCGATTACTGATGTTGGTGCCTACGTAAGTATAGGATTGTACTACTTCTAAGGTTCACTTTAATGATTGAGATGCAGGTCGAATGTTGACACAATCCATAACTTTGTTTTTCATCAAATTAATTTGTAATTGATTACCATCTGCATAGGACCCTAGTGCGTTAAATGCAGTTTGTAAGCCTTTAGGGGTTTTGGATAACACTAGGTCGTCTGCATATAATAGTCTACTAATAGCCCGACTGCCTAACTTGGGAGGAGCTATAATAATGTCGGTGAAGTTTTCTTTGAAGTCTAGAATGAAAAAGTTAAAAAGTGTTGAAGCCAAGATGCAACCTTGCTTGAGGCCTTTATAGGTGGGAACTCTAGTAGATAGAAGGCCATCCAGAGTAAGGCGTATCTTGACTGAAGTGGATGAGTGTAATACGTTAATTAGAGTGATGATGGTTGCAGGGCAATTTGCTCGAATAAGTTTGTCTATTAACAGCTGTCTGGATATGGAGTCGAATGCCGATCAAAAATCTACTAAGGCCAGGTATAATGCTTGTTTTGTGTGAATGCAACATGATTTAATGGCTGTTATGGTCATCAGATTTATGCGCGTGCCCAGTCCTGTGACAAAACCTGTCTGGAATGGATTGTGCTCTTGATCGATAATTCGTTGGTGACTGTCTATCACCCTTTTTGAAAATTGGGATCAATATAGATTGTTGTAAAGCACTGTGTTCGGATAACATGTTTGTAAAGATTAAAGACAATGTTGGCCCAAAGTTCAGGGAATTCTTTGAACATCGCATTGGAGAGCCCGTCCAGTCCGGGCGCTCTCGAGTGACTAGACTTCTGGATATAATAGAGAATCTCATCTCTAGTAATTTGAAGTTGAAATTCAGTAAACGGCATAGCTGAGTGTTGTCCAGGTGTCGAGGCAGGAAGTGGATGTAAATCTGAATAGTGAGTAATCCACTTAGATTCAGAAACACCATTAATTTAGACTGAAGTTTGGAAAATAAAGTTGGCCTTGTTAAGGAGAGACCATGTTTGAGCAGAGCTTTTGTTCGTAGTTGCTTTTAGCATGGTCTCTCCATCGTTTTGAAATCGTGCGGCTTTTCTACTGCATAGCCAAGTTTTATACCTTGTTTTTAGTAGACGAAGGGCATCACATTTTAAATTTGCAGGAAGTAGGAGTGCTTTTCTTTTATTGCAATGAAATAATGTTTTTGTTTCCTTAATTTCAGTGTCATAGACATGTGCATTTCTTATGACTTGTTTCCCTTTGCCTTTCGAAGTTAATCTAAAAAGTTGTAATAAGTCTTGATATTGATTGTTTTCTTGATTGCCATTGTTAGTAAATACCTTATATGATTGAAGGAGTTGTTTGTTCAAGTTGCATAGTGATAATTCAGACTATCGGTTCCGACTATTATTGTTGACGGTGGAGCCTTGTAATTGGGTGTTAGTAGCGTTTTTGTTGCTTGACGGCCAGGACCATGTTAGACAACATTTCATGATCACTGTTTTTTTTTTAATGACAGTCAAAGTTTCAGCAACTGCAAATAAGTTAGAATCCAAATAGATGTAATCTATGATGGTTTCTAGGGAATCTCTTCTCCAAGTCGGTTGGGGAGGAATGTCGCCTGGGAGGAATCCATTTGTCATCTTCATGTTAACAACATTCATGAGAGTCTGCCATCTGAGTGCTGCTGGTGTCATCATAGATGCGTCAGTGGCGAAGCAGTGTATATTTAAGTCGCATAATAATATAATATTGGTGATTGTATTTGTTTGTGCAATGAGAGTATAAATACTTTCTAAATCAAGAAAAAGATTCTCCAGCTTTATTTCTATTGGATTCAAATATATGTTGACTAGTGTGATTATATGAGTGGTAAACATGATTTTTACTAATTGCATATAATGATTTGGCGCCACCCATGGGAGGATCGATGGTCCTGTGCTTATTTTGACTACCACAAGAACGCTAGAAGTTGGTCTTCCTTTGTTGGACCTCATGGCAGCAAGCAAAACAATGTGATGATTGTCCCAGATAGGAACATCTACAAGCCAAGTTTATTGTAGAGCTACTATGTCGTAGCTACTCAAGTGATTTTGGGAGTTGCCTATCAGATGCGTGAAGCCCCACATATTTCAACTAGCTAAGGATAATCATCATAGATTTTGAGTTTTAGATAGTTATGCGGTAACATGTTTGCAAGGACAAGAAGCAATGTGATTTAGATTATGCTATTCAGTCCTTGATGAAAAGGTCCTAGGATTCACTGAAATAAATGGAGTAACATTAGCCCATCTATGGCTTGAATAGTTCGAAAGAGCCTAAGGCACCATTGATGTTGGGTCGAGCAGATCGATGATGAAGCCTAGAGCAAAGAGTTCAGGTTTTGCTTGCCAAATGGCATTTAATACAATTCCTGATCTCATCTAGAGTCTTATCTTAGAGAGATCTCTCTTGTCAAAGAATTTGACTTGATCCAAGTCAGTTGAACATAAGTCCTCCAGGCTAGGAATTTCAGAAAATATTGCTAAGATACTAGATCTGTTAAGGTCATAAGTTGGATATGGATGAGAGCGACAATTCATGATCAAATGATGATGCTTTTTGTGAGAGTTGGTGAGTTTGTCTAATTCAGAGGTATTAGTTATACGTAGGTGGGTTGCAGATGAGTTGCATGAATTTACAGATGTAGCCGCAGGTATCAGTTTAAACTTGTGCTTCTGTTTATGATCCACACAAGGTGGTGCTTCACCTCTTTTAGCTTTGAGCATGAGACGAGTGATCATATTTAGTCGAAGTACGCTTACCTCTGTTAGATTCAGTTCTGGAGGTGGTGCCCTGATCATGAGGAGAGTGACCATATTGTGTTGACATATACAAGTTTACCACTTTGCGAATTTCAGTGCAGCATTGTTCAATGGTCTGTTGGTCAAAATTTATCAGTGTAGGAACAGCACTAGTAAGTGTCTTTTTGCCGATTTCTTGATTGGAGCTGAATTCACCAAAGGGCAAGGGGGGAATTTGTTATTGTTCTTCTACAACCAAAATGTTTCTAGAGCCAAAACCTCATTCCTTACAGAAAGAATCTCTTGATCAAGTTAGCACAAATGTGTGGGTGGATGAGAGTGAGTGTCATGTTGTGCAGGGAGGGAGTGTAGGCGTGTTGTTTGATAAGATAGGAGTATACAAGATTTCGCAATCTGCGGTTCGTTTAGTCTGAGAGACTGCTTCTAAGATATCTTGTGATGTTTCGGAGGGGAAATCAGCCGGTGAGCATAAAAAGCCAGCTGTCACTAAGGAGTCTGGAATTCCGATCATGGTGGTATCATTAGAATTAGACAATGGGGGCATTGTTGAGCTCAAAATAACGTTCGATTGGATAGCTGACAGGGGGGCAGTGTTTGACTGACAGAATTGTCTAATCTCGGGGGATTGTTTTTTTCTTTCGTGACACAGTTCGATTGGGGAATTCTAATAGCCGCTACTGATGCAGCAGAGTTACGGAGTGGTGATTCTTTGGACTCTGCAGACATATTGCGATGTTTAGATGATTTCGGCATGTCTGACTTCAAGGTATATTTAGTCTTGGACATGACCAAAGTCCAGCAATTTGTCCATGCGGCAAAGACAGGAAAATTGTTCTTACCTAAAGAATGATCAGAATAGCGTAGGAAGTCGCTTGCAACTTGCCACTCGGCCAAATGGCTAAGTAGTACTTCCGGTACTTTGCTCTGTGCTCACATCTTTCGATATACGATTAGATAGGCATTTTTCAAACTCAATTTAAGTTCAATAAACACCATTTAACTGATCACATGTGTCTGTCTTACAGTTTGATACCATGCCTTCCTAAGATATGGTGTCAGAGTGGGATGCGACGCAATTGAGACAAATTGGGGAATTCCAGAAGCTTAGTCATCGAGCCTCAGATCCCTCTATCACCACAAAAGAATCCATAGGCTTTGACATTTGTAGCAGCAGGGATGCTATTATCCCTCCAGGGAAAAGGGGAATGATTACCACAGACTTAGTCTTGATACCCCCTCCTGGGTGTTATACAAGATTGGCTCCAAATTGTATCCTGGAATTTCGGTCTAGATGTCCTAGCAGGCGTCATAGATCTCGACTTCCAGGGAGACAAAGTTTCTTCTACAGAACCATGGCAAAATTCCATTTTAAGTACATCCTTGTGACAAAATTGCACAGGGAATTCTTGAAAGGGCTCTATTCCCCTGTTTTATAGAGAGTGAACCAGAATATTCTGAGAGAGGTACCTTAGGCTTTGGAGAAGCTGATGAACCATCTACCACTGAGGCAAAAAGGAAAGAAGAACCTACCATCCTTCCCGACCTAGCCTTCGCCCTGCAACATGATCCAGCACTCACATAGGCTTTCTTGCAGGTGATTCCTGAAGGGGAAGGATTAGAAAAGCAATGTCCCTTTTTCTTCCTAAGGCAAGGATTACTGTACAGAAAGGAAACATCCACAGAATGCAGTTAGTAATCTCCAAAACACATCGGAAGATTGTGCTAGAGATTGCACATTCTCATTTGACAGGGGGACACTTAGAACAATCTAAGACCCAGGCGCACATCAGTGGGAAGTTTTACCGCCCAGGTATCCATGCTGATATAAAGAACTTCACTCAGACATGTGAAATATGTCAGAAAACCAGTACACATATTCCCTTGCCTGCCCCTCTGATCCCTTTACCAATAAAAGAAGTCCCTTTTTCCCGGCTTGGGATGGAGATCATTGGACCATTGTAAACCTCTAGACTGGGTAACAAATATGTCCTTGTAATCATTGATTATGCTACCAGATACCCTGAGGCATACCCTATGTGGAACAACACAACACAGCAGATGTTAAAACATCTATTGCCATATTATTCCAGAGTTGGTTTTCCTAAGGACATTCTAACGGACCAGGGATCCAATTTTATGAGCAAACTCATGGGTGAAGTCAAGGAATTGCTACATATTGCCACCTTAAGAACCTCTGTTTATCACCCTCAAAAAGACGCATTGGTATAAAGATGTAATAAAACACTTAAAATCACCCTAAGAAAGTTGGTAGATAAGGACGGGAAGGACTGGGATCGCATGATCCCCTGGGCCCTTTTTGCAGTAAAAAAGACCTCTCAGGCACCCACTGGATTCTGTCCTTTCGAACTACTTTATGATAGAGAACCAAGAGATATCTTAGACATGCTCCGGGAGACCTGTGAAGAAAAGAGAAGAAACAACTATTCCCTTTCACAAACCAGCTACCAGATTGCGAGAGCATACAAGACTTGTTCTAAAAATCTAGTCTATACCCACCTGGAAAAAGCACAAGCACAACAAAAGTCCACCTACGACAAAAAGGTACACTTAAGATAGTTTTTTTCAAAAGTACAAAAAATTATTACCTACCTCTGAAAATAAACTCGTCTCAAAGTGGCATGGGCCGTATGAAATATTGGAACGAACAGGGATAAAAGGTAGCCCAACCTGACAGGAAACAAAAGACCCATCTCTACCACGTAAATATCTTAAAAAAGTGGAAGTAAAATACTTCCGCAGCCACGGCCACATTACTATCTTGTTTGGTACCAGAAGAAACGGATAACATCTAGTCAACAACAAGACAACCACAGCCACATTACTTTCTTGTTTGGTACCAGAAGAAACGGATAACATTGAATTCATTCCCCAAGAGTTTTCTAGTCAACAACAACAAGATTTAGTTACAACATTCCCCAATGTATTATGTGAGAAACCAGAGAGAGTGCAAGGCACTTATCATTATATCCGAACTCCAAAGGGAAAAGTGGACCATTTGAAACCATATAGACTCCCGGAAGCCCATAGACCGATAGTGGTTGAGGAAGTGAACAAAAACCTAAGGGCAAATATTATTGAACCTTCTTCAAGCCCATGGTCCTCCCCTATAGTTCTGGTCACAAAACCTGATAATTCCTGGAGGTTTTGCATAGACTTCAGACCGGTCAATGCCATCTCCGACTTCGATGACTATCCCATTCTGCGCATCAACGAATTGATTGATAAACTCTGAAATGCCACCTTCCTATCAACCCTAGACTTAACCGAGGGATACTGGCAGGTCCTAGTATATGGACCTGATAAGGAAAATATATCTTTCTCGATGCCCCTGGGACTATTCTAGTTCAAGAGAGAGGGGCGAGAGTGCACAGCTTACTTTCTTAATAGTGTATTTCGTTTTCAATGGAATGTTATTTTGTTAATAAATATATTAATGGGGTGCAGCCCACTATCATGTGCCACCGTGTTGGGCACAGAAAATGAACATGGAGAAAAAGAGACCGAGGCAAAAGTGCCTTCGGTGTGGGCCGCACACCCTTGATTCCCACTAAGGGTTAATCGATTTCTTTTGTGATCGTTATTCAGTTAATAAAATCCAACTTCAATCGTAATTCACAGATGTGTATATTTTTTAATTTTTCAATTGCTGTGTTTATAAAGCTCATAAAAAATTGTGCTTAATTGGTTAAACTTCACCAAAAAAGCTAATTATCTCAATTGAGGCAAAACAGAAAACCCATCTGGCTAATGCATTTCGGATTGTATCCTTCGTCAGAGCCAGGTTAGTACTCTGGCTGCACCGAGTTCTCAACCGACACAGCCAACAACACGCGCGCACAGTCAACATTCGTAGACTCCACACGTTAAGCCCGATGAGGATGAGACAGCGATATCACGATTTCCTAATTGCATTTCAGGACCTTTCTGTTTTGCCTCAATTGAGATAATTAGCTTTTTTGGTGAAGTTTAACCAATTAAGCACAATTTTTTATGAGCTTTATAAACACAGCAATTGAAAAATTAAAAAATATACACATCTGTGAATTACGATTGAAGTTGGATTTTATTAACTGAATAACGATCACAAAAGAAATCGATTAACCCTTAGTGGGAATCAAGGGTGTGCGGCCCACACCGAAGGCACTTTTGCCTCGGTCTCTTTTTCTCCACTATTCTAGTTCAAGTCATCCCTTTTAGTTTACACAGGGCCCCCGTCACTTTCCAATGGCTTATGGACAGGGTTTTACAGTCCTACTCCGATTTATGTCGGGCTTATATTGACGACATAGTAATTTATGGTAAGACTTGGGAAGACCATCTTTTTCACCTCTTTACTATTATGAGAGCCCTCAGAGAAGCTGGATTAACTGCCAATCCATCCAAATGTAAGCTGGCCCAATCAGCTGTGAAATACCTCAGCTTCTTTGTAGGGATTGGCAGTGTCCAGCCTCAAACAAGAAAAACCAAGAGAGACCTCTGAACATTTATAGGGTTAATCAGTTATTACCGTAGGTTTATCCTAAATTTCCCAGACATAACAGGTAGGTTGACAGATAAAAGAGCGCCGAACCACAGATTATACAAACCCTGTGCCAGAATCTGATCCTAAAGGTCGTAGATTTTTCAAAAGAGTTTGTATTACAAACAGGCGCCTCTCTTACATGGTTAGGAGCCGTTTTGGAACAAGTTTGTGATGTATAAGAACACCCTATCCTATTCACTAGTCAAGAAACAAAAAAACAAAAAACAACCGAGTTTGAATTGGAGGCCCTTGCCATCAAATGGGCCGTCACCCATCTAAGATACTACCTGCTAGGAAGAAAGTTCACTCTCGTCACAAATCACTCTCCATTAGTATGGATAAGCCAACGAAAGGACACCAACACTCGAGTCATGCAATGGTTCCTGGACCTGCAACCCTACTGTTTTACTGTGGCACACCGAAAAGGTAAAGACCAAGGGAACGTCTATTTCTTTTCTCGGTTTCCCTGTGAAACAGATGCGGCTACATCGCATAGGGGAAGGGCATGTGAGAAACCAGAAGGTGTTTCACCCACCAGTATCCAGGGATCTGTCATCCAGGTGGCCAGGACACAGCCATCGCTTTTGGATCCAGTTCCTGGGGATGGACCAGTGTGGGAGGATCACCTGAATGAGCGTTCTTCAGGGAGTGGGACACCAGATGGTGAGACACGGTATCCCATTCACTGTAACACCTTTACCCCATCCTACCCGGTAGGATATTTAGGAACTTTACCCCCCACACTTTTTCACGGACAGCACACTCTAAGAGAAAACAGACTAACACTCAAGCCATCTACCGGACATGTCCCAATACTATGGTCAGGCAATTATCGACAATCACTCATACCTGACTTCCAGTACACTTCCCCACAGAGATAAAAGGCAGAGCACGAGAGTACACTCTGAGTGAGGCAAAGCACACAAGAAAACAGCAGTTCCAAGATGGCAGTTTAACGAGAGGAGAAAGACGGTGAAACAGTAAGGGGTCGCAAGGAGAGGAGTTCCCTTGACCTCTTTGACAAGAAACCGTTACTTCCACGAAACCTCGAGCCAAAGCGTACGACCAGGCAACCAGGCTGAAGAATCCTGCATTGTGTCTCGCAGGCTCTCCTGCGTCAGTAATCAAGGCAGGGATAATCTCCAGCCACTGTGGTACTGTGCTTGGCTCCAAGAACAAAGCTGCTTCAGTAGCCAAGGTTGCAAGCAACACCATTGTATGGTGAGCGCTGGAATGAACATTGTAAAAACGTGTGTAATAAGAGACGCAAATGAAGTTAAACTGCTGATGAGTGATTGAACTTTAAAGCAAGCTACAATAACTTTGACAGAGTGGTCCGGCACTGCGTGGGTGCTCAATCAAAGGTCTCTGTAAGGTACCGAGCTGAGAAATTATAAAAGTAGATGAATTTTGTCTGAGCCCAACAGAGGGAGATGAAACGAAAAAATGTAACACAAAGTGGTTCTGCGATGGGTCAAGTCAAATCCTGCGCACAGTCGAAAGTCTTCGATTTCGATGAGGTAGAGAAAGTTTTGAAAAGTACATGAATTTGGTCCGAGCGCGACAGAGGGAGATCAATCGAAAGCTTTGTGTTAAAGTGGGTCTGAGCCTGGCAGAGGGGGGCCCAGGGTGAATCGAAAATCACCCAAGAAGCTGTACATAAGAATCCTGAGGAGAAAGGAACTTTTGAATGTTTGTTTGTCGCATCAGGCCCTCTGAAGTAAGAGCCTTTGAATGGCAAAGAGACTTTGACATAGAAGGCCCTGATACTAAAATTCAAACTGCATCCTTGTGCTAGAGAAGCCAGAAATGGTGCTAAGCTTGAGTGTGCCGCCTTGTCCCATGCTTAAAACATGAGGAAGGGAAACCAACCGTTCTTGTATTTTGTAACTGTATATATCGACTTGTCATTTTATGCCTTGTTGTAACCTAAGCTTGAAGCCTTCTTGTACCCTATGCGCCCTGATACCTTTGGGTCTGGTGCCTTATAAATACATAAATAAACAAACAATATCCTGACATCATTTCTTGAACAATTTTCTTTTGCATAACCTTGTTTCCCACACTACGACTGAGTTATTATTTGATGGTCGTAGCTTGCTCCCATCTTTAGATATAGGATTAGATCAGTATTTTTCAAACCTGATTGAAATTCAAAAAACACCCTTGAACTGTGATCACTTTTGTCTGTCTTACTGCTCGATACATGCCTTCCATACACAGCCTTCTTGGATCCTGTTTGCTTCGCATCTGTGAGCAGTGAGCCTCAAGCTGGGATCCAACGTTCTCTCCCGAATGCTTTCCTACCACACTGCAGCTTCTGATTTTAAAGGTCCAGCGCACTTCAAGGTTTGGAAAACAACCAGTTTGCTTGTTGTTCTTTGAGCTCTTGTCAATCTTCATCAACTCCTTCATCCTCTCCTTCGTCTCAGTACTTGAGGTTTTATGGGAGCTGAAATCCACATATTTTATTGGATTTCTGGAATGATGTTCAAACGTTTTAGACGGAGGAACATCAGAAACAGGAGATGTTATATGTGTATTGTGTATGTTTGGGGTATAAATGGGATTTTGACTAGAGTGACAAAAAGGAAGGGGTTTTTGACTTTTACAATAGGTGGGGATTTGTGGTATGACAAGCCCTCAAGAACTTGGGTAGTATAAGGTCTTCAGAAGAGAGAGGAAAATACTGCATCTCATCTGATGGAGTCCCCCATCTCGCCCTGACAGCTGTCTCCTCCCACGTGATCCCCCCTCATTTATCCATCTGCAGGGCCAGGATCAGATAGTGACTGCCTTCCCCTGGCCAAATGGAAGAAGGCCACTGCCGGAGCTTCAGTGACGACTCCCCTGGATTCACACAGTGCTCTATAATTTTTATTCAACCGGTCCCTTTTTGCCAGTGCGACGCAGAGGTTTTGCATCAGTAATAGACCATTTTATCAAATATCTTCCAAAATGAGGATTGGAATAATACTCTTCCTTACTCTTTTCATCCTATGGTACACAACCCCTTCGTTTTGTTCTATAGTGAGTAAGTCGAACAACTTGGCTGCTTTTGCCATTGTGGTAGAAAAAGATCCAATTTCATTGGGGTCTCTAGGCTTATGTTCTTTAGGTTCTCCACCCACGTGTATGAGGTACTCAAACTCATCTGACCTAGAAGAGCAAATTGATGCTGTATGTGGATGAACCTCTTCCTGTCACTAGGAGTCGGAATTCGATTTTTTTTATTGGAATCAGCAGCACTGTTCCACCATCTTTTACTGTATGGGTGTCAGGAGGCAGTACCCCCAGACCAGTCTGATCAGTCTGCTTCAGCGTGTGACTTGGTGGGGGCTGTGGTATTGGGAGAATCTCTGACACGTAGCTTGACGCTCTGTGAACAACATTTTAAGTGTATGAAGAATATCTACTGATAAAGAATAGGCCTGCGGTTGCGATGTTTGCAATGTTGCACGCTTTTGTTGTCGAATAGGTTCGGGTCTGGATCTTTCGTCTTCCAATTCCTGTTCCTCTTCATCAGAAAATAAAACGTATTGGCCCTCAAACTCAGAATTAACCTCATTTTAAAGGATGTACTTAGTTGGGACTTCTGAGGACTCTAAGAGAATGGAAGGGACATATGGACGCAGTCAGAGCAGGTCCAGCCAAGGCACTTGGTAGGCATAAAACCAGCTCTGTGGGTTCTGCATTGCCCTTTGCCATAGTTGTTGGTATCTTACATGGTGTAGCAAACCTCATAAGAGAATGTATCACTGATGGTTACAAGGACTGGATCGTTGAAAGAGTTGCTATTGATGAGGTGAGTGGACAGGGCTGTCATTATCACATAGATTATCTGTCATGATAGCTGTTGACTTGGTGGTCACATACCTGGTTGTCAACAAGGTTGTTCACAACTTTGCTGGTCTTTGTATCATCGGTTACACGATGAAAAGGGATGACTCATCAACCATGACTTAGACATTGGCGGTTTCATTTATGACTCTTTCACTGCAGAGCGCTTAGATGAACCTTTCTTATCCTGGGTTAGGGTCTCACCCTTCACCCCCTGACCCTGAACACTTTTCTTCAAAAGACCATGCCATCTTGGACAGGACCACCTTTGCCAGATAACCTGCCAACTCATGGAGAGGCAGAGCATCATATGGATGCCAGGTATGAGGTGTCAGTACCCTAGTCCAATATGGCCACCAGGTCTCTTTGTCTACTTCTCAATGTCTAATTTGAATACAAGACTAGCAGATCTGACAGGATTCTATATCATGATCTGAGACAATCAACACTCTTTGGGTTTGCCTTCAACATACAATTTGTTTAGCTTGAGGGTGAGGCACCATTTGAACAAACTTCATGATCTTGTCACCTTCAGCCATGGTAAGGTGTAGGATTCACACTTCACAAGGACTCTAACAGTGAGGAGTTACAGGAGACAAGCCCCCTTTTCTTGGGAATAGGCGGTCAGTGGAAATGTTCCCAGACCCCCAAAAATATTGAATATCTTATCTTGTTTTGCACAAAGATGTTTGAAGCCGCAGATAGTTAAAGAAGTTAAACAAAGTGCAATCACCAATTTTAAAAGTGTGGTGAAGACTCAAAGGTGGCCTCCAGGGGTCGATCTAACAGTATGGATGCCTGTTGGCTGATTGCCGAAAAGCCTCAAAAGAAGACCAAAAGAGCACAGCTTCCTGTTCATGTACATTTTACCTACTTTGTTAATGTTCCAACGATTACTATTCAACAGCATATGAATGAATGTTAAATATCCAATGCTGGAGGACATTGTTTTTGTGGAATGGTTCTTTTATTTTTGTCCCTTTGCCCCTAGAGCACATGACAGAACAGGGTTGGTGGGTTGGGGGGGGGGGGGGGGGGTGTGTGTGTGTGTGTGTGTGTGTGTGTGTGTGTGTGTGTGTGTGTGTGTGTGTGTGTGTGTGTGTGTGTGTGTGTGTGTGTGTGTGTGTGTGTGTGTGTGTGTGTGTGTGTGTGTGTGTGTGTGTGTGTGTGTGTGTGTGTGTGTGTGTGTGTGTGTGTGTGTGTGTGTGTGTGTGTGTGTGTGTGTGTGTGTGTGTGTGTGTGTGTGTGTGTGTGTGTGTGTGTGTGTGTGTGTGTGTGTGTGTGTGTGTGTGTGTGTGTGTGTGTGTGTGTGTGTGTGTGTGTGTGTGTAATTTCAAAGAATGCTTTACATTTTCTGTTCTCCAACGTCAGTGTGCATAATTAAATAGGTGTGTGTGTGCTTGAGTTGTTTCTGTATTGGGGTAAGTGGATGCTTTTGTGCATTTTGCACAATCATTTTTTATTTTGTTCTTTCCCTACAGACCCTACTAGACATTACTGAAGAGGTGAGAGTGTGTTATTGTGTGCTTCCTTATGTGTGTCTGTGCAGGTCTGTGTGTGTATGTCAGTGTGTATTGGGGCAGCAGGCTTTTTTGCTCTTTACAAAATATTTTTCATTTCATTCTGTCCCTCCAACTCTACTGTGCATGTACAGTGGCAGATCATTTTGTGCGTTTTGAGGAATATTTTTAATTTTGCAGTATATCTTTCATTTTGTTTTTCCCTTCTGACCCTACTACAAGTGACTGACTAGGAGGAGTCTGTGCTGGGAGCTGTAGATGTGTTTTTCTAAATATATTTCATTTAGCTTTATATTTGGTATTCCATATGTCCATGCTATGCATATTGCTCAAGTTCTTAAATATCAATACACTTTGACAGCCTTACAAAGTGAATCTGTCCAGTTTGGCTGGGCTGATATTGGACATTTTTGCAGCATGCACAACTTGAACCTGAATCTCGAAAACTGAAGTGGAAACTGTTGAGATGAACAAGTTACTTCTTACCTTGTAACGTTCTTTCGACGGGATGTTCCTCCGACGTATTCCTCATCTTAGATATCTCCTTCCAGCTCTGCTGGCCTCGGAAAAAATGTTCTCTCTAGAGGGCGCTGCGCGTCGACGTCCTCCGAGTCGATGTCCCTCGACAGCCGCCGTATCGACGTCGACGTCATCCTGCCTATAAAGGCCGCGCGCAGCGTCCATTGCTCAGTTCCGTTTTGTAGCCCACAATAATACTTTCTGGACTAAACTAATCAGCCTGAAGGAGCGTAAACTGCAACAACAAGGGAAGTAGAACTGCGGGGATGGATGGGAGGGTCGATGAGGAATACGTCGGAGGAACATCCCGTCGAAAGAACGTTACAAGGTAAGAAGTAACTTGTTCTTCGAAGGGATTGTGTCCTCCGACCTATTCCTCATCTTAGATAGGCTCCCATAGCAGTATTCTATTATCGGAGGAGGGAGTACTGACTTCACGCTGTCTTCTATTGATGAATAGAATGCAGTACAGCCCTTCCAAACCTAGTCTCTTGACTGGAGGAGGAATCCAAATTGTAAAAACGTGTAAAGGTATGGACAGACGACCATGTAGCGGCCGCACAGATGTCTTTAACCGGCACGCCTCTTTTGAGGGCCGATGACCTCTGGTCGTATGAGCCCTAAGGTTTTGAGGGGGCTCTTTCCCTGCCAGTTTATAACATTCCAGAATGGCTAGAATGATCCATCTGGAAATGGTCTGCTTAGTTATTGGTAACCCCAGCTTGTGACCTGCGTAACCTACAAACAGCTGGTCTGCCTGTCTTATCCTGGCTAGTCTACTGATGTAAAAACTTAAAGCCCTCCTAGGGTCTAGCCTGTGTAACCTCTCTTCCTCTTTCCCCGGGTGAGGAGGAGGATAGAAAGATGGTAGGGTAATCTTCTGAGTGATATGGAATTCAGAAACCACCTTTGGGAGGAAGTTAGGCTTCACTTGCAGGACAACTTTGTCTTTGTGAAATATTGTGTGAGGGGGTTTACAAGAAAGAGCTTGTAATTCGCTCACCCTTCTAGCAGATGTAAGTGCTATTAATAAAACAGTTTTAAGGGTAAGGAATCTTAACGAACAAGAATGGAGAGGTTCGAAAGGTGTGCCCATCAGGAAAGTTAGTACTAAGTTTAAATCCCATAGGGGAACTTGGAATGGTCTTGGGGGATAAACATTGGTTAACCCCTTTAGAAACTGTATTACCAAGGGTAATTTGAAATAGGATGGTTCTTCCGCAGTACGCTTAAAGATGGATAGCGCTGCGAGATAGCCCTTAATGGTGCCAACTTGAAGGCCTGAATTTGCCAAATATAGTAGGAAGGACAAAACCATTGGTGTACCACATGAAAAAGGGTCGATATTCTGTTCTATACACCAGCTGCAAAATCTGTTCCAACAGCAGCGGTATAAAGACTTTGTTGCTGGCCTCCTTGCCGAAAGCAACACCTCCATAACATCATCAGGGAGGTCCCAATCCTTGTACCTCAGCCTTTCAGAAGCCAAGCGTGAAGGTTGAGGGTTTTGATGTCTGGATGGAGAACCTAACCTCCCTTCTGTGAGAGTAGGTTCTCTCTGAGTGGAAGTCGAATTGGAGGGCAGATGGACAAGTCTAGAAGGTCCGGGTACCACGTTCTCCTGGCCCAATCCGGGGCAATTAGGATCATGGTTCGCCGGAATCTTCTCAACCTCCTGATCATTTGAGGAATGACAGGGACCGGTGGGAACGCGTACAGAAGCGGAAACTCCCAGTCCACTATGAACGCGTCTCCCAGAGCTCCTCTCGGGGGAAATTCCCTTGAGCAGAACAGGTCGCATTTCCTGTTTAGGCTTGTGGCGAACAGATCTACCTGAGGGGTTCCCCAAAGGGCGAAGATCTCTTGAAGGACTTCCTGAGCTAGCTCCCACTCGTGGGAGACTGTGTTCTGCCTGCTCAGAGCGTCCGCTGTCAAGTTCTTCTCTCCGGCTAGGTGAACTGCCGATAGAGAGATTCCTTCTTGGATTGCCCAAAACCAGAGCTGCATCGCCTCTCTGCACAGGGGTAGTGATCCTACGCCTCCTCTTTTGTTGAGGTAATGAATGGCCACCGTGTTGTCCGTCATTATCAGGACGTTCTTCCCTTGTACAGCTGGCAGGAACGCCTTCAGCGCAAGTCTGATGGCTCTCAGCTCTAACAGGTTGATATGTAGTCTGGACTCCGATGGAGACCAACGACCGCTGATGGTCAAGTCGTTGGTGTGGGCTCCCCACCCCGTGAGTGAGGCATCCGTGACTACTGTTATCTCCGGCCAGGGTTGCCAAAACTGTTCTCCTTTCAGAATGTTCTCCTGACAGGCCCACCACTGAAGGTCTCGAGCCACCCTGCCGGGAACCTGAAGAAGATCTGTCATTCTCCCTGAGAATTGTGACCACTGAGTCCTCAGTGCCCACTGGAGGGATCTCATTCTCAGGCGATCCTCTGGCACTAGGAAAATGCAGGATGCCATGAGGCCTAGCAACCTCAAAAAGTCGAAGGCTGGGAGACGTTGGGCATGTTGGAACTTGGTAACCATCTGTAGAATATCTTGAGCATTCACCTCTGGTGGCGAGGCTTTTCCCAGAGAAGTGTCCAGGATCGCTCCTATGAACTGGAGTCTCTGCGATGGTATCATTTGTGACTTCTTTAAATTGAGGGAGAAGCCCAGTCTGTGAAGGAAGTGGCACATGTGATTTAGCTGGATCTGAGCTTGTTCCGAAGAAACAGCCCTGATCAACCAATCGTCCAGGTAGGGGTAGACGTGAATCCCTTCCCTCCTTAGACTTGCAGCCACTACCGACATTAACTTGGTGAAGACCCTCGGGGCGGAGGTCAGCCCAAATGGCAGCACTCGAAATTGATAGTGAGAGTTGCCAATTGCGAACCTCAGGTATTTCCTGTGTTTGAGATGGATAGGCACATGGAAATAAGCGTCCTGAAGGTCCAGAGATACCAACCAGTCCTGGAACTGAAGGGCCTGGAGGATCTGAGAAAGAGTGACCATCTTGAATTTGTCTTTTCTGAGGAATTTGTTCAATTCTCGCAAGTCCAAGATGGGTCTCAGTCCTCCGTCTTTCTTTGGAATGAGAAAGTAAGGGGAGTACCAGCCCTTGTTCCTCTCCGCTACAGGTACCGGTTCTATGGCACCTTTCTCTAGCAGGTCCAAAATTTCCTGCAAGAGGAGCGGATCTGGAGCTTTCTGACAGCTGATCCCTGGTGGATGACTCTGAGGTATACATAGGAAAGGCAGGCAGTAACCTTGGGCAACTGTTTCCAATGCCCAAGCATCTGACGTGATAGCCTGCCATCCCACCAGATGTTGAGTCAACCTGCCTCCTACAGGTGTCCTGCGAGGGAAGTCCTCAGAGTGGTTTTGGGGCGGCTGATGCAGATGCCGATGGTAAAGAGGCACCTGCTGTTGCTGCGGCTTTTGAATGTCTACCCCGTCCACCTCGGGTAGTTCTTCTTTGTCCCCTTTGAGCCGGTCGTCCTCTACCTCTTCCGAATGCGGAGTAGAAGCGAAAAGACTTGCCCCTCACAGAGGTTCCTGTGGGACGAAAGGGAGTCTGACGGATTGCAGCTCCTAGGGATTTTGCTGCTGCTTTTGAAGTTTGCAGTTTCTCTAAACTGTCATCCGCCTTTTTCCCGAACAAAGAAGAGCCATCGAATGGCATGTTCAAGAGCCTGGCTTGCACATCTGGGGCAAAACCAGACTTTCTCAACCAAGCGAATCTCCTGGTTGATGTACTTGCCGCCATTGCTCTGCTGATACTGTCAGCCGAATCAATGCCCGTCTGGAGGGATTCGCACATAGCGTCTTTACCGTCCTGTATAATATTCAGGAACGCATCCCTTTCTTCTCCCTCCGGGATGCAGTCAGCCGCTGTAGAAGCACACTCCCAAAGTGTATGGCTGAACCTAGCAAGGGTGCAAGTAGCATTAACAGATTTTAACGCCATGCTACATGCTGAAAAGACTTTCTTTGCCATAGCATCATATTTTTTATCGACCCTGTCCTGTGGGACGGTAGGATAAGCCGTCTTGACATCGGTAGAGGATGCTGCCTGTACCACCAGACTTTCTGGGGATGGGTGTTTAGACAAAAACTCCGGGTCTGTAGAAGATACCCTGTACTTTGTAGACAGTTTTTTATTTACTGCTGGTACGACATCTGGGGTTTCCCAGTTTGTCATGATCTTCCTCTGAAGAGCTTTATGAAAAGGCACCACAGGATCCTCCTGTGGGCCTTTGTCAAGAATATCCGTGAGGTCATCTTGTTGGAAAGATTGTGAAGGTGCAGACCACCCCCTGAACTCTGTGATCCTGGCCATTAAGGCTCTATAGGGGGTTTCAGCATGCTCCCCCGGGTCTGGCCTAGCAAACTCCACCTCAGGGGAAGTGTCTAACCCACTTGCCTCATGTAAGGAATCATGAAGATCCTTTAACCTGCGTTCTTCAGAGGAAAATTCCTCTCTAATTGGGGTTACAGGTCCCTGCAACTCAAATGTGTCTTCCTGTTCAGACAATTCACCCTCTTCCAAAATTGAGGACATAGTTCTCAATTGTTCTGAACTCAAACCAACACATGTGATGAACAACTAGCACTACTATCTCTGGATGCCATTAAGGCGTTTGACTCCATATACTGGGAGTGGCTTATAGCGGTTTTGGAGGGATTCGGAATTGGCCAAAGGTTCATCAAATGGGTTAAGATCCTATATAACAACCCGAGGGCTAGGCTTAAATCTGGGAAATACGTGTCGGAAGCCTGGGACATCCAA
Source organism: Ambystoma mexicanum (assembly GCF_040938575.1). NCBI lineage: Eukaryota > Metazoa > Chordata > Amphibia > Caudata > Ambystomatidae > Ambystoma > Ambystoma mexicanum. Next base: position 917,292,910 of record NC_090932.1, on the reverse strand, counting down.
AGGGGCACTAGGCAGGGCTGCCCACTCTCTCCCATGCTTTACGTCCTGGGATTGGAACCCATAGCAATTTATCTTAGAAAGCAGTTCTTCGATGCGGGGATTAGACTGGCAGGAATAGACCACATCATCTCAATATATGCCGACGATGTCCTGATATACGTAAATAACCCCCATAAGAATGTCCCGACAATATTGGATGTTCTTGACAATTATGCCAAATACTCTGGCATTAAATTCAGCAAAACCAAATCCTGCTTGTTCCCACTAGCGGGATTGAAAAATAGAAGTACTGATGAACTTCCCAAGGTGGGCGTCGAGTGGCGGACGACGGCTTTCCGTTACCTTGGGATCCTGGTAATGCACACCCCGGAGCTGATGCATGAGCACAATACGAAGGCTGCGGTACCCATACTTCGGAAATCCATAAAATTCTGGGCAAAGCTCCCATTGTCTATACTAGGAAGGGCCTCAATAGCTAAAATGATCATTCTCCCCAGATTCCTATACGGATTTCAAAATGTGCACTTCTACATCACAAAACCCTTCTTCCAACTCCTTGACGCAATAATCAAGGAATTCCTGTGGGGAAATGGCAGACACCGGGTGGCCTTATCCACGCTGGTCCTGCCGTACGAGCAGGGCGGAATTCAACTACCAAGCTTAGAAAAATACTACCTGGCGGCCCAACTGAGCCATGTATCCAAATGGCTAGCAGACGATGTCACTTCCGAGTCCCCCCTGCTGCAAGCGCTGATAAAGCCGCTTCGGCTGAAAGAACTGATCTGGGCCCCTAAAAACCTTATGTGCAGACCACCATTCCTGGCAGAACTGGGCAAGAAAATATGGCACAGAGCCATGATGATCCAGCATCTGAAACAACCATACTTCCAAGAAGTGCCGATATTGTCTGGCCTGAACGAAACAGACGCTAGCCTGAACAACATCAGATCGTGGGAAAGGAAGGGGCTATACACTTGGGGCGACCTTTACATGGACGGCACATTTAGAGAATTTACCGAAATACGGGAGAAGGAAGATATCCACGCCGGACAATTCCTGTGGTACCAAAAGCTCCGGAACATAGCCCGATCGAGATGGGCCACCTGGCCTGAAGAACCGGAGGCTGATCCCTTCTTGACATTGATGTACAACCTGAACGATGGTGGGAAGGTGGTATCACAGATATACAGTATTTTGCGCAACATCCCCAACCCTCGAAGCGAAGCAATGAGGACCCGTTGGCAAACGGACATGGGACAGGAAATGTCTGACAGCGAATGGCTCAGGGCATTGTCGTTCCCGAAGGAGGTGTCAAGGAACCAGAGATTCCGATTAATACAAATCAATGTGCTGTACCGCACCTACCTGACCCCGAGTAAAATAGCAAAGTTTAATAAGACCAATCAAGCACAATGTAACTGGTGCGGGACGGAAGGAGCAGATCTGATTCATATGCTATGGAACTGTGTTAAGACACAAACTCTCTGGGCAAAGGTAAAGCAGACCTGCGAAGCAGCTGAAGTTACAAGATACAAATGGACCCCAGCAGAATGCCTCCTGGGCAGCTACCCCAGGCTAGCTAAACTTAAACACGCTGTGAAATTGATGGACCTGTTATGTATAACAGCCAAAAGGACCATCGCCATGGCATGGAAAAAACCTGCGGGTCCGAGTTGCAAAGCTTGGCGCATCGAACTGGAAAGGTGGGCAAACGCTGAAACCAGAGCCTGGGAAGACAGCATAGCCAGATCCACTGAAGAATCAAGCATGGCACTGGAGGCATGGAAAGACACTATGTCTAAAATACTTCGATCCTCCGATGATAAACCCCCTTGAACAATGAACCCGAATACCCTATTGACCCACTAGAATGGACAAATACCGGAATACGGCCCCCCGTCAACCAGGCCATCTCAGGAAAGATTCCCGATGACCCCCCAAAGCCGGGTTGACCACCCACCCCCCCTCCAGAGACAGACTAACCTCCAGCTATCCCCCATAAGGAGACAGTTAATGTTATTTTGTTGTATAAATGTTGTTGGCCGTTTTTGAATATAATGGCATGTTAACCGCAAGTAAATCAGTCAACCTGAGTTAAGGACCTGACCAATGAAAATGTACAATGCATATAACCACAAATGCCAATAAATAAATTTTTAAAATAAAAATAAAGGGAGTAAATCCCATTTCCAAGGCAGAGGGTGCCGAACTTGTCATTATCGGCCTCGAAAACGTCGATGTCGTCGACGCCGACGTCGAAGGCTTCGAGCATGGCATCGAAAACAAAGGCGGAGGCCTCGAAGACCTCGACAGAATTGGAATTCTACTCGACAATCTCAAAGCCATCGACGTCGAGGACCTGGGGATAGTCACTGGGTGTGTCGTAACCGTGACTTTTCTTGGCGTCGACGCCGGTGTCGAAGCTGGCGTCGAGTCGACAGACCCGTGTGTTGAAGGTCCCTTCGACAACGGCGTCGAAGACATCGACCTCGGCGTCGACGGAACCCTCGTCGACGGCGTCGACGGAACCTTCGAGGAAGGTTTGGAGGTCATAGTCCTACTCGAGGGTTCGAGACGCGCTCGAGAGGTTTCCTTCGCCGGGTACTGCGACTCGCGGCGTTTTTGACCTTCGGGTCTTTCGACCAGAGCATCGCTCTCAGCAGTCTTCGAGAGGGTCGAGGCCGCTTTCTCGAAGATGCTCATCATATTTTTGCGGAATTCCTCCCATTCAGCCCGGGAACTCTGTTTCGTGGGGCAAGGGATTATTTTTGGCGAAACAGAGGAAGACGGAGAAGGGGATCTTCGACGTCTCCTCTTCGAGTGCTTCGATCTCGAGGAGTGATGAGACCCACTCCGAGACCTGGAGCGCGAATGGTGACGAGGAGATGAGTGTCTCGACTTCGTCGACGAAGAAGAAGCTTTAAAAGTCTTACCTTTCTCCAGCTTTCCCCTACGCTCCTTCAGGGCCTTAGCTGTCATGGACATACAGTCCTCGCATTCCGAACAATGGTGTTCAGCTCTCAAACACCACAGACAAACTCTGTGAGGGTCAGTCAGCGACATCTTTTTCCCACAATCTCGGCATTTTTTGAAGCCGGATCGAGGAGTTGTCGGTTCCGACGAGGAAGCCATCGAGTACGGATCGAATGACTCGAGGTAAATAGGATTAATCTGACAAGAACTGAGCAACGGTATTCCGAGGCACTGAGTAAGCGCGGAAAAACGGAACTGAAACGGACGCTGCGCGCGGCCTTTATAGGCAGGATGACGTCGACGTCGATACGGCAGCTGTCGAGGGACATCGACTCGGAGGATGTCGATGCGCAGCGCCCTCTAGAGAGAAAACATTTTCCGAGGCCAGCAGAGCTGGAAGGAGATATCTAAGATGAGGAATACCTCGGAGGACACAATCCATTCTAAATTAATTTTGAGCTACAGTTCATTTCAGCCTCTAAGGAACTCGCCATGCAACAATTTTATTTTGAGCAATCATTTTAGGCCAAATATGGCATCCGCATTTAAATGCAAATTCGTTAGATGAATTACATGCCAAATTTGGTGAACTTTCATGGCAAGATCAAATGTTACATAAGAATTTTCCCGTGTAACATTTGGCATAACCTTAAGTATGCTATTGCAGTCGTGAACTATGTATATATTTAAAAACATTCAGAAAGTCATTTACAGCGCTTTGATGGACTTGGTGAGCGCTACATAAAAGTTCCGGACCGGTCTACACATGGATTTGATTTCAAAGGATGAGGCATCCATTAGATACATGTGCTTTTGATACAGACTTGAAGAGAAAGCATGCCCAGAGAGCAAAACGACTGCAAACCAATCACATTCACTAAATAGCAATTACACTTAGTTCTGCAGCACTCACGAATCAATACAGTTGAAGCTCAAACCATGTTCAGGGCCAATGCCACCCACATGGAAAGGGGTCACAATATTAAATTGCCCCATTTGCATGAATGCATTTCACACAGCACAAACTCTAATAAATCTTACATTTGTGAGCACAATTTAATTATGACCTCTTGAATAAGCACCTGCTACAGAAGGAACATAGAATGTACAGTATCAACATTTCTGCACAGGAGAATTTGAATCACCAAGTAAGCAACTGGAATCTTGCCATCCTATTATATCCGTAGGGAATTGTTTTGCACTCCTTACCTGAATATCTTCCTGAAGCTCCTTAATCTGTCTCCGTTTGTATCTGTACTTTTCTTCTGCAGCTCTTTTCTGTTCTTCTAATTTAATTTTGTCTTCGTATTCTTCACCTGAAAATGAAATGTTATATATGAATAGTATCCTGCACAGAACTAAATATGTTTAGAAATGGAATTGTATATCTTGGTCACATGTTTCAAATGCCTTTTGTTCAACTGTCACTGACATGACCTCAATAAAGGAAAGGGCTCTCCTGGGTGGTGCAAGGAGCGATTACTCAACATCTACATTATTGCAACCAGTTGTTTTGGGGCAACATTCACTAATTATGTTGGATGTCACATTTTCTGGGCAACACCTTCTAGTGTCAAACAACCTTTAACAAGAACGTTAACCTTTATCACTACAATCAGAGCGATTTTAGTTGAGGAAACGTCCCTTCAATTAAATGCCACTGATTTTTCACATGTTTTGATTACTGCAATAGATAAAAGTTTTAGTGCAAAAATAAAAGAAGAACTAGCTGGTAATACTGTTCAAGGTCCCATTACGAGTTGGGGCAGATTTTGTTCTGCAGGAAAGCTCTGAATATAAATGACTACCACCTTCTCTGTCAGTTTTCCTTAAAAGTCACCAAATTCAGAGTTAGCATCAGGTTCAGCACTCATGCAATAACATTCCTGGAATATTGCCGGCAACATACCACAGTTTTATTTTGTTTTTTTCATCAGAGAGAAGGATGCCCATCTTCAACCGTTTATAGGGGCCTAATCTAAAGCCTTGCTTCACTGTATTGAAGGGCAGCACCTGCACTTGCATTCTCTACAGCAAAAAAGTAAATTAATCAGTTTGAGTCAAATTTCAAATGTTTTCCTCCACCTCTGAGGTGGTAGCAAAATCACTGATTTCTATTTGGGAAACCCGACTCAATTGAATACCACCAAAGCTATTTCCCATTTCACATGTGAATCGGATCATGCAGTAAAACTGGCCACATTTGCCAAATACTGCTGTTTTATTGTCAGAAGGATAATTTAGGTGCTTTGTACCAGATCAGTGCTTTCTTGAATATCTCCACAGCCTTTTAAATTCCTTAAACATTTAAGAAGAAACAATTATGCCCACCACATAGATGAACTGCAGCGCTGCATGTGATTTACGTTCCCAACTGTTCTTGCAAGAAACAGATGGAACAACGCAATCTAAGGAATATGAGACAAGCGATATTGGTAGGGATTGTTAATTTTCAAGGGTATGCGTGCATTTCATTAGTCAGATGGACTATGTCCATATTTCACTGTTTGGTAAGAATGTTTAGTAAGAGAAAAAAGAGTCATACTTGGTTCTCCTGACCACATAACATATGAGTGGTGCTGATGCCAACTAATGGGAGACCAGAGGGATGGGGATAAAACCAGAGAGTATATTGTATTACGTTTCATTTATAAAACCATGCTGATTGTTTCTGGATATTTACAAGAAGACAAAGAGCATGGCACAGAAGGCAACAATGGAAAATATCCTGTGCATCATCTGAGGGTCCTACCTCAAATGCGCATTTCTCCCTGGACCTACAACACTCAGGACCCTACCTGAAAGTCTAGAAGCCAATCTGAGCACCCCAATTGGCTCCCAGAGGATCTTGTGACACACTACCTCCCTTGTTATTGAGTCTCCCTAAGGTGCCCAGCTCAGACATCTGCAGCTGGAGGCCAAAAGTAGCTGAGGACAACTCCCTGTTTGGGCCAGATAGGACCAGAAAGGACCTATGGCCAAGGATGATGCTCATGCTAGGACTTTGCTTTGCATGCCCTTTGCTCAACTCTAGCTTCCGCAATTAGGGATTCTGTAATTCAGTAACTTCATTCACTGTAAAACTGATGCTACAATTAAGATCCAAGGAACATCTATGTCTTAGGCCCGTTACCTGTCTTTGGTTACCTATAGCCTATTCCAAGCCAACACAAGTCACAACTGCTCCTTTCCAGACAGCAACAGCTTTTCCACCCTTCTCTTTCCATACACCCCCAATGCCTCTCCCTCTTGGGCTGCACACTTCTTTTTTTAAAAAAAAGCCACTCCCCAGTGTTCCTCGTTACTTTGTAGTTCGATCTGACCCTGAAGAGTCAATGTAGGTCCAAAAGCCTGAGGCGCTGCGGTCGCCATCCAATCCTGAAGTCATCCCTGAGAAAGGCCAGCATTTCCCCCCCACTCCCTTGCAAAGTCCTGCAAAGCGTTGTTCACGGCATATGTTGCCCATTCCATAGCAACTATTTCCCATATTTTGCACAGCCATTCCTGAAATGTCGGTATAACCCGAGCTTTTCCAATTCTGGGCAATCAGTGTCATTCCTGCTATGGTGAGCATTACCTACGCTCTTTCTCTAGATCTCGGTTCCCTTGCCATATCGTCATGTGCAATGCCCAACAGAGTCAATTCCGGGGGTCTACTTTTCCCTTGTCCAAATGCCTGCTCTTGGGCTTGCCGGATTTCCTCCCAAAAGGGCTCTATTTTTGGGCATCTCCACCAAATATGTTCTGCTGTGCCCTCCGCCCCACACCCTCGCCAGCAGTCACCCGATGTCCCTGTGTATATTCTATGTGGGCAGGCTGAGGTGTAGTGCCACCAGTAAATTATTTTGTACCACGCCTCCTGCGTTTCAGATGCTCTGGCTAATTTCAGAATTTTCCTCCATAACTTCTCCCGCCCCCTCTTCTCCATTCCCCTTCCTAGAATTCGTTCCCATTTACCCATGAAGGCCCAACTTTGCCTCGGGGTGGCCTCATCTAAAATCTTACATAACTGTGAGATCAACCCTTTTGAGCCATCGTTGGCAGTTAGAAATGTATCCAACGTGGTTGGTCCTCTGGTAGCCGCATCATTGTTTTCTGGGTGTATGTTATCTTTGTATGTTATCGGCTCCCTTTGTCTTGCTGCTCTGAGAATGTCCTCTTTTTGTGCATACCTCATAAAGGCCGCCAACACGTCTCTTGGTCTAGCATTCAGGTTTTTGTTGAGGCGGCCCACTCTGTTAACTCTGTTTAGCTCAATCTTATCCAGTGTGACCTCCCCCAGCAAGTCTGCGTATATTTCCTGGATTGTCTCCTTTAAGTCTCTATCCTGGACTGTCTTCGGCAGAAGCTTTAGCCTAATGTGGATCCGTCTGGATCTGTTTTCCAAATCTTCCATTCTGATCTCTAGATTCCGTGTTGCTGTGTCCAATCTGTCAATTGCTTCGCTGTTCTCCGTTGTCTCTTTACTCACTTCCTGTAGGCCTCTTTCCACCAGGTCAGTTCTCTCCCCCAATTAGCCTATTTCCTGCTTTATTTCGGACAGTGCCCGATTTATATCCGACCTTATCAGTTGGAATTGATCTTGGAATGTCCTTGCCAGAGTGGTTTGCAGGGAGAGCATTTCCCCATGTAGGTCCTGTCCGGAAATTTGTAAGGCCAGATTTGGCTCATCGGATTGGCCCTGTTCTAAGGCTCCTTCTTGTTGACACCTTCGCTCTTCAGGGGTATCCTTATTTGCCCACATCATTATGAGGGGGCCCGAAGTATCAGCCTATGAGAGCTAGCTCTTGTTTGATCTGTTCTTGTTTTTGGCGGCCATGTTCATAAAACCCTGCTGAAGGAGCGTTGATTGATCATCGTTACTACTATGGCAAAGCCCCTGTCTGCATGTCCCCTCTCCACTCTTTTCAAAGGGGTTCTCCTTTTCTTGTCTGTAGGTACAGCAGCCTTGGCCCTTTCTGGCGTGGTTGCTCCATTCTGCTGAGTGCCTATATTCTTTAAGCTTGCATCCCTCCTATCAACAAACTCTTATGGTAGCAGTGAATGTCTTTCATTCTTCCTTTCGTTTTATATCACAGCCTCTTTTGAGCCGGCGGATTCTCTGTTCGGAGTTTCTGTTCGTGGGAGCAGGAGTGGGGGCAGGGGGGGCCTGCTCTTGGTGAAGGGGCCCCCTTCGCCTATCCCGGTCTATGCTCAGGTCCACCCCATGTCCTCCCCGGATCTTCTTAGAAGGGGGCCTTATCCGTAATGTTGCCTTTCTGTTTGAGGATGAGGTGGCCCAACGGGGATCCGAGACACCCCCCTCTGCCGTCCTAATTCTTTTGAAGGCCTCCCCCCGTCCAGGTGTTAAATTTTGGCGGCTGTGCTCAGAAGACCCTGTTGAAGGAGGGTTGATTATATGTCTTTGCCCCTGAAGCAGGACCTCTGTCCGCTTGCCTCCTTGGCCCTTTCACCACTTACTTCAGGGTGGGTCCCCTTGTCCTGTCCGTTAGTTCTGTTCCGGTGATAGGCTACATTCTTTATCCATGCACTCTATTGATAGATCCTTGTGTGGGTAGGAAGTGCCTCAGGTTTTGCCTTATGCTTTCTAGCAAGGCTTTGTTTGTGTGCACGGATTCTCCTTCCCGAGTTGGTGTCTGTGGGGTCTGGGTTGGAAGCAGGAGGCCCACTCCTAGTGAGGGGCGCCTCCTTTTCCCTCCGTGGTCTGTGTTCGGCATCTCCTCCTGGCCACCTCGTCGCAACATGGGAGGGAGCCTTTTCCGCAGCGCGGTGCGTCTAGTTCGGAAGGAAATGATCCGACTGCAGTCCGCAGAGATTTGTGGGCCACTGCGTACAGCCTAATGCCTTAGATGATCCCCCCCCTGTCCGGGTCTTCGCTATTAGTGGGTCCACCCTGGCGCCAGGTAGCCTGTGGGGTGCGGGCCCCCGCCACACTCCCCTCCCCCGCGGGTCGCCCGCCACCAACCTGATCTCTGTGCTTGTTCGCCCTCTTGGGCTGATGACACTCTGGGGCACAGGGGAGGCCCGGGGCCGCGGCGAACCCCCGTCCCTTTGTGTCCAACTCCGAATGCCGTTCCGAAGACAGGCGCTCTGACCCCCAACAGAGAAGAACCCATTGTGCCAGTGCAGGCCGCGACTCGGATAAGCTCCCGACCTCTGTGCTTTCCCTGGCTTGCTTCCTGGGGGTAGTCAGGCTGCCCTGTTCTCTGGTCCGCACTCGCTGGAGACCTCCTCGCGGGCCGCGGGCCGCTGCCCGCTGCATGTGCGCCACCCTCACTCCTTTCCCGGTGTCCACTCGTCGGCTCCTCAGACTCCGCTTGCCCCTCCCGGGTGTGTAGCAGTCTGAGCTCTGCTCACCGCTCTCGGGCTTCTAGTAGTTCGACCTCTCGATCGGGCGTACGTTTCCCTGTGTTTTGCCTCTCAGCAGCCTATAAGGGGTGGTGGGTATGCATTCCAGGCTTGAGGGCCTTTGGAGCTCCATTGACATACGTCTACCTGGTGTCAGCGGCCATCTTGGAAATGGGCTGCACTCTTCTTAAGTGTTTTCACTTGCTTATTTATCCTGCCACCCATCATGCACCTTGACATTGTACCATTCCTCCTTGTACTCTGTCATCTCCTCCCATTCTCTCATAGCCTTCAGCCACAATTCAGTCCAACTTCTACCTCACTTTCCATCCTCCCTACTTACTGCCTCTCCCCCTTCACCTGTAGTCCTCAAATGCGAAACTCCCATTTTACTAGGATCTCCAGCCTCGGCACAACAGCTGCTCCTCTCCTCCACCTCTTCTCACTCTCACTTGGCATCTGAAATGTACAGACCCTCTGCAACAAGTATTCCTACATCACTAGCCACTTTGACTCATCACCCACAACTTTCACTTCTTGATATCACAGAAACCTGGATCTCCCCTTATGACTCTGCCAAACTAGCAGCTCTCCACACTGAACCTGCTATCTTCTCCGACTCTCCCAGACCCATTGAGAAGGATGGTGTTGCTCTTCCCTCCTATTCCCCACTTTTCTGGCTCTCTGTGGATCTGCATGTATTCTCCTTCACTGATCTGAAGGTTTTCCTTGATACACTTCCCACCGACATCCCATTTGTCATTGTGGGGGACTTTAACTTTCCCAAGCCCTCCTCAACCACCCTCCTTGAATGTAACTCCTTCCTATCTGAACACTCCCTCTACAAGCACCCTACCCATACTGGTATGAACTCTCTTGACATTGATTTTTTTCTTTGCATTATCCTCCGCTGACCTTCCCAGTGACCCATCTCCCACTGATCACTGCATTGTTCTTTTTCATATCGGTCCCTCCATACTCTAATTCCTTCTCTACCCTCTTCAATGACTCGAAGGAAAACTCTTGCTGCATACCTTGCTGATGGGTGATCCTCTCTCCCGTCTCTTTCCCCCTTGATGCCTCTTCCATTGACCTTTCCTTTTGATAATTTTGACCCCCTTTAACAAACAGTATCCTGCACGCACATTCACACTTTCCTTCCACGTCCTCAGCCCTGGATCACCTCCGAGACCCAACCCATTTAACCAAACATGAATCATGGCCTGCCATGCTGGAGAAAATCATGAACCATGCCAACCTACTCATAGCCTACATATCTCCCTTTCTGCCCTCGCCTATGCACTGCCAAATCCTCCTACTTTGCAAACCTAATCTCCTCCCAATACAATCATCTCTGAAAACTTTCATCTACTCTCCAAGGTTTGCTAACATCTCCCAAGTCTATATCCATTGCCTCCTCCCTCTGTGCTAATGACTTTGCTCTGTACATTTCCTCTAAAATCTCTAAAACATTTGACACTTGCAGTTCTCTCTCCTGCCTTCTGTCCACCACCTCTACACCTGCCCCTTAAACATTCAGCTAATTCTCCCCTTCCTCTCCTACCGAATTAGCACCTATCCATCACAGTGCTAACCCATTTACGCTCCTATAACAGTCAGACTTAGACCGTCATTTTGTGTTTGCCTGTATTCCACTGGTACTACTGGCGGGATACCAGAAAACGGTACCACCGTCTCTGCCACCTGATATGCTGGTATTACTAGGATATTATGGATGGCCGGAGATGGCAGACACTCCCCATTCCATGGAGTCCCACAAGACTCAAATGGGATTGGGATGGGGATGCTGGAAGTATCGGTGCTGGTAATTCTTTGCTGGTAGGGGTCTGAACTACAGGCAGGTCAAACTTGTGTTTAGCTGGTCTGGTAAAGTGCTGGTACACGGAAATACTGGCACTTTAATACCGGACCGGCCAACCCATCTTGAGGCCATTGGCCTTAATCACCTGCACTTATCTTTCTGAGCTCTTTAAACTCTCCCTACTGGAATCTTCCCTGCCTCATTCACATCTCCAACTGTCCTACTCATTTTGAAGGAACATGTTTTTATATTGTTTTTATTTGTGATTGGTTTTTAAATTTAAACCTTACACAATTTAAGGAAGGAACACTTTGCTGACCTTAACGTTCCAAAGAACTATCAATAGTTTCCCTCCTCCATTAGTCAAAGGTCCTTGAATGGGTAGTCTTTACTGGGATCACTACGTATTTTTAGAATGATGGCCTTAGAGATCCATTTCATTGTGACTTCTGTAGTAAACGCTCCACCAAGACTGCCCTCTCAAACTTTCTCATTGATGCTCACCACACAATGCTCTCTTCTAGACTCTTTATTTTAAACCTCTGTTTTGCTTATGACACTGTCCACCTCTCCTATCACCTCCTTCAACTCTGGTACCTCTAGGGTTTTGCAAATCTGCTCTCACCTGGATTGCCTCGCACACGGAAGGTCTGAAAAAAAAATGTGTTACTAGGAATGCATTTGGAAGTTGGTGTGCCGTTGAAACTTCACATTGCACATTACCGCCGTCTCTGCGATGTCACTACAATTTCCACTATTACCTACAAAATTTATGTGGCTCTGATATTTTTTTACCTACTTTGTCCATTGCACATTGTCACCGTTTGTAGGGAGTCAGTACATTTTCCCATATAACATTATTTGTTTATAGAGATGTTATGTAGTGCACCTTACATTTCCGCAAAGGCTTCATATTGATGGATCTTTTTTGGCCTCTTCCCCTCAGCTACTTCCTTCCGTATTGCGAATGTCATGGCTTGCAGCATCCGAGTGACGTTTTTTTTAATCGTCAGGTGCAGCTATTTGTCACCGGTTGTATGTGCGTCATCATTGAATGGGATGACCGCATCAGACCTCTATGTCCGTACGCAGTTGTAGCTGTAAGAAGCAACATACCCTCCTTTTTGGTGTCATAGTTTGAAGCCATTCGCGTTGCCTTGTAAACCACTGTGACAGGAATACGCCTACTGTGTCAAAAACAAAATTTATGTGTAGTTAAACAACAACGTCACCATTGCCACTAACATTATACTCTCTGATGGACTATATCACAGCGATTGACTGAGTCTTGCCAATGAATGTGAGAGGAAACCGACTACTGTGTCGCCACTACACAATGTCTGTGTGATGAAAACTGTGGCGCCAAGGCATGGTGACTGTATGGGAAAACATCAACGTGATCTTCAAAATTGACATTTTAATTGTGCAGCGGAGACACAAACTTCAAATTCTTTTGCAACTGGGAAAAGGGCGATGATTTAGCGCAGTGCATTGTGAAATAAAAGTACATTACTAAGTAAGCCAGACATTTGATGTCATCAGTGATGTCATCAATGACATTTGTCATGTCATCTTTGAGATCGTGGGTGTTAGTCTTAGCAGTGCACGGTGGTGGCGGGAGTTATGGTTGCTTAGCTGACAGAAAAGAAAGGAACTAAAGATGTGATGGCGTCAGTGATGGCATCAATGACATGTGTGGTGGCATCTTTTATGTTCGAGGTGGTAGTGGTAGCAGTGGAGAGTGCCGATGGCAAAAATGGGTGATTAGCCTACCATAACTCCCGAATTTCAGGGGTTTTTAGATTTTACTTGTAATCATAACGTCCTTTTTACAAAGTTTTTCTACAGAATGGCGCAGCGGTTTTTAATAGGGCAACTTAACCATAACGTCCCTTTAACAAAGTTTTTTTTGTAGCGATATATATATATACATATATATATATATACATATATCTTTCCATGCATGCCTTGCATACAAAAATAGGCGGCCCAAAATGATGTACAACAGTGCAACAGTAATACAGTAATACTCAGTAGAAGAAAGAGAGGGAGAAGTGCATGTAATATATTATGTCCCAACTGTAAAAAAAAAGAATTTGCCTAAATCAATAAAGATCTTCTTTGCATTTGTAGATCGTCCTTTCAAAGGTAGAGAGAGTTAGCATCTCATGGATCCATTCGTCGACTGCAATTCTATTAGCTGATTTCGAAGCAAGTAGAATTAGCCTCTTTGCCACCATGCAGCCTCTGAACATCCAGGCACTGCTTGCTTTCCGTAAGTCACGTAGCAATTTATCATCACCCATGTTAAAGACAGAAGCTTACATCGGAATATCGGTTTTGAGGACCAGATTCATTCTTTCTGATACCTCTGTCCAGAATTGCTTCGTATTGGGACAATCAGATCATGTGGGTCAAAGTGCCCATTTCTCACTTGCATCTCCAGCAACTATCACTGTCACACATGTTTCTTTTATACATCCTATCAGGTGTCCAATATACACAGTGCAGAAGCCCAATCTGGCTGGCTTTTCGGTTCCAATCCAGTGAAAGTAATCTAATATTTTTGCAGTATCTTGACCAAGTATCTGATGTCAAATTTTCATCAAGTTCCTGGGTCCATAGCTGCAAGGTCTCTGTGTTTTCCCTGTCTCTGTGTTTTCCCTGATGCCAATGCCAAAAGCCGGTAGAAGGATACTGCTGAATGAGCAGTGGACATGCAAGTTTCGATATTTTCAACCACACATTATTAAAGACCAACTCAGATGTATTGTCAAACGTTTCACTCAGAATTCTTCTCAGTTGGTGGTATTCAAAGTAAGTATAGCCCGTCAAGTTGTGTCTCTGACACAAGTGACCATAAGGGATCCATTCCCCATTCTCAAGCAAGTCTCTAATGCATCAAATCCCACCCAGGTACCAACTCGGACAGAATACACAACAACCTTGAAGCTGGATTTTGGGGTTGTGCCATATGAATGCATCAGGGAAGATAAAAGGGTCAATTTCATAAATGTCAAGATAGCGTTCCACCTGTCCCTCAGGAATTCCCTGAGTGGATTCTTCTCTGAAGATCATCCAGTCTTGGTGGTGACAACGGGAGCATGGGTCCATTGGTGAATTCTTGCTAGCTTCAGCCTGGGCCAAATATGGATATCTGGTTTTGATATTCCATATATGTGTCTCATCGAGAAAGCCAGGTGGTAAAAATTAAAATTAGGGATATTCATTCCCCCCCAATGCCGTTGGCAGTTGTAATTTGCACAGAGCTAGCCACAGAGCTCTAAAATGTTGATGTGAGCAGAGTGATTCTTTCCAGATCACAAATCATGCACTCCAGCCCTCAAGAGATTCATCAGTGGTGATCAGCATTGAAGGAGAGGTGAGACTCTACCACAAGATTCTCAGCTTGCTGCCACCACAGAAGATCCACTCTCAGATGTGGAGGGATAGCAATGTCATTGTTTGGCTGCCTGTCTCATGGGACCAGTAGTCAGATAAGTAACTGAATTTGTCTAATTTTGAGCCGGCAAAGGTGACCAAAAGAAAGCAGGATGCCCGTTGTCCCACAGGCCTGTGAAATCATCAAGACTAGGAGCTCATTTTGGCTAGTATGGGGAGGCAGCTTCACAATGTCCACTATCCTTTCCTAACTGGGAAATACTCTTCCAGAGATTGCGCCCCATCTGAAGCCAATGAATGTCAGCATCTGAGTTGGAAGAAGCTCTAATTTGGGTCGATTGATGGAGAACTCCAACTCGAACAGAAGGTTGAGTAAGGGATGAAGAGTTCTGGATGCTTCAAATGAGCATTCCCGCTACAGAATTCATAAGCCTTGTGAACCCTCACGGAGCAGAACTGAGGACGAAAAAAAGAGGAACAGAGTATTGAAATGTTGATTCATCAGTGAAAAGTGGAGGAACTTGTGATGCAGCCTCCATATTGCTACATGCAAGTAAGTGTCCTTTAGGCCCACTGAACATATCCAATGTCCTGCAGTTACAGAGTGCATGATCTGTGCTGGTGTCAACAACTTAGATCTTTGTAGTGGATAGAAAAAAACATTCAAAAAAGGTTGAGCACTACCCTCAGCCAGCCTGGTTCTTCTTGGGCACCGAGAATCTAGAAACCTTGACCACGTTCTAGGGCAGGGACTTGCTCCACTGCATTCAGTTAAGTGAGTTTTGTAATTTCCAGAAGAAGTGCAGAAGACTATATCTGGAGGAAAGGAGGAGAAGATGGGGCTGGATATTAGTAGAAGACAAAAAAAACTGAATAATGGAATGAATCCAGGAGTCTGCAAAAATTGAGACAGCAGGCCCCTTCCTACTCCGGCTACTACTGTCCGGGATCTTGGAGTTAAGATAACTGCCTTGCTTTCTAATGAGGCACAGGTAGCTGCAATCTGTCAGGTGGTCTACTATAAGCTTAACATGTTGCAGAAAATTATTTTTCTTCCTTCTCAACTCCATGCTTCTGTGGTGGCCTCATTGGTTATGAGCACAGTCGATTATTGCAACCCACTCTAACTTGCTCAACTTTTGTATCTAACTCATCATCTTTAGATGCTTCAGAACTCTGGTTCTCTGTAAACTGTACAGGCTTACCATCTCCAAGCATATTCAGTTCAAATCCTTATGCTTGCTCCATCAGGCTTTTTAAAATAACGGGGCAGAATATTTGCAATCGAAATTCTGCCCGCATGACACTGGTCAGACTCTCTGTTTTAAGGAATCTCTGTGTATTCAGGCTCCTCGGTTTATGCTCCCTTGCATGGGTGGTCGAGCGTTCTCTGTAGAAGCCGCTAAATTATGGAATGCCCTGCCTTTTACATTGCGTGCTACAGTGAACCATTCTGTTTTTAAAAAAATACTGAAAACCCATTTGTTTTTAACATTTCCTGGTTTACGGTTAGCCTCTGTTTCTTCTAGCACCAAGATACCCTTCGGGTGGATGTGTCACGCTTTAGAAATCCTTAACATAACGTATAATCTTTTCTCTCATATGCCTCCAAAAGCCTGTCTTCTTTTGACAGCAGAGAGGCGAAAGTAGAAGTTGCAGAAGTAGTGGAAGGCTTTCCATAAAAGGAAGCCATAGCCACCACCAAAAAAGAAGTTGGGGATAAAGGGAGAGCCTGTGCCTGACCTCAATTTTCTTATTTGTGGCCAGACACAAATGCGTTTTGTGCAATGCCTTAATGGCCAATGCCAGAACATTTTTGTAAAGGTATACCAAACAGACCTGAAGATTGAATGGACAATACCTCAGCTAGTACTCCCCCTTCAGATTCGGCTGAGGAATACCTAGAAGGGATGAAATCCCTGCCACATGGTCATGGAAATAAATTGCAGACGAGGGGAAGTCATCCTCTTTGGCCTTGTTGTCTGTGCCTGCTTGCTTCTGATCTGGTACAACAGGAGAAGATTATACTGTATCTGGAGCATCCAAATCTTTATCAGGTTCAGGGTCCTGAGTAAGATGAGCTGGAACACAATGGGACACTGCTAACGTTGGTGCTAGAGGAGCCTGAGCATTGTGGAAGAGTTTAATCAGTCCGGAGTGTGGACAAAAACCCTGACCGGATGGGCTGCAGGTGGTAATAGTCAGTCATCTGACTGGACCTGATAAGACCCATGAATCCTGAATATAATCCGCCCTCAATGGACTGGCCCTTGGACTGTGTAAGAGAGGGCATTGAGGGTGATATCATATGAGAGGTAGGCACCCATCGAGGCTGATGTACCAGTGCAGATCATGGGTCCTACTACATGAGGGCTGAGGAAGACTGGACATGCCGTCAACCACAAGGGCTGCATAGAGGGCTATTGTACACTGGGATTGAACTCATGCTCAAGACAGTTGGTGTTAATCTCTTAGGAGGCAGGGGATATTATAATGTGCTGGGACCAGCCACCATCTCCAAGGGTGATCAACCACTTGAAGAGATGCAGGGATCGACATCTTTATCACCTCTGGCAGCCATTCTGTGGAGGTTGCAAAAATGCAGCATCTCTCTGGTGCCCATGAAACATCTGTCTGGCACAGTGCCCCTCTGCACAGGTGGGGAAGAACCCTCAGAAAGACTACTAATGAAAGCATTGTGGACCTCAAGCGGATTTTTAGGACCCCTCACCCTTCTCTTAAATGTACTTGACCTCTATCACCCTACTGGATCTATTACATCTTTTTGTGAGGACTTGGATGCTTTACTCTCCTGCTTATTCCCATTCACTGCGCCAACTGTCCTACTCAGTATTTCAACCTCCATCTTGCTACTGTTCACAACTCTCCCTTTTTTGCCTATCATTGAATCTCATAATTTGTTCCAGGTGCCTACTCACAACCCCTGCGCCCCATCATTCTGGTTCTTCTCTGGATCTTATGCTCTATTTGGTTCCATCCTGTTCTTCTGTTTCTGACATACCTCTACCCTCTTCTGATCACTATCCTTCTCTTTTTCTTTGCAGCAATCCATACCCCTTCCTTCTTCTCCTCTAATGTTTTTTTGCTGTTAACTTTGCTCCATTAGTGCTTCTATTACCCAATTCTCAACGTTTCTGATTGAGAATGCAGCTAACTCTTTCTTCTGGTCTCCAGTCCACTCTTGTTGACTTTCACCCAACTCACCCTTTTTCGCTGTCCCATAAGACTTCTCCACCATGGCTCTTCGCCTTTTTTGATCTCTGCTCCCATGTGTCGAGCATTGCTAGAAAGAATTCCACTCTTTTCTTGATCTATCATCTGTTTCTTATCTCCATACTTTAAATGAGAAATCATATAATCTGGTGAGCACCACTATTACTGTAACCTACTTACCAATATTTCTACCCATCCTTGTAGATTATTTTGCAACATTAATTGACTCCTTTGTCCTCCAATTGATCCCTCCTCATCTTCGTCCCTTACTCCAGATGACTGTTCATACTTCACTACCAAAGTAGTTAATCTTCAGTCATCCAGCTCACCTAGTCTGGAAACACTATCTTCTGCTGCCCCACCCCCACCCTATGGTCCTAATTCCTATCCCTCTTTTCCTACCTTACCGACAAGGATACTTCCACATTTCTTGCCTGTACCAATCCTATTGCTGCTCTTACGGATCCTGTGTGATCTCTACTTATTCCCCAAGTTTTCCCCCTCTTAATCCCTTATCTTACCTCCTTATTCAACATTTCAACAATAGGGATGGGAGGATAGCTCACAGGCAACATACATGTCTTGGAAGCAAGACGACAACAAGCAGCATGGGTTCAAAACTCGGTCCAGCACTTAGAGGCTGGACTCATGCATGAAGCCTGATATAAGACCCCAAGTTCATTTTTTGTCATTCTGTATCTTCTGCTGTTTTCCCCTACTTCTTTTTCAAGCATGCTACAGTCATTTGTATTCTGAAAAAAGCATCCATTGATGCGTCTATACCTCCAAATTCCGTCCTTTCTCCCTCCGACCTTAAATATCCCAAATACTCTAAAGAATGGTCTACTCCCAGGTGTTGTTGTTCTTAAACTTTCACTCTCTACTTCATCCTCTGTAATCTGGGTTTCCGTCCTTTCCATTCTACAGAAACGTTTACTTTCTGCAACTGATTTTCTTTGATATGCTCAATATGCTAAGCACTCTTCTCTTACTTAGACCTATTTGTGCCCTTTGGTACTGTCTATTACAATATATTTCTGGTACTGTTCGCAAATGGTTCTGTTCCTACCTAGTCAACCACACCTATTTTGTTTCGTGGGCTGGTCACTCGTCTTTCTTTCCTCTACAATTCAGGATTTCCTGTGTGTCTCTTCCTAGTACCCTACCTTTCTCTCGGCACACTTCCTCTTTTGGCAATCACCTCTTTCTACAATTTCTCCTACCATTTCTATGCAAATGGCAATCACATGTTCTTCTCCTTCTCATCTTTTTTGGAGTCTCTGCATTCACAACTTTCTGCTCATCTTGCTTCCATCCAGTCCTTGATGTATTCATATTTCCTTGATCTTAACTCACCAAAGAGGGAAATTCGACTGGTCCCTTCTTCTCATATCCCTCACTATTCCTCCTTCATCTTGTCTAGTTCCCCCGACCTACCTAACTCTTTCTACTTCCGCTCATAATCTCTGTATTACTTTTGACCCTTCCCTGCCCTTCTTCCAATACATTCTAGCTATTGGTCGCTCCTACCACTTCCACCTCTTCAACTTATGCAAAGCTTCCCCCTTTTTAACCTTCAGTGTAACCAAGCTCATAGTTTCTGGCATTAGCCTTTCACGTATTATTGCTTGTCCCCCTTTCTTGGCCTGACTGCTTCTCATCATGCTCCACTCAGTTCTATTTTCCATTCTTCAGTACGTCTCATATGCTGCCTTACTGCGCATAGTTCAATTTCCTGGGATCTTGACTCACTTCCTCGCTATCATTTTCAAATGTCTCTATGGAATGGCACCTCTTTATCTCATCTCACTTGTATCCTGGTACCAACCATCTTTCTCCCCTGCGTCTCAATCTCTTTTCCTTCTCTCTGTTCCCCGTCCTCCTTGTGCCCAAGCCTGTTTCCGGTCCTTTTGCCTCTTAGCTACTTAACTCTGGAATTCTCTTCCTCTGCCCATTCAATCCCTTACTCCCATAATACTCTTTTTGTACACAGCTAAAAACACACTTTCTCTTACATGAATCATTGTTTAACATTCTCTTACCATAATATGTAGAGTTGCTTCTAATTGTTGTTCAGTGCTTTGGCGATAAGCACAAATAAAATGAAAAAAATTGATACTCTGTAGGCATGAAGCAGTCTGCTCTCCGTAGTCAAAAGGTGGTCTGCTAGGCCCAGTGGAAGACCTGCATCTCTTCTTGGCAACTTTACCTGTAGATTCCCTTTTGGCCTTGAGCTTTCGCCTAGTATGAAAGCCTTCACGCCCCTCAGCAGAAGCACCGGTTGAAATAGCCTGGGGGCCTCAGGGAAATTCCCGGTACAGCAAGAAGTTGTTGAAGAATCAGATGATCGATCCCTTTTCAGCAAAAGAAACCTAACAGGACCACCTTCTGCTGAGATACCGTGGAAGAAGAAACAGAAGAAGCACTACCCTTTCCTGGTCAGGCCTTTTTCAGCACAACACAAGTGTTTTGGAGGAGACCTGGCGAAATCTCCCTCCAGCAATGAAGTCGATTATGTATTGCCCTAGGAGTAAGCGTGCCAAACGTGATGCACCAGCCCTACCCGTGTTTGGCCCTGAGGTAATCCAGACAGAGTTCAAGTGAGTTCAATGCCTGGAAGGGGCTTTTGCAGGAGGGGCACCTGGAGATTACTGCCGACACTGACATGACGGAGGTGCAGTTTAAGGCAATCGATGCAGCTTGGAAAAAGGAATTGACGATTGAGTCCCAGGGGCAGGGTTTCTGTGGCGGCCACACCCTCCCACAGCTTTAAAATATAAGGGGGAAAACCACTCTTGCAGTTCTAAAGGCTGCAGTCCCATCCCCCAAGGAGACACCCAGATAGTATGGAGGAAAGCAGACTGAACCTTGGAGCAAGAGTAAAACTAGGTGTCTGTTAGAGTGCAGCAATGTTGTATTCAATGATTGCATATGCTTAGTCCAGGTTATAATGGGGTTTGATAAAAGATTAATATATATTGATGAAAAATGTGAGCATGGTCTATTGCATGAAGATACTGGAAACTGGGTGGAGGTGGGGTAGGTGTGGTCCCATCAGGTACAGCTTGAATTTTGGTGGTATGACAAACCATTCTCACTGTCCCTCCTGCAGATGCACAGGTATGTTTGCAGGGTTCGAAATGTATGCTTTGACCCCTATTTGTTGATATGTCTATAACATAGATGAATGTTTTAAAACTAAACACTTCAGCACGTCAGTGTAAGATTTGTTGGTGCACAAATATAACCTAGCATTTTAATCCAGATGCAACCTCTCACTATTTTGACAATGTGGGGATACTATCAAGGTTCACAAAAAAGCCTGTTGCTGCCAACGGGTAACCCTTTTGCACACTTTCGGTGGGTTTTTTTGTTTTTTTTACTGCACTTAAATCAGTATTTACGAACAAAAATGAATGGACTCCAAAAAGCAAAACTTCAAATATATAACCTTTGTCATATACCAGTTTCTATTTTACATTTCCCAAAAAAATACACAACTCTAAATGTCCCTACAGCTTTGGACAATGTTTTTGTGTATACATGCAATGGCACACATTAGATTACTATGACTCATGTATGTATGTCAACCACTCATTAGCTGGACAGCGTAGTTTATGTAATTAAACACAACTTTCAGTGCCTGATGCGTTTCAGATATCAATGTATCAATTCACTGTCTGCTTCAATGTTGTATTGCTAGTTACAATTTCACAATGTCCAACAAAGCAAAATAATAGGTCTTTCAATTCACTGTTCCTTCTTCAAATTCATTTATAGTGAATCACTAAATTCCCAGTACCGCGCAGCTCACTAACCTCTAATTCCTTGCCACTTCTTTCCATTCCCTTTGTGCCTAAAAACAAATAAATATTTAAATCATTCCATGTCATGTCTTGACATTTGCAACAGAGTGCAGTTATTTGGCCTGAGACCCATCTTACCCGACAGCGTTGTCGGTCGGGAAACTCTTCCTTATGTCCTTGTGTCCACAAGATCGGGCACTGCTATCAAGGTTAACAGCTAATATGGGGGTCCTCTGAAGTGAGGAAGTTGGCACCCCAACAAAGCCCTACCAATGTTACCAAACACTTTGGAACATAAGGAGCTATGCAATGGAAAATCACCATGAAACCATTCAACCTAAAAGCCCCATTCCCACTAACCCAACCCATCATCAGAAAAAGAAAAAGACACGTCCGTACACTAAGGGCCAGCTCTGAAGGTTCCCCAACCCATTCATGGATATATGTGTCATAAAGAGCCATTAGTACAAAAGATAACTTTGACAACTGTGATAAATTTGGCAATGTCATCGATGCTTCTGTGGGGTTTGGGGGGAGGCTCTCCTCATGTGGCCAGGGTGAGGCAGACGCTTTCTGATCTGAACCCTGGGGGGGTGGCTATTTGAGGGAGGATCACGGAGGGGCAGGCGAGCCTAATGGAAGTAAGGGTGATTTGCCAGATGAGACATGGTATTCACGTTACCCAGATGATTAAAAAAACCTAGATCCAACTCACCTCTCTTCTATGTTTTGTGGTTTTGCTGAGAACAATCCTTTCCCTAATAGGGTCTTAATACTTATCCTACCAGTCCCCTAAACGGTACTGGGATGAGAAGGAATAGGAGTTACCTTAATGAAGGTCTCTTTCCCAGTACTGTGATGAGAAAGATCCCCAATAACTCACAAGGGAGTTAAACACTCAATACTGTGACGAGGGAGAAGTATGGAGGAATGAGGATTTATTTGTAAGACCCACATACAGCAGTCTAGTCTTTCCTCAAATCCTATTGGCCAGGGCTAGGAAAGATTTAGGAAGTATGATAGAGGCCCTCCCTGGAGGAGCAGAAAACAAGAATCATGTGTTACAAGAGAAGGGACTAAGTATTGTTCTTTCAGCCAAAGAGAAGGGAAACCTTTGCACCCCAACTGCATGTGGGGAGCTGAGAAGCACTGGAGGAACCAAGGGGACCAGTATGCCCCCTCCAGAAAGAAGAGGAACCCCTGGGCATCAACGGAGTGCTACAGCCCAAAGGAAGCTGAAGGTTCCCTCACTGGGGGACCAAGGGAGAGAGATTCCTTTGTAGATAGACGCTGCTAGGGGTGTTGACTGAGGGACCTTTTTTGTTGATCAAAGAATTCCAAGGAAGACTCATACCTGTCAGGTCTGTATATCAGGTCTGTATGTCAATCTGAGGTCAGGTTTGGTTAGGGTTGGTTAAATTGGGAATGTTTAATTATGGATCTATGTGATCACTGCGCCGCCCGCAACTGCGACGCCGAAAATGCCAACGGCAGTTACGGCACGGCACAGTGATATTTTTGCCCGCTTCCCCTGGCCTGCATTACCCCTCCCAAACCCCCACCCCACTTACCTTTAGGGCAGCACACTTCTGCGCGTGACGCTCGCACTCTGTGATCCCTGCAGTGTCAGCTCTTCCCACTACCGTGGGTTGGAGCCGACGCCGCAGGGTGCTTTATTTTTTTACATGTCCCCTGCTTTCCGAAATGGTAAGCGAGGGACACCCCCGCAACCCCTGATCCCCGTTACTGCGCCCAGGAAGAGCAGGGGACAACCTCGCAACCCCCCCTCTGCTTGGGTACAGTAAATGTCACCCTCATTTTGTGCGCCTCCAAAGTCACAGTGACTGAGGGGGCGCACAAATGAGGGCAGCATTTTTGTATGATACCTTAATTATTATTAGTAAAGTGTGAATCTTTTAATTTAGGTGGAATGATTAATTGTTAAGAAAATACATATTTTAGTTTGTTTTGCTTAACTGTCATATCTGAAAGATAATTCCCCAAGCCATCATGGAGGAGATGGATGTAATCACTGATTGGTGGAGAGGGGGTCCTTAGGGCTTCACTAACATTCTAAACTGCCTTTCATTGTTGAGGATCAAGCAGGAAGGTCCTGTTTTATTCACGTCCCTGATTTAGGCCCAATTACAAGCTTCAATTGAAGATTTGCTGAAGAAACTTTGAATTAGCTGTTCCAGTATACTCAGAGCTACATGGGACATGCTAAGCTGATTATTTGGTGGGAGTGCAGCATTTGTAAACAAGTGAAGAGATATATTGGGCCTCATTACACGGTAGGCGGTAGGGACATACCGTTACCGGTAAGGGATTACCGGTATCGGTAAATCCCCTCCCCAATCACGACCCGGACATACCGCTATTAGCGGCACCGCTAAGTACAGTGGCACTATTAGCGGCAAGTCCGTGAGCGCGCGCCCCCTCAGACCGGAAATAGCGGCATAGCGCTAATATCAGGGCATCACGAGCCATGCGTACATGGCAATACCGGCATGTAGTAGACCCAAAGAACCCTTACCGGCAAGGCGCTAATACCGGCATCGCGAACCACACGTTAATAGAGCACAGCAGAGTTCCCACCTGCCACAGGTGGACAAAATCAGCACAGGTGGAGGCAATGGAGACTGGCAGCACAAAAGAGCACACCACACCCCTCCCCACACCCATTCCCACACCAAGATGGATGCAATACTAGCAGCATTACATGGGCTAGAGGACATGATTGCAGTGCAGCAGCTACAACAACAGGCAGCACAGAGGAGACGCAGGAGGAGGAGGAGGAGGAGGAGGAGGAGGGCAAGACAGGCGCAGCAAGCACCACCAGTGCACCTAGTGATACCACAGAGGCAGCCACCAATTCCCAGGATCAGAGCCAGTCCAGTCAACCTAACCCCTGAGCAGATACACACCCTGTACCGTCTGGACTGGGATACCATCACCACCATAGTAGACATGATATACAACGACATTGTGAGTCTCATTGACATCCGTACTGCCATCCCCCCTCTACTGAAGGTGGTAACAGTGCTCCACTTCTTGGCCACAGGCACCTACCAGCATACGGTAGGTCAGATGCATGGCATATCACAACCAGTATTCTCACGCACACTGAACCAGGTGCTCGATGCCCTCCTGCAGCACACAAGTCAACACATATACATGCCACGGACTGCCCAGGAGATCTCCAACACCAAAGTTGGCTTCCATTCACTGGCAGGCATCCCAAGTTGCATCGGGGCCATCGACTGTACCCATGTAGAACTGGTGGTCCCACATGCCAATGAGGCAGTGTACCGTAACAGAAAGCTATACCACTCCATCAACGTCCAAATGGTATGTGACTCCAACAAGATCATCACACATTGCTGTGCCCGATATCCCGGTTCAACCCATGATGCAATGGTCCTGCGGAACTCGACAATACCACGATACATGGAGCGACATGCTGGACAACGTTCGTGGCTACTTGGTGAGTAGCAGGCCGACCACATGTCAGTGTGATGTGGATTGTGAGTGGGGGGGGAGATGCATACTCCAACTGGGCGTGATTGTGAGTGGGGGGGGAGATGCATACTCCAACTGGGCGTGAATGGGGGGGGGAGATGCATACTCCAACTGGGCGTGAATGGGGGGGGGGAGATGCATACTCCAACTGGGCGTGAACTGGTGTCATGAGAAGAATGGACATATATATTTGCATCACTGTACAGTGAGGCAGCCCACAATGGACCAGAGACAAAACCACATGCTGGAAGTGAGTGCCACGACAAACATATCAATCCATTACGCCAAACAGGCCATTCCAAACAACATGCACACCGCACAACACACCATTCCCCCAATTACACAAATCAGCAACATGCATATCAAAATCACAACTGAAATGTACGCTGAACAACATCAGAAATGGTCCGCGCACATGAGTGCATACAAATGGATCCCCTGTAGCCATTGTGGTGAGGCACACCCGTACCCCACCACAGAATTGCCATCAAACAGCATGGGGACATCAACTAAGGAATGGCAGTGTACTAGCAGTGTGGCACTAACGTTGCCAGGGCCAGGAAACACAAATCACTTAAACTCAGGCGGGACATGGCAATCCCTGCCGTATGCATGCATGGTGCATGTCCACTTGCAAGGACCACCTCACCTTCCCACATTGCAGTAACCCTGATTGCCATGCGTGCTTGGATCTGTGGATGTCGTTGAATATGCAATGTTTGTTGTGTGATATGTGCACGCTCCACATTATGTAGACACTTACACATACCCATTGTTGCACCCATGCAGGTGATGCAGGTTATCCCCTGAAGAGGTGGCTCCTTACCCCTGTGCGGAACCCACAGAACAGGCACGAAGAGGACTACAATCATGCACACACCCGTATCCGCGTGGTGATCGAGCAGACATTCGGCCTATTGAAGGAACGCTTCCGGTGCCTCAGCAGGTCGGGCGGGGCACTCCTGTACGGGCATGAGAAGGTGGCCAAGATCACCATGGCATGTGTCATGCTTCACAATATGTGTATCAGACGGAATGTGCCAATGCCCCCCGACATAGAACTGCGACCACCGTCTGAGGATGATGACGGGGATGAGGATGGAGGAGAGGGGGCTGCAGGTCATGCAGGTGGCGATGCCCATGAGGGACGTGCTGTGCGGCAGCACCTGATAGACCATTGTTTCTGATGCACATGGATTAGGAGGGTGCCATTGGTGTTCAGCTCAGGGCACGGGGTGTATGGAGGACATAAACACAGTGCACCCTTCAACAATAAAGCACACATACACAATGATCAATGTCCAGTCATGTGATTATCCATGCCATTACGTGTGTATTGAGCATTATGACATTCAAACGTGCATGTACCCTCCACCCCAACAACCCTCCCCCCTCCCCCCACAACTCCCCCAAACACCCTCACCCCCCTCCCCCCTCAACTCCCCCAAACACCCTCACCCCCCTCCCCCCTCAACTCCCCCAAACACCCTCACCCCCCTCCCCCCACAACTCCACCGAACATGGTGTGCACATCAGTGCTGCATTAGTTCCCAAGTGTCAACAGGGACAGGCTGGCCCTACTTCCCTCCTCCACTACCACCATTGGGGGGTTGTGAGTCTGACCGCCGCAAGGACCGGCTGGACCTGCGCAGGATGGTTGTCTGGTCGGAGCTAGTAGACGAGGGGGTGGCTGGTTCATCTGCTCCCTGTGAGTGACGCATGCACTCCATCGCCTCAGCAATGCGCGTTAGGACCTGCCTCACAGCGGCCATCTCGTCACATAGGCGCGTCGTGTTGCTGTCCATGGCAGCTTTCATGTCCCTTGACAACACCCGGATCTCCTCCCTGGTCGAGGCAGCCTCGCTCACTTGCCGGGCAACCAGGGCATTGAGCTCCTCCTGGCGCTGGCGTATCAGGCTCATGGTGTCGTCTGCGGCCCTGCCCCTGTTACTCCTCGGCGCAGCTTGCTGCATGTGGCCGACATCAGGTGAGCTCGCCACGGGACTGAATGACCCATCCATTGCATCTCCGGCATGCACCTCATGGATGCTGCCATTGGATGTGTTGCATGGGCTGTGGAGTGGGGACAGCTGGGTGCTGGGTGTACGCTGCCCTTCCGTGTCGGACATGGGTCGTCCACATCACTCATAGGTGCCGTGGCTGCTGCTTCCCCGACGGAGCTATTGGCTGCGGACGGCGTGCCTTCTGGCACTGGCTCCTGAGTGGTGGGGGTGGGTGGTGGGGGGGCTGCCACAGTGTCGGATGGCATTTCGACCCTTGGTGTGGTCGTTGCGTGTGTGGCTTTTGAACGCTGGGCCACTCCAGATATCCCAGTGCCCCTCGATGTACTGGGCCTGGTGCCTGCATCCTTTCCCTTGGCCTGCTTTTTGGGTGGTGGGGCCTGCGTTGCAGAGTCCAGCTCCTCACTGTCAGATTGTGACCCTGTGGGGGAGCAAGACAGGGATAACATCAGTGATGGGTCAACGTGCATCATGCATATGTTGTTGTTGCTGCAGTTCTTTGGATTTGGACATCTAGTTTGGGCCTGCAGGTTGTTGGCCAGATGGGTGGGTCATCCGGACATGTGTCAGGGTGACACGTGTGTGAGGTGCTGCATGCATGTGGTTGTGTGGGGATGTGCAGGGCATATATGCAGGGTTGTGTACATGTGTGTGTGATGACCCCATCCATTAGCTAATTCCCATTTCACATTTGGGGGAGGGACTCATGCTTAGCATTGCTGTGTTTTGCGTGGTCACTCACCTCCGTCTGACGTTGTTGCCACACCACACTCCATTCGGCCCACTCCCTCGATGGATTCTATGCCAATGGTGCTGGCACATGTCTCCTCCCACTCCTGCATCTTCATCGGGGATCCACCTCCGCCTCCTGTGCCCATGGCCAGATTCCTGTTGGCCGATAAAATGCTGCGTACACGGAGGCGCAGATCATCCCACCGCTTGCGCACGTCCTTTACGGTGCGGGGGGTGGAGCCCACCGCACTGACTTTCTGCGCCACCTCAGCCCAGATTTCCTTTTTTCTCTCAGGAGTGCCGGGCGCCGCATGTCGCTAGCGAACACTACGTCTGCATTTGCAGCCAGGGTGTCTGCCAGCATTTTCAATTCCTCGTTTGAGAAGCGTTCTTTGCGCTGGCGCGCATCGGCTTTCTTTAGGGCCTTGGGCATTGTTTGTTCTTGTGGGATGTGGTTTTGCCAGTCGTGGTGTTGCTGCAGGTCCTGAGTGCAGGGGATGGCAATGGATTGTGTTTTTAAAGATGGCCGCCGGGCTCTTTCCCGTTCCGGTGCGATGACGCTATTTCCGGTTCCGGTGTTTTACGGTGACCGCTAATAGCAGTGACCGCTAACAGCGGTGACCGCTAATAGCGTGCAGCATGAGGGCGGAGGTGCTATCAGCACTTTGGTCGGAGCCGGTAAGGTGCTTTTGCGCCATGGCGGTAGGGTCATTTACCGGCATGGCCCTATGCGCGTGTCCGCTAACTCGTAATGGAACGCTATTGGCGGCCTCCTACGATGGCGGACGCGCTAATAGCGCCATGACGGTAAATCACATCTTTTACCGCCTACCGTGTAATGAGGCCCATTGTCTTTGAAAATTGGCTCCACTAGGTATTTAGTTAGTTATTTAGGTTGCTCTGGTAAAGACTTTGTGAGAAATAGCATTGTTTCATTTCTTCAGAAATTAAGCAATTTGCAGCAATCTGTGATTGACATTCATCTGAAAAGGCATTATTCCATTTGAACTTTATTTCCCTTTGAAGTTCTTAAATGTTCTACGTTAGCACTAATAAATTAGGTGTTTTAAGAGCTCCTGTTACCTCTGTCTAGTCAGGGAGTCAAAGATGGTTGTAAAGACGGAAACCCTATCTTCCCAGAGTGCTTGATTGGGAGTAGCCTTTCTTCCCTGACAGAACGTTGCTCACGCAGATGCGAGAGATCACTGCTAAGTGTTTTGTTTTAGCAGAACGTGTCTACGCAATTACGAAGGATTAAGACAAATGCTATCTTCCCAGAGTGCCTGATTGGGAGTAGCGTTTCTTCCCTAACAGAATGTTGCTCAAGCAGATGTGAGAGACCAGCGCCGAGTGTTTCATTTTAGCAGAACGTGTCTGCGCAGTTACGAGGGATCAGTGCAAGTCTTAATGCGCATGCATTATGAGGCAGTATCTGCATTAGGAGTCATTTAAATAGTGAACATAATGAGGAATTTGGGCGCAGCGCTTAAGGACGAAATCAATCTGATAATATGTTGATGCACTCTGGAGAAGTGTCAGTTTCTGAACAAACTGTTTACTTTTACATGAAATTAAGACATTTCTGGGTAGCGCATGATACAAACACATTAAGAGTATTGAGGAAGATTGGTCATGCTACAAATATTGCGCATTCTGCACTAACTGAAGAATCAGAGAACTTCTATTTATTCTCTGAGGAAGTTTAAACCTTCACAATCTTCACAAGAGAGCACATCTGAGAGACTTATTCTCTGAGGAAGTTTAAAACTTCACAATCTTCACAAGAGAGCACATCTGAGAGACTATGTGGAAGGTTGTATACTCAATATAAGCAGCAGTTTATTAAAAGTGCTGAATTACCATCCTCCCTGCTATCAGTGGGGGGTTAACAGGTATTCCTTAACAAATTTAAAATTAAATTGGAAGAGTCAGAGTAGTAAGAAAAAACATGTTGTCTGATTAACCCTTTTCTTCCCCTCTACAGATTCGCAGAAGTCTGGAAGCAGGCATCTGTTTGTTATTTTATCCACTTCCCCTTTCCCTTGAGGATGTTTGTTTTGTCAGCTGTTTATATGTACAGTTGTTAATCAGACAATCTTGAAGGATCTGTGGCGTTCAGCAGCTTCCGCGGACAAGAAAACTCAGGACCGGACAATACCCTCAGGAGTTTAAAGTATGAAGAGAAAACCTGGGCAAGAGAGCAGTCCCTTGGAACTGTGTATTGTAACCATTGAGAACCTTTGTGTTGAAGTTACGCCTTTCCATTTTGAACATGTGTGCACTTTCAAGGCTGAAGACATTATTCTTTTCACCTTAGAGTTTTGTACGTTAGCTGGATTTTTGCTACAGGTACAACTTTCTAAGCTATTGCACCATGCAAATGCATGAATCAACCCCCACAACACTCCACCCCCACATCCCAAGAAAAAACGACCTGAGTAAAAGTATGGCATTTGTAGTTAATGTAGCTTCCTCCGAATAGGTTGGTAAAAAAAATCCTAAAGTGGAAGACAAACCTGCACAATATAAAGGTTGCATAAAAAAGGAATACCCTACTGAACGCCTGAAATAAGTGCAACATGTAAAGTTTGTGCCTGGCATCAAGCCCAATGTATAGATCACCCCACATACCCTCTGTGCTAGATACGCCCCCATTCGATTGCTCCACCCCATCACTTCTCTAGTGATCCGCCCTTACTCATCTTCCATGCAGTGGTCGAAGTGGGTGGAAGCGGCGCTGCTCTACTTTTTTTTAAATAGTGTTACAGTTCCCTATACTTTTATTTTAAAACTAAACTTTTTCCAGAATGGTTTACTTTTAAAATCAAAGTGTAGGAAAAAGTTGAAACTTGTAATTCAGTGCAGGTGGGTTTGTTTGGGGGTTTGCATTGCATGTGGGAGGGGTTGTGGTGATTGGGTTTGTGGAGAGCAGGGGACAGGCCAGCAGGGAAGATAGTTCCACTACTTTTTTCGGACACTTCGACCAGTGCTTCCATGACATCACTTGCGCCGCTACTTTGCAGAGTACTACCCAATCATTGTGTGTAGCAACCCTCTAGGCAGGCTCTTACTTAGACATAATGCTGCACTTCAAGATACATTGGACCATGGGGACGGCTGCAGTGGAATCCACATGCCGTGATATTGAGGTGATGTTTATACGGTTTATGTTTATACCCCAAATTAACGAGTTTCCGACGTAGAAATAAAATTCAAACACCTTCATGGATCCGAAGAATTGAAGTACAGACTTCTTTCTATACATTTAAATTGTTGAAATAATATGACACTTTTTGGTCACAAAGATCCCAGATCTACTAAGATATGTATTATACAAAAAGATAAACTTGACAAGTTACTGTACATTGTAAACACGATACGTTACACCCTTTACAATTGCATCCAACATAACTTGTGCAAAAAGAGCAATCGCACGCTTCCCAGCAAAGTTTGACTAGAGTTTCCGATCGTGTTTCCACGCTTTCATTTTTATTTTTGGCTGTTAGGTGACGCTGTAAGAGCTGCTTATAAGCTAAAACCATAATCATAGAACGAGAAGATAGAAGAGAGATGGGGTGTAAGAAGGGATGCGCAGCCTGTGGGTGTTTTGATTTGTAACCATCGATTGATGACTCAAAGCCATTTTAGCTCCTATGGCCAGTCTCAGCCACCACCTGTCCCTCCTTGCCCAATCTGCCCTGGCCCACCAACCACCACATCGAGTTTTCTTTGGGCTGCCTCTGTGCATTCTGCACAGTCTTCTGAAAGGTAATGGCTTGATTGAAACTATAAACAAGCTGCTGCACTCAGGGGCGCCGAGTTTTCTTTGGGCTGCCTCTGTGCATTCTGCACAGTCTTCTGAAAGGTAATGGCTTAATTGAAACTATAAAAAAGCTGCTGCACTCAGGGGCGCCAAGTACCCCCCTCCCCCCTGCAGAATGAAGTCGGGGCTGAGCCCCTCCCCCCCCACTCCCTGGCCGGAGAGAAGAGATGCAGTATGGATGGCCCTTTGTTCCATCCATACTGTCTCTCTCTCTGGCGGCCCGGGTAAAAGCCGGGGGAAAATTATGTTTGGAAATTGTGGGACAGATGCAAAGCAAGAGGCTCTTGCTTTGCATCTGTCCCTCACTTTCTAAAAATCGTTTTCGGTTGGGTGTATTTGTACATCTGTGCACCCCTCTTGGCAAGAGCGGTGAACAGATGTAGAGGTACACCCAACCCAGAAGGATTTTTAGAAATGGAGTTGCAGATGCAAAGCGAGGGAGGGAGCAGCGGCAGGGAGAGGGCAAATGAGACTGCATGTCTCTGAGTGTGCACGTGGTGAGGGTGAATGCTATGGGCGGGGAGCGGAGGTTTATGAGCCAGCACTTTCTAGTAGAGCTGCCATATTTGAAATGGGGCAATGCTGGTACTCCTCAGTTAGCTCGCTATACTCTTGATGGGATAGTTCTGCTGTAACAGGGCTTCTATAATTGTTGAATCTTCTCAGCAATAATACTATGCTTTTGTTGAGGCAATGCTAGTTCATCTTAGTGGGGCTGCTATACATTTGACGGGACAACATCAGCACTCCTTAGTTGAGCTGCTACACTCTTACTGAAAAGGCCCCAGCACTTCTCAACAGATGTATTTTTTATTTTAATTGGTTAGTTATAATGCGTGTACTACCCAGAGGTTTCTAAGCGCAGACTGAGGGAGCGAACCTGTGTTGCGCGGACCGAGGGAGCGAACCTGTGTTGCGCGGACCGAGGGAGCGAACCTGTGTTGCTCTGTGTCGTCTTGCTTCCAAGGCGAGCATGTTGCCCCTGAGCTTTCCTTCCGATACTCTAAAGAGTTGAAGTACATTTAATGATACGGAACCAGAAATATTGAGCAAGTCTGTCATCATCAGAATAACTCCACACTGTCGTGGTTATACAAGACCTCATATATTTAAAGGGATGAAATTACTCAGAATGTAGCAGCACTATTCAATAACCCAAAGTTCTTAAGCATAGTCAATGTGAAAATACTACACTTCTCACCGAAGGGACAGTACTGCCACTTCTCACAGAGGCTTCTACACCTTTTATGGGGCAGCACTGATCCAGCCTACTGCTCACATGCTCAGAATTGTCATTTCTCAGCAGGACTGAAACACTATACCATTGTGTTCTGTATGTTGAGTGCTTCTTCACCACCAATGTGGATTCATGGCTCTCTCCCAGTGTCTAAATAGTAGATCTGTCTACATTCAATTGGCAACAGGCATGTCTGGAGCTACCTGCTGTCCATAAACTGCTGCTCAGGATGTTGGGAGCCGTGATGGGGCAAGGGGTAGAAGGCTCGAGCCTGTCGGATAGCAGAATCAGCAGGGTCTTAAACCCTGCTCACTCCTTCTGGAGGGGCCATGGGGCAAAATGAGCCTGATCCCACATACAGAGGGTTGTTACCCCTTTATCTCTCCTGAATGAAAGAATGAGCTCTCTCAGATACAAGTTATCACTCCTGCACACACACTAAATGAATATGGTATGGACCTATAGACCGAGAAAACTGGAGTGACAAAGTGTTTTAACAGAAATATAATTGTCTTCCCAGATAGGAGACTGACTCCATTAATATACATGGGGTCACTGAGATGACCAAGAGTGAAACTGTACATTCAGTTGTGAGATTACCAGCAACGGTTGATACTATGCTCTAAGGAGTGAGGTGCCCACTCAATATATCACACTGTTTATAGGTGTGAGACCTATCCTGAATGCTTGCCCAAAGAGCCTTGGCCAGAGTTTCACACTGAAGAAGTGAGCATGTGATCCGGGGTCTGCAGCCCACACACACGCAGGGGATTCCCTTGCTCCCACTTGCGAGATTTGCACCAAATTAGTGAGATTGTGCTCCAAGGTAGGAGGCACACGCACAGTCTTTGCTCTGACGTTTGACACACTCACAGGATGGGACGGCATTTCGTTCTCCCATCCTAGTTGTGTTGCTGTGCCTTTTGAGGGCTACTACAACCTGGATGATTATAGAGGGGTAGAGTAGGGGCAGTGATGGCCTACTGGAATGCAACTCGAAGGCTTAAATCTCCTCCTTACTGGACTTTAGTATATGCAGTACATGCCAGTCAATGTTTCCACTGTTCTGCGCTGCGCGCGCCTCCACCCCCACCATGCGCCGTGGCACCAAGTTGGTGACTACATGCAAATTTGCGGTCCGATAACTGCCAGTGATGTCACTTCCTGTATTTGGGCCCCCCCTGGGAAATTCCTAAATCGGCTCCCCTGGCTGCACTAAAAAAAATGTCAACCACGTTTGCGTTTAGTCACTTGATTTCGAAGCAATAAGTGCGTCCTTGAATCTGTTGCTTGTACTGATATTTCCTGTTAAGAGAATTGGCATAGCCAACAGTTTGGGATCTTGTATAGGCTTGGGATAGCAATTTGCCCGACACTTCCAAATTATGCCCAGTTACTAAAACCATTTGCCAGCTGTTGCCATATTATGGCCAAGTAGTGTCATGGTGACAGTGTTTGGAAAACGCCTATCCCGTGCCTACGCAAAAGTGAAAACTGGGACCAGAAGTGCACAGTAGTTTGTTGTAGACCGTTAACAAGGGGCTGTTTTCGCTTGCTTGAGGACACGCTTAGGCCAAGGCGATTGTATTAGGATGTGCTTTACTGGACCTGCATGGGTGGCGATTATAATACCGTTAGTAGTGGACCGCCTCACGCTCAGTGTCATTCACTCAAATAGACGCGGATTCGAGCTGGGGTGCAACACTTCTTTATTCTAACTGTGCCGGCCCAGAACTGCCGGTCTTCCTGTCCCTGCTGCTCCTCCCCTTCCTCCCACCCTCGGGGCCTCCCCACGTGATAGGGGTATTGTGACAACACCACACCCTCCCGTTACTAAAAATTTAGTCCTGCCTTCAGTTAATTTCTTAAATGTGGCGGTGGGGTTTCTTTCGTGTTCTCTGGGGTCGACTATCCACCCTTGCTGCTTGACTCCTGCATGTCTCTGATGTCATGTCGTTTCCAGAGTCTTCTCTGTCTCCTTCATATGGGGCATCCCAGTGAGAGGGGGTGTCATCCATGTCTGGGTCAATTGATGCTGTGAAACCAGGCATCCGTCTAAAGTGGGATGAGTTTCTTGTCACAGACCTGCGGTCTCCTTCTGCGGTGATGAGTGATCCCTTTTTCTTGACGATGACAAGGGATTCTTCACTGAACGGGGCCATGTTCTTGCGAGGTTGTGGTTGTCGGACCACAACCAGGTCTCCTGTTTCCAGGTCGTTTTCCTTGGCTCGGCAGGTAGAATCCGCAGCCCTTTTCATGTTTTCTTTCATGAACTTGTCTTTCTTTCTCATTTCAGCATCGTTCTCATATTGGTCTTCGTCAGCCGCTACATGGGGTAGTCGTGTTCTAATTGTTCGTCCAAACATTATCTCTGATAGTGTTTTCCCTGTGGTGCTATGTGGGGTGTTCCTGTAGTCCCGCATGAGTTGGTATAATAGTTTTTCAACCGGTTCTCCGGTGATGTGTGCAATTTGTGTTGTGCGTTTTACGTTACTCATAAATCTTTCAACTGTTCCATTGGCCTGCGGCCACAGTGGTGTTTTTTTTCAGTGGCGGAAACCCATGTATTCCGCAAATCTTTGGAAGTCTTGTCCAGTGAACGGAGGTCCATTGTCGGACTTTACTATCTTGGGCACTCCATATGTCGCGAACATCCGATCTAGTGCTGGGATGGTGTGATGCGCTGAGGTAGATGGGACTATCTGCAGGTCAGGGTATCTGGAGTATTCATCGACTGACACCAATATGTACTATCCCCCTTCCATGGGCCAACAATGGTCCATTGCTATTTCCTCCCATGTCCCTTCAGGCAGTGCTGTCATGCGCAGCGGTTCAGGTGATGTGTGTGGCTTTATGAGTGCACACGTGGGGCAGTTTTGGAGTAGTTCTTCCACTGAGGTGTCTAGTTGTGGGAACCATAGTTTTTGTCTTAACATCTTTTTGTGGATACAATGCCCCGGTGTCCTTCGTGAGCCAGTTCCACAATCTTCTGTCGCAGGCTTCGTGGAATTACGAGCTTGTTTCCTTTCAATAACAGCCCTTCTTCTGACTTTGCGAGTTCTTCTTTTACTGCTAAATAGCATGTGATGTCTCGTTTCGTGTCATCGTTCACCGTTTCTTTGATTTGCTTTGCTTGCTTCCATCGCCCTGTCTCTAGGCATCTTATATATGATTTGTATTCCTTGGTCTGTGTTGGACTCGTGGATTATCTGGTCCATGTCAACACCTTGTGGTGTGCTGCTCTGGATGACGTATCTTGTGTACTGATCAGCTATCGATGGTTCGGGTCCGCATTTTTCTTTCGGATGGCGAGAGAGGAAGTCGGCAGGGTTATGTTCTTTCCCTGGCTGGTGTGTTATGGTGAATTGGTAATCTTGCAGGCGAAGTGGCCATCTGGCTATTCTCTGTGCCATTTTTGCTTGCGGATTGCCATAAATGAAAATGAGCGCTTGGTGATCCGTGACTACTACGAAAGGTTTCCCATAGAGAAACAGGTGAAAGTGTTTGCAGGCCCAGACTACTGCTAACCCTTCTTTCTCTGCCTAGGAATAGGCTTGCTCAGTCTTGGAGAGACTTCAACTGGCATATGACACGATGTGCCTTTCCCGTCCCTCTCTGTCATCTAGCTGCGTGAGAATGGCACCTAGGCCAACCGGACTGGCGTCAACGATGTGTTCCGTGGTTTTCTTTGGATCAAAGCACGCCATGTTGCGTGAGTCGGAAATGCGGTCCTTAATGATTTGAAAAGCCTCCTGGCATTTGGGTGACCAGACAAATTCGCTGTTGAGCTTTGTGAGGGCTCTGAGGGGTTCGCTGACGGATGCAAAGTCTCGTATGTATCTTGTGCAGTAGCTGGCAAGCCCCAAGAAGGATCTGAGGTCTGATGTGGTGGTGGGTGGCTCCGCTTCTCTGAGTGCGCTAACTTTCTCTGGGTCTAGCGTCATGTCCTTCTCTGAGAATATGTGACCAAAGAATCGAAGTTTTTTTTGCAAAACTCACTTCTCCTTGTTTAGGGTGAGTTGGGCTTCCTCTAGAGCCGTGCATACTCTCATGAGCGTGTCATCGTGTTGTTCTTGTGGCTGGCCGAAGACCAGGATGTCGTCGCTATAATTCAAGCAGTTGGGCACATGTTTGATGACATTGTGGATTTCTGCTTGAAAGATTTCTGCTGCTGAGGATACCCCGAAACTTAGCCGTTTGTAACGGAACAGTCTGAGGTGGGTGGTGAAAGTCGTTATGTAGCGGGAGCTTTTGCAGAGTTCCAACTGGTGATAGCCTTTGTTTAAATCCAGTTTGGAGAAGACTGTCGCTCCATTTAAAAGATGCACCATATCTGTTATTCAGGGCGCTTGATGGCGTTCCCTCAAAATGGCTTTGTTTGGTCTCCTCATATCTACACATAGTCGGATGTCGGGGGAGTCCCTTTTTGGCACCGGTACGATGTGAGAAACCCATGGTGTGCGACCTTCTGCTGGCTCAATGATGTCTGTTTCGAGTAGTTTAGTCAGTTCGTTTTCAACTTGCTTTTGGATGTTGATGGGGATCCTTCTATAGTGTTGGGCTACTGGCGGGATGCTGGTGTTAATGTGGAGTTCGATTTGCTTGCCCTTTAGTTTGCCGAGTCCTTTGAATAGTGATGGGAAGATTTGGTCAATGCTGGCCGTCGGATCTAGGTATTTGTGTACCATTAGGCGATACAGTATGTGAATGAGTCCCATCTCTATGGCCGCTTGATAGCTTAGTATGCATCCGCTTTCGGTGGCGGCTTTTCTCGTGTTCCTTGTATCGGCATGACGCCATGAAGAAACCTTTGCATGCCAAGGGGGGTCTTTGAGCCATATGGGTAGATGAGGGCCCGGTGCAGGTTGTAGATGAGGGGCGTCTGGTATGCTTTCAAGACCTCCTCGCTGATTACGTTCACGGTTGCCACCGTGTCGATTAGGAACTCGGCTGCTGTCTGGTTGATTTGTATCCTAAGTATTGGGCTGTGAGCCTTTGCCCCGTTGTTTCCGAGTGCATATAGATACCCTTTCTTCTTCGGTGCTTCTTGGTAGTTCTCGGGTCTTCGGGCTCTTTCTTCTGATGATGCGCTCGACATGCTGTCGGATTGTGACTGCTCAATGAGGCATCTGACATATCTCCTGGGTCTTCTCCTTGGTTTGGATGGCATGGTTTTGTTCTCTCTCCAGTCTCTTTTCTCTTGCCTTCTTTCAGGTCGTTCATCCTAGTGTCTGTGTCGACCTGGATCGTGGATTTGGTGTGCCGTTCGGTGGTGATGTGTTGACAGGTTTTGTTCCGGTTCTGGTGGGGGCTTTCCACTTTTTCCTGCCCCTCTCATCTTACTGCGGAAGATTAAACATACAGCCTTATAGCGGTTTTCCCCGCCGCACACGGAGCATGTTTGGCCCATTGCGGGGCACATTCCCTCATGGGGGTACTCGTGTCCAAACCTGTAGCAAAAAGGGTTGCTGTTGTTTCTTGCTGTCCCTTCTAGTTTGTTGAGGCTTTCATGCTTTCCATGCGTGATTTTTATGTCATCTAAGCCTTCTACTTGCACAGCAACGGCGGCATCTGAGCGAGCTAGGTGTAGGATTTCATCCAAATTGCGCGGCTGTTGCAGTAGTCGTTTGCGGAAGTCGGCGCTTTCGCACCCCACTATGATCTGCGACCAGAGAGCTTCCTCGTTAGAGTAGTTGTTAAAATCACAGTGTTTCATTTTCGACCGTAGCCTCATGACAAAAGCATCCATGGTTTCCCCCCTACTCTGCTTAGTGGTGTGGAACACGTGACGTTCGTAATCCACATTTGTGTGGGGCGTGAAATATTCTGCAAGTGTTGTCTTCAATTTGGCGTAGGTGTCTATGGTGCTTTCTGGTATTTCATCTAGAATGTCCCGCACGTTTGATCCAACTGCTCGGTTTAATAGGTTGAGTTTTTGTTCAACCTCCAGCGGTCCAGCCGCTTTTAAGCATACTTTGCACCCTCTCAGCTATCTTTTCCATCGTGATCCGAGTGAGATCGAAATTTGCTGGTAATTGGGCTAGGAGGCTGTCTGTCATTTTCCTGTGTTCTGGTCTTGCTGGGGTCACTGGGACTGTCAAATGATCTTCTTCCGAGCAACTCATGAGCTGTGGCTGTTCCTTCTCTTTTTAGCCTTGGTTGTTGCAAGGCTGTTTTTCTTGTTTCTCTATGTGGGGCGCTGCCTCTCGATTTGGTGGGCCGGTGAGGCCTAGTGTAGATCACGTGGTCTTTCCCCGTGTGCGGTGGGGCGTGGGCACCAGGAGAGAGCGCTGTGCTGTGTGTTGGCGTCTACTTTATTCTGTTCGTGGAGGGATTGGGGGGGGGAACCCCAGCCTTGTTGGCTTGCAGCGCAGCATGTTGTGGGCTTACCCGTGTCTTCGCTCGCGTGGCCACGCCTCTGTTGCTCGTCCCTGGAGCGTTGCTTCTGTTGCCGTTGGCAGGAGGCCAGTGCTCCTCGACCGCCCGGAGACCGTGAGGTGTTTGATGCATGCCGGTCAGGTTCTGGTGCGCCGTCACCGTCGACGGGAGAACGAATCTTCTCCACCGCCGGGACGATGCTGCGCGGAGAGCTGCTGCTCCACCCGCGGGGACTGGGCGCGCAGGGCTTGCGCTCTGGGTCCCGTTCCGCTGGCAGGGAGTCGACGCGCTCCAACCCGCTTCTTCGGGTGCCCCCGATCGGGGTCCTTAGGCTCCAGTGGTGCCGGAGTAGCACACCACGAGCACACGGGCACGGCGTCGTGGGGATCGGTATCCCATCCTCGTCGCCACTGTAATATCGTTAGTTGTGGACCGCCTCACGTTCTGTGTCATTCACTCAAATAGACGCGGACACGAGCTGGGGTGCAACACTTCTTTATTCTAACTGTGCCGGCCCAGAACTGCCGGTCTTCCTGTCCCCGCTGCTCCTCCGCTTCCTCCCACCCGTGGGGCCTCCCCATGTGATAGAGGTATCGTGACGACACCACACTGATAGAGCTAATGCTGGATCATTGGCCTATTTAAAACTGGGGACGGCATCCCCTTAGAAAGGATGTTAGGATGATAGGTGCATAGCCTATAAAAAAGGGCGCGCAGCATTTACAACTGCAATTACACTGCCTTTTTATCGTGTTAAGCAAGGCAGTGCCATAGACACAATTGAACTTTTACAGTTAATATAATACATTTGTGGGATTTTTGTTTTTTATATAGTGCTTTGATCTAAAGTGCTTAACATAGGACATATTTACATATTTATTTATTTAGTCATGTATATAGCGCAAGAAGCCCAGAGGCATCTAGGCGCTTTTACTTAAGAAGGTGGTTACAGTGGTTACTTATAAACGATGGAAAGTTACAGTCATTACATGGTAGCAAAGTTACAGTCGTTACATGAGTAGTTTGTTTATGAAGTGGTTACAGTGGCTGCTAACGTAAGTTAGTGTGCATACTTTGGAAAGCCTTGCCTCATGGTGCAGGGAGCTACATCAAAACATGCAGTTACAAGTAGGTAAAGAGCGGCATTGGTTTGGGTGCATAGTTTGGATAGTCATAACGCATGTACAAGTGCTACATTGAATTTGCAAGTGCTGGTGGGTGGATGACCTGGGCATGGCAAACTGGTAATAGGGAATACGATGTTGAGGCCATACAGTCATGAGCCCCCAAGGTAGTAGGGGGTGTGTTATGGTGGAGTCAGGTAGCACTGGTAGGCTTCCAGTGAAGTTGATATTGACCGGTCTCCAAAGTGTGATCACATAAGAACAGTAGAGTATAAGAGGCACAAAGAGCATATGAGGACAAATGTAAAAAGCACGTGGGTGGGGGACAGTTGGTGTAGCGTATGGGCATTATCAAAGCATTGATACGTGGGTGGGATGTAACAGATCCAGAACGCTAAAATGGTAAATACCAACTTAAGGGCAGCAGATAGCCAGAGTGCATCGATTTTCGCAACACACTGTATTAGGGATACAGTGGGGTTATAGCAGTGCACTACAGAGGATAGGTAGGGAGTCAGAATAGGTAATGGTGGAGAATAGTTAGCGTGGAGCATGGGGTCAAGCCAATGTTGGTGACTTGGTAGGTCAGGATGAGGAATCATGGGGTTGGCGAACCTTTGATCTCACCTGATGGAGCAGGGTGGATGGGGGGGGCAAGAGGTACGGCGCGGGGGCGTACCGGCACAAGCAGGGACAGAAAGGGCTTTAGAAAGTGGGCCTTTAAGTGAGGGGGGCCGGCTAAAGCCTGCCGGTCCCTGACAGGCCAGATTAAGCTTGCCAGTGGCCAATGGGATCCCATATGGCATATATGAAGTCACTTTAGCAGCCTCTGCAGCAGAGCAAAGGAAGCAGCCATCTTGGAAAAATGCTGCGAGGTCGCAAAAGAGGCCCAAGGCACACACAAATAGTGATTTATAGTATGCTACAGCCAAAATAGGACAACCAAGCATCGGAGAAACGAAATCCAGGTGGCATGGTACAAGAGCGCATATTTTGCATTTTACATACATTACTATTATTACGCAATCGAAATTGGTACTCATTTATCGACCTCGGAAGAATAAAAGGCTGAGTTGGCAATGCCAGGATTTGAACCTGCAACCTGAAGATCAAACACAGATCACAGCAACAAGCGTTTAACCCGCTGAGACATCTTACCGACTTAAGATGAAGACAGGGTAAAAAAAAGAACACATCAGAATCAATCAAAACAATGTTTCTCTGCTTGCTTCGTGGACTTTTGTGTGATGGCTTTTCTGTGTTTCTCTGTGTCGAAATTGGATGTGTATTTGTGTGGTAGTCCATCAAAAGAAACACATTTGAAAGAAAACTAGAGAATGCAAGTTTAAGGAACATTTGTACGTTTTGACATTTTCTTTTCTATGAAAGTGTAAGATGCACAGAGAGCTGCGTGGGAGCAAGAGTCGTCTGTTGTGGTCACTGCAGGAGTCTTTCTACGGTTCCCATTATTGGAGGCAGTGTTTACTGAACAGGCTACATAACCTGCAGTCACAGCGCAAAGCACTGCGCAGAGAGCTAGGGTGGGAGCCAGAGTGGTCTGTTGTGGTCCAGTGTGGATGGTGGGTAACCTCCACTTAGCCTCTTCAATGTAAGACCACCTACCCTCACCATCTGGGATTTGTTCTGTGAGTTAACACAACTTTTGAGTTATGCCGGGCAAGGCCCCTTGTAAACCTCAAAACTATAACTTGCGGAAACCCAAACCCTATGGAAAAGCCAACTTTCCTCTTCACCTTCTCCCCCACACTCCCTCCTTTGCTAAACTTCACAGTTGCTGTGATTGGCGACCAGGGCCCTTATGTGTCCACATGGGTCCTGGCCTCCCACCCCCAATAGCCTTCAGCCTCCGCCAACTCCCAGCACTGCCTCAGGCGCCTACTGGCCTGTGTATCACAGGACTGCACTTATTTACTGGCAGTTGACCACTCTTACCTAGTGATCTCTGCCAGTCATCTAAGAGCTGCTCAGATTGCTCACAAGGCCTATTAGGACTGCATTGCTTTCATTGTTTAAATCTGCATTTCACTTCCATGTTCCCTCCCAGTTTCCCTGTGGGCGCTTTTGAAACACAATTTGTTTGCTGTATAAGCGCCTTACAAATGCACAATAAATAAATAAATACACACTAACACAAGCCCAGTGGGAATCACTGTTATTTGGGTTCCGAATTAGATAAATAACTGCAACCCAGGGTAACCTCTGTGTTTTGTAACCACTGCAAGGGTTTATCAAATAATGTGGGCAATATTGCTTTGCCTGAACCAGATTTAATTAATTCTAATGGTTACGACAATGTGAAAGGTTGGAACTGGCTAAAAAGTGTAATGCCTGGCCTAGTGCCTCCTTGTGGCTGAATTTGTAAGGTGGCCTCTTGAAATACCCAGGGGCATTCTCACTTTGCTGCAAGGGGGGGATCTCTAAACTGTTTATTGGCATCTCACGTTCTTATGAAACAAGAAACCTGGTTAGTGGCCCCTTTCCATTGGAAAGATGTACCATTTATCAGCACCCCACAAAGCAAGGTCCAAAAGGTTGCCCGTTTGGCGATGTGCTGATGGTGTCAGGCATGAACTTAGTTCCTCCTTGGTTACTTCCGTTGACACCCTGGGAAACGTACTTGCAGTGGAGGTTATGGTTGAATATGACAGTGTGAACAAATGTCTGCTAAAAAATCTTTTACGATCCTCACGGAGGTCATAAAACTGGTGAGATTTTTGAATACGTAGACATGTTCTTAACTTCATGGGGTGGATCTTCGGAAAGTGATATTGTTCTCCTTGGAGGAGATTTTCATGCTAGATGTGGAGAG
Organism: Ambystoma mexicanum; assembly: GCF_040938575.1. Lineage (NCBI taxonomy): Eukaryota > Metazoa > Chordata > Amphibia > Caudata > Ambystomatidae > Ambystoma > Ambystoma mexicanum. The sequence goes on along the minus strand of NC_090932.1, from coordinate 917,249,658 downwards.
TCATTATCAGCAACGTATCACCTTATATCTGCTAACAGTAGTCTGTGAAAGACTCTAACCGAAGGGGCCAGCAATGGATGAGTTTCCTTCATGAATGGGAGCTTATAATTTGTAATGGTCAGACACAGAGGATGTCCCAGGTAAACCTACCTGGAAATTGAGTTCTAAAAGTCCGATCCTGGTTCACATGTGTGGGAATAATGCGTTGTTGGAATGTGTGTGTGATTTGCATGCAATTCTAAATAAGTTTAGTGACCATGCATTACTGAGTTTGTACTTCAAGTGGGATGGGAAGCAGAAAGAAGAGGTGGTAGGCAGTCTGGAAGTTAATCAAGAAGGAAGTTAACTATGCTGGTTGCAGCAAAGCTCTCATGAACATGATATCGACCCCCTTGGTTCCTTTAAATAAGTTTACAGGAGATATGATGAAGCATGGCTCTATAAAACTGCAAATAGGGTAGTTGTAATCAGTAGTAGGCCTCAAGAAGTATTGAAAAAGAAGAGAGAATGCCCTTTTGATCCTGAAGTACAGGCGGCTAAGTGAAATTTACATAGGGAGATACGCTGTATTAAGACAAACACACAAACACTGTCTCCCAACACAGAGCCGCAATTGAGATTAAAAAACAAGGAAAAATGATTGCAATTGGCTTAAAAGATGAACATTTAGGGGTTTAACCACAAATTGGCAAAATCGAATTAAAGCGGTTCAAAGCCAGAGCCCCAGGACAATGCTTACTTTGGCACAGAGACACAGTAACACCAAAATATTGAACCATATCACTGAGCATGTTTGGAAAGGCTCCCTTTGATTCAAAAATGTTTACTCCCATTAGCATAGTTGCACCTGAATTAGATGGGTCCCAGTCATGGCCTTTGAGGTTCAATGAGGAGAGTGTTGGTAGGCGGATAAAAAAGTTGAAAAATTCTAGAGCCCTGCCCTAACGGTCTTGTCTGCAGCAGTTTTAAAGGGAAATCCGGAGGGTTGGGCGAGGTTATTGTGTGTCTTATTTAATAAGGTATGTGTATCATGAAGAATTCCAGTCTCTTTTTTTTGGTGCCAGTTTTTAAAACGGAAGACTGCTTATCACCTGAGAATTATAGGTTATTATCCCTTTTAGATGTCACTGGCAAGGTGTTTGCTTCCCGTGTTTTAAACACCTTCAAGCCTGGGCGGCTAATCATAACACACTACATCCTTTCCAAATCGATTTCCGCTCGGGATCAAAACATCCCATAACAAAGAATATTGGATACTTTGATCAGTCGAGCTAAAAGTAGAGATGGCCCTGCCTTGTACATCACATAGGTCGACTTCTGTGCTTTCAATATGGTAACTTGAAATGTGCTATGGAGAAAGGTGAGGGGAATGATGCTCCCCTCTTGGCTGTTGCAAATTGTTATATCTTCACATTTGTATTTATTGTGTTTTATATAGCGCCTTTGTCCAAAGCGCTTCACATAGGATAGTCAACAATATAATGAATCAGAATGCAAATCAGCGTTCATAAACAGTAACAATCAGACTGTGTTCTTAAATAATAACAATCATTTAGCGTTCATAACAGTAAATGAATCAGTGTTCATGAGCAGATTAAATCAATTCAAGGACTGTAGCAGGTGTGTTTTTAGAGAGGAACGGGAGGGGGCGTGGCCAGGTGCCGTACTGAATGGAAGCATAGTGTGCTTGCTCCCGCTCCGGAATTTCGGTTATCTCTTATTTTTATAAATGGGGACTTATTTTTTCAAAAAAGCCTTGGCAAACTTAATAAAGATCCCTGGTGGTCAGTGGGGTGTATTGTGCCCTTTATAGCTCAGGAGAAGGAACAACTCTGTGATGGAAGAACAAGGCCTGCGAGCCGGGAAGTCCTGTGACTCGCGAACCGACGTTCTTGTCAGATGTTTGGGGACGCGTCGGACGAAGCACTCGCTAAGCAGGCAGGGTGCTGTTTGGAGGACAACACGGACCCCGCACCATTCTGAACATTAGAGAACGCTAATATTTGGCATTTAAAGGTATAAACACGTACTTTTTAAATTTTATGCTGGAAATATAATGCCTCCTTGGTCCTCACACTAGAAGATGGCAGCTGTAATATTCTAAGATACATGAGGTATTTACATATATCTACATACTCATTTACTGAACATTATTTTTATAATAAACATCAATTATTACAAGTCATACAACTACCTTACATGGAACAAAGCAATGGTGGATACCGCACATAATTGTGTTTGCATGATAATAATATTCCTCACAGAGTGAAGTAAATCTTAAGGTTTAGTAGCTGAAAACTAAATATTTGCTGAAATTCTTTTAAAGTGGTGAAGTGAATTATTTCGAACTTGCCTGCAAAGTGTATTGGTTCACTCTAAAATCTACAAAGACCTTCGATAACAAGTACTACCTATTTCTCGTCAATTTTTTTTTTTTTTTTTTTATTTTTTTTTTTTATTGCATCAATTAGTTTCTAAAAAAACTTTAAATGCATACTTTAAACAAAATCTCCTTTCATTTAAAAGAGTCAATACCACCAACTGCCTTTCCACATTTCAATTCAGAAAACTCAATGAGTTGCTGCTGCAAACTACTGCATAAGGAGTAGACCCTTGGGCTGTACTTTTGTCCAAGCATACAAACATAGAAATTACCTGCCAAGTGTGTGGTCATACACCATACTGATAAAAACCCAATATGGCATCTAAGGAAACACCCATTTCTACTTCCAATAAAAAGTCTAAAAGCGAATCACCAACACCGAATGAAGAAACATAACGATACCATGCAAGCCATACTTGCGAACGTAAAAGCGCTAAAACCCTTCATGGAAGCAACAAATATTAAACTGAAGCAAATGGATGAAAAATGGTGTAATTTCAAAACTTGAATATCTGAGGTTGAACAAAGAATTAGTAATGCTCAGGATGTGACAGACAGAGTTTCAAGTCTTGAAAACATGGTTAAAGCACTACAGAAGCATTCTGAACATTTAGAAAATGGCAACAGAAGAAAGAACTTACGAATTATTACTAGAAGGAGTTGAAGGGGATAACCCTATTTTGCTCACAAATAATCTTCTGACCAATCTTCTGGAGCTTCCTCCCTCAACCAAGTTAAACATTCAGAGGGCACATCGCATTGGCCCTCACATACCGGTGCAGTCCTCTAGCACTGCTACCAATAACTCATCAAGAACTGTGATACTTGCATTGTTAGACTACACCCATGTACTTATGATCCTAGAGAAAGCCAAAATGAAAAAACACCCAACATGGAATGGCAAAACATTTTTTATTACCCAAGATGTTTCTAACACCACAGCTACAAGAAGGAAATAGCTCCTTGCTCTCAGACCTGCCCTCAAACAACTCAATGCAAGATACAGCATTATACACCCAGCTATCCTCAAAGTAAATCTCAATGGTCATACTTCTTCTTTTCAAGATCCTAGCGCCTTGAGACAGTTTATTCAAAATCAAAGAAAAGAAGATATGGATAAATCAAAGGCCCCTACTTGAAATAACTTATCAAGATCCTTTTCTCTTTTGTCTTTTGCTAATCACCTTTCACCACACTCCGTCTAGGAGTGGGATGCGAGACTGTCTGTCTTCCCTTGAGGCTCCTCCTCCCCCGACTTATACTCTTCAGTTGCCAGCATGGATAGGAGTGGTCATTTCCTGTTACCACTACTGTCACTAAAGATTTTTATATTCCTATTTTTTTTCCATTTTTCATGCCGGCTCTGTTTGTCTTCCCCTCTCCCTTTTGTTTCCTTCCTTATGTGTCTTTAAGGAATGCATATATGAAAATAAATATTATTTTATGCACTATATATGATCCTTTTGAATCCTCATCAGTCATACTAGATGTATGGTTATACTCTGTATTAATGTACAAGATGGCCCATTTACACTTATTTTTTCTTAGAGACTTCAAATCTGACTTATTTTATTCCCCATACTCATGCCACTTAGTATAGTTTCATGGAATATTAAAGGGTTACATAATCCAATCAACAGACAAAAAGTGTTCTCGCCTTAATAGATTCAAACCATCTATTGCCTGCATTCAAGAAACACACCTTTCTAATGAAGAAGCAGCAAAACCTAAAAGGCATTGGGTTGGTCAAGTCTTCTTCAGTGCTGCCAATGGCAAGAAAACTGGAGTTCATGCTAATTATTAAAGCTCTGAAATGTAAAGTTTTATCTAAGGAATCCAATGTTCTGGGAAGATGGGTCTTACTCAAATTATTAATTTATTCCAAAGAATACTCTATACTAAACACGTATGGGCCAACATCCCCAGACCCACATTTTTTGCAGTTACTTAGGAATCACATGCTCCAGTGTGACCCCCACAATTTGATTGTCTGTGGGGACTGCAACCAAATCATAGATCCTTTTCTAGATAGGAAATCTAGTGTACGATTTATTAACAACTCTTCTCAAACATTTTATTAATTTTATAGCCGATCTAGGTCTTGCTGATACTTGGCAGTTAACTCATCCTACTGATTCTGACTTCACCTTCTACTCTACACCCCACAGATCCTTCTCACGACTGGATTATATTTTCATACCCAATTCTATGGTTAGCCTCCTCCTCTCTGCTCATATAGAATCCATTACAATCTTCGATCATGCCCCAATATATATCCAACTTGCATCCTCAGTTAACTCCAGAAGTTCAAATAGATGGCGATTCAATGCTAACTTACTTAGTGAAAAATCCTTCTCGCCTTTTATAGCCCAACATCATAATAACTACTTTGCTGAAAACAAAAATGAAGATGCATCTGTTACAAATAATTGGGACTGCTACAAAGCTGTTCTTAGAGGTCATATAATTTCATTTGTTTCTAATAAGAGAAGAAAACTCAAACAGGAGTCAGAATCCATTCTTAAGTGGCTGAAGCCTTTCGAAACCCAATTCGCTAATAATAATTCTCCTTCCACTCTTAAAGATATTCTTAAACTAAGATTCCAATATAATAAAATTATCACACAATACTCTTGCGCCAATATGCTTAAATATAAATCAAAGACAAATCAACTTTCTAATAAGGCCAAAAAATCTTTAACAACTTATCTTAAATGCAAGAGGGAAAGGTCTTGGATAGTTGTCCTTAAGGATCATTTGGGTAACAGGGACGTCTCGGATAAAGATATTATTAATATATTTTCCAAGTTCTACTCTAAACTATATACATCCGAAGCTCCCCTTAATAATGCTCATGTTGATACATTTCTAGACAGTATACCCAGGAAATCATACTCCCCATTAGATCTTCAGGCACTTAATGCTCCTATTACCCCCTCTGAAATACTATTAGCTGTTAAGCATCTTAAGAAAGGTAAAGCTCCAGGCCCTGATGGCTTCTCTAATGTTCCAACCTGTTACTTCCTAAACTTAGCAAACTTTATTCTCACTTTATATCAGAAGGAGAGGCCCAAGGGCTATTTCTAGAGGCCATACTCATTGTTTTTGCCAAAGCCAACAAAGACCCTGAACTCTCCCAAAATGATCGTCCCATCTACCTAATCAACACCGATTGCAAGATCTATGCAGAGATTTTGGTTAATAGACTCCTTCCTTTCTTACCTAATCTCCTAAAACAAGATCGAGTTGGATATGTCAAGGGTAGAGTTCCCTCTTCAAATATTAGACTCTTCTTAGATGTCAGACCTAACTCGCAAGATCCTCATGCTGCGATAGCTCTAGATGCGGAAAAGACATTTGATAGAGTGGAATGGAATTTTTTATTTAAAAACCCTTAGATGGCATGGTTTCAGTCCCCCCATTTCTCTCTATGATAAAAATCCTCTACTCTATGCCTGGGACTGCGATCTTTGTTAATGGACAGATGTCCTCCTTTTTTCCTCTTTCAAGAGGAACACGCCAAGGTTGTCCCCTTTCCCCAATTTTGTTTATATTAGCACTGGAACCCTTCCTTGAAACCATTAGACAAAATGAAAATATTATAGGAATACATCATAAGCATCTCTAGATCAAAGCTGTAGCCTATGAAGACGATGTTCTCCTCTTTCTCAGAAATCCAGAACACAGTGCCCAGCATGTACTTGACATCATTTCAGACTTCTCCAAAGGATCTGGCTATAAGCTTAATATAGAAAAATCCAAAATTCTTCCCCTTAATGGCCATTGTACATCATTTCATACATCATACCTTGGAATGAAATGGTGCCCCGAAGGTTTCAGATATCTCTGGGTTCATATCTCAGTCTCCATTAACGATGTTCACAAACAAAACTCAGAAAACATATTAACCAGTATTAAAGAACTAACAACCTCATGGTCACCCCTTTTTCTCGCTTGGTGGGGCCGCCTAGAACGTATAAAAATGATGATCTCCCCCATTATCCATTACTATCTTTACATGCTCCCTATCTCCTTCCCTTTCTAATTTTTCATATCCATTGACTCTTGTCTAATAAAATTTCTATGGAGAAAGAAAAAGCATAGAATTTCACTAAGTAAATTAAAAAAGCCCCGCTCTTTAGGAGGTGTTAACTTCCCAGATTTTAGAAATTAATCACGGCCTTCGTCATTAAACAAACAAAAACGTGGTTTATTCAGGAAGATTAGCTGCATGTACCTATTTGGGTCTGCCTGGAGAGTGTCATGGTCTTCCCCCATCTCCCTTGCAGTGATTTACCTTATCAAAGGTAAAAGCAAATTGATTAATTTCTCCTGTATTCGCCAATCTATGCTGTATCTAAAACATTAACTTTTTCCCATTCTTAACTAAAAGGTCACTATTCATTTCTCCTTACATTTGGCTCAACCCCTTTATTAAAATGAAAGGTAAATTAGTTTTTTGGAGACCACGGCTCTCTAGGGGTATACAATTTTGTAGTCAGTTTTTTGTGCAAAGTGCTCCTGTTGCTTTCAATGATTTGGCAATCAAATACCATATGCCAGCTTCTTTTCAGAAGCAATATTTGGTCATCATTGCTGCCCTTTTTGAACACTACAAACTAGTCATGCATAACTCCAATGTTCCCGATGCACAGAGACTTCAAACATGCTGAACTCTAGCACTACAGCCTCGGCGTATTACAAAATGCTAATATCAACATTGCTTACATCGAATCTGGACCAGCTTTATGGTGATTGGAATAATGACTGCTCGATATCGAATCTTCAAATATGCTGGCCAGTGCAGTGGAAATGTATATCTAAAATTACTTCCTCGGCAAGCTTAACCCAAACCCTCTTTTTCTTTCATCGCAGAGCCTCTGCTACCCCTACTTCTCTATTTAAATGTGGACTTTTACATAATGATCTGTGTTGGAGCTGTTCACATGCTCAAGGCTCTTTTAGACATATGCTTGTAGATTTCCAATATGTTAAACCCATCTGGAACTATGTATGGTGTACTATTGAATCCATTTTTAAATTTCGTCAAGATTTCTGTTTTGACTTTCTACTCTTTGGGAGTTCCATTTTACAAGCTAATCGAGCTAACAAACATATACATTTTCTTTTTGACTTATGCTTAATAGTTGCAATCCAAACCATTACTAGTAATTGGAAGAACCTAAACCATATCCATTATAAAATCTGGTGGAACAGTATTTGCAATATTCATAGATTAGAAAGTTGTATTTTGTCCTCTCCTGATTTGTTATGCAAACACAAACTGAAATGGCAACCATTTCTTGACTACTTATCCAACATCGACACCCCTTAATATTAACATTAATATCAAATTGTGCATTATCTGGCTTTATTATTATGCAGTCTATTATGCCCCTCCCTCCTATCCTTTCATAGTTATGTCTTGTCCTTGTCTTGTTAGTTGCTCGATGTTTCATCATTTGTATTGTCCTCTGTCTTCCCCTATCTAAAAATGTTTACATTTTGCTATCCAGTTCTTCTAATATACTTGGCTCTTATTTATGCCAAACATATGCTCATAAATAGATTAAGCTATGCCTGTCTGATATACCTATGTATCTGTAATGATTATTAATTGCCATGTATATATTTCTCATATAATAACAATCGTTAAACAAAAAAAAGAGAGGAACAGAAGAGAGGATAGGAAGTAATGGAGCGAAGAGACAGAGGAAGCATGTTCCAGTGAAGAGGGGCTCGGCGCTGGAACAAGCGAAAACAGGATTGGGCACAAGGGGGACGTGCAACATTGAGTCTAAAAAGATTACTAGAGCGGAGGGAGCGAGATGGAGAGTAAAAAGAAAGGAGAGATGCAAGGTAGTCGGGAGCAAGGCCATAGAGACATTCGAACACAAGAAAGAGAAAGTTGTATTTAAGTTGAGAATAGAAGGGCAACCAGCCAAGAGAGGCCAGGGAAAGAGAAATTGGGTCATGGTAGGAGAGAAGACAGAGTGAGTGAATTGAAGAATGATAGATAGATTTAAGAGGAGCAAAGCGCGAGTGGGGAAGACCAAAGAACAGGACAGAACAAAAGAATAGTCGGGAGTAGACTAGTGCGGAGATTAGGAGTTTTGTAGCGTGGAAAGCGAGAAAAGGGCAGACTTTGCGAATGTTGTAGAGATGAAATCGACAGGCGCGGGATCTAAGGGAGATGTGGTGTTCAAAGGAGAGATTAGAGTCAAAGTAAATGCCAAGATTGTGGGTGCAAAGAGAGATTGAGAGACAGGAGGGAGGAAAGGAGATGGAAGAGGGAGGAGATTGCGAGATGAGAGTGTTTGAGGAAAAGAATAGGACCTCTGTTATTTCGGCATTGAGAGTGAGGAAGTAAGAGGTCATCCAGGACTTGATGGCGGTGAGGCAGGGTGAGAGAGTCTGATGAATGTCCGAGGAAAAGGACGAGAGGGATAGAAATAGCTGTATGTCGCCAGCGTAGAAGTGGTGTAACACTCCAAAGGATGAGTTAATGGGGGCAAGAAAGGAAGTATATAAGAAAATAAAAAGGGACCAAGGACTGAAGCTTAAGGAACACCATGGACCAGAGAAACGTGAGAAGAAGTGTTGCCACCCCAAGAGACTGCAAAGGTACGGTTGGATAGGTACGATGAAAACCATGACAGAACAGACCCACGCAGACCAAGGGAGGAGAGAGAGTCCTGGAGCAAAGAATGATCTACAGTGTCAAAGCCAGCGAACAGATCAAGTAAAATAAGAATAGATGAGTGTTTTGAGTAGCGAGCAGTGAGAAGAGAATTTAGTACATAGGTAAGGACTTTTTCAGTTGAGTAGTGGGGGCAGAAACCAGACTGAGTTGGAGGAAGGAGAGAGAGGCTAGACACAAATGATGAGATTCGTGAATAAACAAGGCACTCAAGGGGCGCGTGGCCTGGAGCGCCGTCAATGAAGACGCTCCTTTGATGGCCTCTGTGAGATGCCCGCTGCATCTAGCTTAAAATGCAGCAATACTGCTCTGGCACACCGTAGGAACCCCTGAGGTGATCCATGAAGGCTTGGGGCACCGGCTGCCCGCTCCCTACACACCTCTGGGCCGGCAGCCGACTGCGTGAGAGGAGTTTGTCTACGTGGTGTGAAGGACCCAAGATGGCGGACAGACCCGCTTGGCCTGGGGACGGCTGGGTGAGGGGCGGAGTGGAGAGTGAGGTCCGCCTGCTGTGAAGTCTTCAGCAGCATCTGGGCGCTGGGCACCGCTCACCTGCGAGCCCCGACACCTCTCCGGAGCTGCTCCCCGGCCCTCCGCCCCTCCTTTCCCTCTTACAACAGCGGCAGAGCCGCTGAGCTTCGTCGCCGCCGAGCCAGCCTCGACTCTCTCCCAATAAACCCCTTCGTTTCCGGACTGCTGCTGCGGCTGCCTGGGGGAGTGGAGCCCTTTGCCGCCTGTTCCCTGATCGGTGGCACTCTCGTGGCTCCATCTGGGCCCTGCTCTGTCACCCCCCCTTCTCCATGGAGTGGCAGAAGCAGCCTGAGGACGCCGGCCTAGCCCCAGCTGTGTAGCCGGTGTCCTCGCTTGACCAGCTGAGGGGCTCCCCGCGCTGGAAGACAGGACGCGCGCTGGAAGAGGGGCCTGCCCTCTCTCCCCTCACATGGACCTGGGAGGCACAAGAGCTGCTTCCCACACGCCTCAGTCCGCAAGGCCCCTCTCTCCTTTCTTCCTCCTGGGGCGCCCCAGCCCACACCATCCTGCAGCTGCGCACCTCCGGATTGAGGGGTAACCCCTTCCAACAGAGAAAGACCTCCACGGGCCTCGTTGGTAGCTCCCCTGGTCTCCAGGAGGGGCCAACTCATTAGTCTATGGGCATACACAGGTAGCCCCTCAAAGTGACTTGACCCATGATAACTCGGGAACCCCTCTCCCGGTGATAGGTGCAAGGGAAGTACCTGAAGGCCGCGCTTGGGGTAGGATACCCACCCCCCACGCAACTGTTGGCGGCGGGGGCCTCCCTCGGGGAGCCCCTGGAGAACACACCATCATGCCTCGCCGCCTCTTTGAGTGAACAAACAGCACCCGCCTGGAGACCCTGTGCCTTCCTAAAGGGGCCCGGACTCGAGACAGAAGTAAGCCTGGCCTGCATGCGCAACGCTTAACCCCTCTCCTCAGATTCTTCCTGGGGCACCCCGGCCCACGATCCTGCTCCCCGCAGATCAAGTTTACAACCCGCACCGGTGGCACACCCTAATTTTCTCGAAGGGCTCTGGGGGGCCCCGGGCGGCCTCCGAAGCAATTCACCACTACAGCTACAGTGCTCCCTGCGGCCACTGACCCGCCGCCGACAAACAACGAAATGACCAAGCAACTGAAATCCACCAAGACCTCGGACATAGCAACAATGCTAATGTCATCCGACAAAGCGGGGAAACAAGACCCCCACCCCTCCGCTTCATGGGAATACCTAGACAACAAGGGACCTCTGGCGACCAAAGAGGATATCCGTGAATTTATGGCTGACATTAAATCAGAATTCCGGTCTTGTATGACAGAGCTTACCACTAAGCTAGAGAGCACTGACAAAAGGGTCTCGGAGGTGGAACAGAGACTGGGAGAAGTTGAGGATCGCATCCAAGACCATACCTCCGCTCTAACTGAGGTTCAACGCTCAAACTCTAGCAAGACAAGTGCAAAATCCTAGAATACAAGCAGGAGGACCTGGAAAATAGGGCCCGGCGCAACAACCTCCGAATTCGGGGGGTTCCTGTCTCAATCCCAGACTAGGGGTTGGCTGAATACGTGGGCCTCTTTTTTCAAACTCTCCTCCCTAACCTGGAGGATTCACAGCTTCTCCTAGACTGCACCCAGAGGCTACGCCCCCGCCGCGGAGTGGAGTCGGACGCCCCGCCCGAATCACCAGGGTGCATTTTTTCACCACGAAGGAAGCCATTTCGGCAATAAGCTGCTCCAAAGATGAAATCGCTTTCCAAGGGGCCTCCTTCCAGATTTATCAAGACCTATCTCCTCTCACTCTCCAAAAGAGGCGAGCCCTCTGCCCGCTAACCACTTTCCTTCAAGCCCAAAATATTTGCTACAGATGACTCTTTCCCACAGCCTTGCAATTTTCCTACAAGGGCACACTGAGAAAAATTAGCAACCTAGACGACGCTGAAAACATTATGTATCCAGACCCCCCCTATGGCCTCCCCTAACAAAACTCGTGGTGGAAGGTTTCGAGATTCAGGAAAAGGAAATAGCCAGGCACGGTCCCATAATGGAGTCATCAGCACTCTGTGACCCGGCTCGCCGGCCTGGCGTCCTGGAGCCGACCATCACCTACAGGAACACAGATGAGCTTCATCTCTAATGCAGCGGGCCTCACCCCGCGGCCCATGCCCAGCTCCAAGGCACAATCCACCTATGAGTCCTTGGAGCGATCCACCAAGACTACTTGTGATTCTGGCCATGTTGGCCACATACTGTTCTATGGCCCCATTGGCCAGGGGGGTGGGGGGGAGGGGTTCTAGACCCACAAAGGGTCCACCACCCCCAGTTAAATCTTGGACTTCCCGTTGGTGGTGCGAGCAAAAACCCCAAAGGCAGATTAATAAATGGTCACATATCCCACGACATGTTGGCTGACCCTTCTGCATCTCCCCCCCTTCCTCAGAACTTGTTGGCGACTCCAGATCTTGCCCCAGAACATCAGACTCTGAGGTTTGTTTCCCTAAATGTTAAGGGACTGAATTCGCCAGCCAAGCGCTAATCAATCCTACAAAAACTCCAGAACGAAAATGCAGCAGTAGCTATGCTACAGGAAACTCACCTACTGCCTATCAGACCTTGGACGCCTACGCTCCCGAAACTTCCCGAAGCAACTCTTCGGATCTGGGAATTCTAAGAGGGGTGGCACGGCAATCCTATTCAGAAAGGAGCTGAACCCTCAAATACTGGACTCCATAAACTGCCCGGAGGGGCGGTTCATAGCAGTGAAGTGTCTGCTGTTATATTCCATAGTCTCAGTATACGCGCCAAATTCGGGCCAGGCTCCTTTCTATGAGTCGTTAAGTACAACTCTTTCTCCCTTCTTGGAGGGCCAGATAGTGATCGGCGGCGATTTTAATGGAGTCCCGGACCCAGTGAAAGACAAGTCACACCCAGCCTCTGGTAGGGACCTCGCTATAGCCCTAGCTCTCCTGCAATTATTTAGAACTCTAGGGGTGGTGGACTCATGGAGGGTACTCCACCCATTTGAAAAAGACTTTTCTTTCTATTCCTATGTTCACAGGACGTTCTCCAGGATAGATCTTCTCCTAGTATCTCTGCAAATCTTCACATTCACCAACGATGTGATAATAGGCTCCAGAATCTTATCTGACCACGCCCCGGTGACCCTAGAAATACGACTGCAGGGACCACCCAACCCCCAACAGCGCAGATGGACGCTATATGACCCGATCCTTAACGAGATGCCTCTCAGAGACGCGATCGCAACCACGATCAATAACTTTTTTTAAGGAAAACCCTAGCGAAGACACTTCCTCCACCAACAACTGGGACACAATGAAGGCAGTGGTACGAGGGAACTGATTGCCCACGGGGTAGCCTATCACAGGCATAGATGACAAACTCGTCAGAGCCTTGAGGAAGAACTCGAAAAAGCAGAAAGGATCCATAAGGAGAAAGGCTGGACCCCTAAAACACAACGAGCTATCCGAATAGCACAAAAGAAGATCGAGGCTCACTACGCCGAACATACTGCCCACCAAATGGCAAAAGCTAAACAGTTTTACTACGCTAAACATAACAAAGCAAACAAACTACTGGTGGCCAAACTTGCCAAGGCGAAAAGGAATAATGCGATTGTGGGCTTGCGGGATCAGCATGGCAAAACCCAATACGCTGACCGAGACAAACGACGTCTTGCTACGGCCCACCTGACTCAGGTGATGACCGCCCCGGTACATTACATAAAGGAACAGAGGGAATACTTGCGAAAGGCAGCGCTTCCCCGACTAAAAAAGGCAGCCCATGACTCTCTGGAGGTGCCGATTAGTGACGAGGAAGTGGACGAGACGATAAAAGCCCTTAAATCCCGGGCCCCCGGCCCAGATGGATATACAACCAGGTTCTAGAAGATTTTCAAACCCCAATTACTAGCATCGCTGGTGCAGCTGTTTAATTCATTCAGGACCACGGGCACTATAACCCAGTCCATGCAGGAGTCAATTACGGTCTTGCTGCCTAAACCCAGAGGCGACCCGAAGAACCCTGCATCATACAGACCCATTGCCCTACTCAATATAGATGCCAATATATACTCTAACATTCTAGCAACACGACTGTCCCAGATTTTGCCGGAGATAGTTGGCGCTGATCAGAGTGGCTTCCTCAAACACCGCTCCACGGCCGACAACATCCGTAGAGCCTTGGACCAGGTGGAACTTGCCTTCCGAGATTCCCGGGAGTTGGTACTTCTGGCCCTGGATGCAATCAAGGCATTCGATAAAGTGGACTGGACCTTCATGAGGCTCACCCTCGAGGCCTTTGGATTTGGCCCGGAATTTTGCACTATGACTCTGGCTAACTATAAAGCGCCCAAAACCCTTCTCAGAGTTAATGGCACCCTCTCCTCCCCTATCAGCCTAACCTGTGGAACCAGGCAAGGATGTCCACTGTCGCCACTCCTCTTCGCACTAATTATGGAACCGTTCGCCCAACGGATCAGACTGAACCCTGCAATCAAAGGCTTTCAATCGGGCTCAGCGCACCATAAATTGGCCCTCTATGCGGACGATGTTCTTCTGACCATCACGGAGCCCCGTGCCTTTCTCCATCAGGCCTTGGCTGAGATAGTGAGCTACGGAAAGGTCACAGGTTTTGCCATCAACTTCTGGAAAACAGCTGCCATGGGAGTGGGTCTGTCTCTGGAGGACCGGGAAGCCCTAACCCTGCTATGCCCAATTCAATGGACGACCACGGGAATCAACTACCTAGGAGTCCAGATTCCAGCTAACCCAAGAGAGGTCTACCGAGCAAACTTTACCCCACTATTCACGGACCTGAAGACAAACTTAAAGCGTTGGGCGGCACAAGAGATCTCACTAATGGGCCGTATCACGGCCTGTAAAATAAACTTACTACCGAGATTCATATATGCTTGTTCCTCACTCCCGGTACCTATCCCAGCACCAGCCCTTCAAAATTTACATAAAAAATTGCTGCAGTTTATTTGGAGGGGGAAAAAAGCCAGGATCTCCAAGACCACGATACTAGGCAACGCAAAGCTCTGTGGCCTCGGGGTCCCGGATCTACAGAAATACCAGATGGCGGCTCAGCTGGCTTGCATTCAATCGTGGCAAATACTCACTAACCTCCCCAGATGGGTGGATCTCGAACAGGCGCAGCTACCTCTCCCACTACGCTTTCTCCCACACATCCCTCCTCCGGAACGGCGACAGTGGCAGGAACTTCTGGCAACCACTAAACATAACATCTCTGTCTGGGACAAAGCGCTGAAACAAAAGAGGATCCCAGTGGGACTCAGCCCCTCCTCCCCGGTGTTCATGAACCCAACCTTCTCACCCGGGCTGTCCACCCAGAACTTTAGGTCTTGGATTGCGGAAGGCCTGGAGACCCTTGGACAACTCTTCGAAGGGGGACAGCCCTGTACCTTTGAGCGATGTAAAGAACTCTTTAAGCTTCAGGAACAGGACAGATTCACATATATCCAGCTGCGCCACTGGTGCACTCACCCACAGACCCACCAAACAGCCACCCGCCCCCCACAGCTATTGAACTGACCCTTAATGAGCTCCCAGTCCGAGGGAGAATTTCTACCCTATACAAACGCCTCCAAAAGGACTTTTTAATCTCCAAGACCTGGTATATGGCCCAATGGGAAGCGGACCTGGGCCACCCTATCGAGGACCAGCTATGGGTTGATATTTGGTCCCGGGCCCACACCTCCTCAGCCTGCATCACGAACAGAGAATGTGCCTACAAAATCCTCCTCCGTTGGTAATACCCTCCTCTAAGACTTCACCATATGAATCCTACACTCGACCCAAAATGCTGGAGATAATGTGGCCAAATAGGGTCCTTCTTTCATATGTGGTGGTCCTGCCCTAAGGCTCAAACCTTTTGGAAACAATGCCTAGCGGCGATTGCAGACATTACTCAGATGCGGCTGCCCCTAGACCCCGAACCCATTCTTCTTGGAGCTCCGATTCCCGGAATCTACCCAAGGTCTGGACCCAAAGCTAAACTATTATCCCAATGCTTACTGGCGGGCAGAAATGTGGTAGCCCGCACTTGGAAAACTGGAAAACGGCAGAAGGCCCTCTTATGCCCTTCTGGTGGGTGAAAGTATGGGACATCCTGATCGCTGAAAGGGTGACAGCTGCCGGGGCAGGCCTCCTACACCGCTTTCATAACATTTGGGGCCCGATCTTGGACTTTGACCAAAACTTTCCGGCCCTAACATACAAGCCCCAATTAGCCAGGAAAACTTTACAAGATGGTGATCTCCAGCGGGGTCGGGAAGAAGGAACCTAAGACCCAGGGGAAGGGAGGGAAGGGCGATAAACTGTATTGTTTTCATGCTACATGTCACGTATGATTAAACTCTGATTCGTTATAACCTGCCTGTTTAAAATAAACACATTTAAAAAAAAAAAACAAGGCGCTCAAGGAGTTTGGATACAAAAGGTAAGAGGGATATAGGACGGAAATTAGAAGCAAGAAGGGGGTTAGCTGTAGGTTTCTTTAGGATAGGTATGATAATTGCATGTTTAAAGGCAGAAGGAAAGATGGAGGTGGTCATACAAATGTTAAAGAAGGTGAGAAAGGTTACCAGAGGTGGGAAGACTTTGGGGATAAGTGAAGAGGGGATGGGGTCAGTGGGGGCTGCTGCAGGGTGAGCTTTGGCCTGGAGGAGAGCCATCTCAGCGTCAGTTACGGGAGGAAAGATAGAGACAGTGCTGGAGGGGGTAGGGAAGGATAAGGGGGAGGAGTTATAGGAAAGTGAAGATAGTATGTCCTGGTGTAGGGAGTGCACTTTGGAAGAGAAGAAAGTGGCAAGGTCAGATGCTGATAGGGATGAGTTGATGGACGGGTCAGGTGTAGGAGGAGAGAGAATTCGGGTTAGGGTTTGGAAGAGATGTTGAGGATGAGTGGATTGACTGTGAAGAAGGTCAGAGAAGTAGGTACGTTTGGCAGTCTTAATACAGTTGACATATAGGACATAAGAGAAATAGGGTGCATGGTTAGTAGAGCAGTGTTTGCGCCAGCGCCTTTCAAGGCAGCAAAGGAGGCGGCGCATAGAAGAGAGGAGGAGAGAGCCAGGGTTGGGCAGGTTTGCGAGTGGGCCGAAAGGAAGAAAGAGGTCAAAGTCGATTCAGGCTATATGTGAGACATGAAGAGAGTGGATGCAGCTTCATCTGCATCAGAAAGAATACGACTGTGAAATAACGGGTCGCTATCTGCCACCATTAATATAAGTAAGGGTGTTAGGCAGGGATGTATACTGGACCCACTTCTTTTTAATGTATGTACAGCAGACTTACATGTCTAGCAGCAAAGGCTAATTGCTCCCCAAAAATGGGTTCTACCCGGGTCTGTGCAATACTATACGCTGACGACTTGGTTATGTTCGATCAGACCTACACTGGAATGAAAGAGCAGTTGAATGAATTGGGATGATGTACAGCAGCAAATGAGTTATCAGTAAACCTGGGAAAGTCTAGTTCTATGTTGGTTTCATCAGAAAAAGTTAATAAACCAGTTATGAATACGATATTAGGGTGAATGAATATACAGATGATTATAGGTACTTGGGGCTTGAAATAACCAATCATGTGAATTATGATAGCATTTTTGGTGTGCAATGAACTAAACTGGCTAAACAGACTTAAGGGATTTTTCTAGCATACCATTCTAGGCTTACCTCAATCGACCCCCATGAATTATGTTTACGCTTAGAAATGGGTCTTATCTCCTTAAAGGCTATGGCATTAAAAGGCAAGGTGAACTCTTCATTAAATTGAGTCTTGCCCCTAAATGCTCATTGTTAGCCTTCATTGGGACAACGTATAAAAAAGAGCGGCCAAAAATAGGAGACCACTTTCCAAAACTAATTAATGATCTCTATGAGAGTTTAAAATGGTACCAAGATTGCAACTGGGGCAAGTGCATAGAAATACAGAAGGGAGCCTTTGCAGGAAGGCTTGAAAGATGGGATTGGGCTCACAATTATGACCATTTGTCTAACTTGCACGGCTACAGCCAGGTGGCTGTAATTACCCATCGCTATAAGAGACCACAGCCTTACATCCTACAATGCCCAGACCCGGAGGTGCGTAGGTTGTGTCTCTTGATGCGCACAAACCAACTCCCATTAATTGCCTCACATGGAGCTCGATGGAAGTTATCAAGCAAGCTAAGGTACTGCAGAATTTGATAGTCGCAGGAAAAAAGAGACGTTAAACACATGTTCATGAGTTCAACACATGTTCAACACATGAGTGCCCTAAATTGGGCCCACTGTATATGGTTAATTTAGGCAACCTGGTTCACGATTAAGATTCCATGAAATCACAGGAATTCTAGAATTATTGCCTTAATACAAACTGAGGATCAACACACATTGCACTTGATCGCATATGGATGTATGTTAAGAAGTAACATTTTAGGTCAGAGGGTGTTTAAATATCTTGAGTTTTTAAGTGATACTGCATTTATTGTTTTAAGAAAATACTGTGTCTATATACAGTGAAGTATGTGTGTTTCATATGAATTCATATTTAATGGAAATTGTTTGTTTGTATTGTAATGTATTGTTGAATGTATATCTTGGGTAAAGTTCAATTAGAACTAAAACACGTTATAAATAAGTAAGATGCACATTTGGAAATAAATACTATGCCCAGCATGTAGAAATGTTGCTTTTAACAGTGATGGCCCCCATTCCAGTGACAGCCATGGTTCATTGATACCCATGGTGTTACTTTTAGGCTAAAAGAAGAATAGGCTAAGCAAGATTGCAAGACTTGTGAATATGTACATGACATTTTTAACTTTAGGCAGTAACACACATGCCCTAATTCCGTGTTATGCAACCTGTTGCTTTCCAAAATTTTGGACTACAACTCCCATGATCCTTTGCCACTGATAACTGTGGCTGTGGTTAATGGGAGTTGTAGTATAAACAATTTGGAGGCACAAAGGTTGCAAACCCTTGCCTAAAGTGAAGTCAAACTTGTTTTGTCTCATGTCAAGAGAGTGACACTTGGGCCATGGGCATGCAGTGAGCCATACACTTTTGTCTCACTGTCCATTTTTGCAAGATATGTTTGCTACTGCTCCAGACACAGGTATTGCTGTGCACCAGTTGGACAGGGTAATGCATGATTTGAGCTTGCTTTAATTGAGCTTCATGATCAGGGTTTGTATTGAAAGGGCTTGCCATTGTTTGTTCAAAGCAGAATAAAAATATCTTATCAGCCTGCCTTCAGACACTCGATTTATAAGCACTTTGCATGTGCGTCATTGAAGTCTTGTTAAAAACCAGCATCGGCAAAGCCACTGAAGTCTTGTTAAACATGCACACAATAGGGCAAACTGTGGGCATTGACAATGCTTGTTATTAAAATAACAGCTTTTAAATAGGAGCGTCAAATTGGAGCTGTTAATGAGGGTATGTAATGCTTTTAATGGAGATGACCTATAAGGGTGATAAATAGGCTGTTCGGTTATATATACGCCCATTTTTAAGTTTCATTTATGATTGTACACCCGTTCTCAGCTAAAACCACACCGTTTTGCAAGATTTCCTTGCATTGTATTGTGTGCTGAATTTGGCAGCTATTTTTAATGCCAAAATGGCGGACGCTATTAACAATGTAATAATCTTGGTGACTTTTGAAAGTGACTATCAAATAAACAAACTAATAGACTGAATTACCTACAACCTTTAATTGCAAAATGTTTTTACTTTACCATAACAATGTCAGAATTACTATCTAAATTACTGTTTCAAATGTATAAAATACAAAGGTTTTATTTTAATAAAAACATTTTAGAAAACATGTCTAAAATCACTTGTACAATACACCACTCTTCCCACCAAAAAAAGGCTAAACTATTGGCTTGGTCAATGCTGGTTTTAAATGACGCATACAAATATGACCTGGGATCACAAGTTATTTTTTGCATTGGATACATAGAAATGACTCCATTGAGTAAATATGGGCTATTGACCGCATGCCGTACTTTATATGATACCCATGTTGTAAACATATCCTTCATGATCACGATCATAGTTGGGTGGTACTTTAAAATAGGAGGTATTTCAAATAAAACATTTTTTTACTATCTCTATACTCATAATTTGGTCCTTAGCCACATGCATGAATAAATATTACCTTTATTTGAGCAATGCCTGGACCTGCCAACTTCCATGAACATGGATCTTGTTGCCAGCTATCTGGTTATCCTCACATTTAAAGATGAAAATGGTTGACAAAGCTGCTAACCAACGATATGTGCATCAGAGCCATGACATCACCAGTTCTCTGTTTTCTGCTGATTGGTGACGAAAGAAGCAGATTTATGTCGCACTGATCAAACACAAGTATTATTTTTAGGTTGAGA
Organism: Ambystoma mexicanum; assembly: GCF_040938575.1. NCBI lineage: Eukaryota > Metazoa > Chordata > Amphibia > Caudata > Ambystomatidae > Ambystoma > Ambystoma mexicanum. The sequence continues at coordinate 917,229,640 of NC_090932.1, read as the reverse complement.
TCTCTGCAGTGCCATCCCTTTATTCTGATGTTTTTTCTTGCTAGCCCTTATTTCCTGTTTTTTTTCTAGACCAGAAGCTTGTGGTACAACATTTATTTTTTTTGTTATCTGATTTTATTGAGATCCAGCCAACTACAATACAATTCTTTAATATAGGCATAGATCTAGATACAAAGATGTAATGCAATAATGGCAATGTACAAAAATAATAAGTAATCACATAACTACTTGTAAGAATAGCAAAATGTAGACCTTCGAACAGATAAAACATAAAAATCAAATTTATGAAAATAATCATACGACTTACATTAGTAACACTAACAGGTGTTATTTATACTTAAAACTTGTAACTTTCTAACAGTAAATCATTAAGATATCAGTCTAAGAACCTGATCAAATCTAAAACTAAATTGAAATCGAGACAAAGCATAACACAAAGTAGGGCAGAAGAAAACGGATGGCTGAAACAAATGCATACTAAAATCTTGATGCATAGAGCACATCATAGTACATTCCAATTCACAAGGTGAGAACTGTAATTTGAAAATTATATTCTTTTTAATCCAACAATTATAAAAATGAATGTAATATAATTAGTGCAAGGTAAATAATCTATAAGAAAATGCCATTTCTTCTCATTTTTGGCAGAAACCGTAGGTGAATTAGCTATGCATTTTTCAATTCTATTGATATTACATATATTGTTCCACCATCCCTTATCGTAAGTTCTTCCAATTAGACGTTATCAAATGGATTACTATCTGAATGAATGATTAAAAGATACTACTTTTCAATCTTCACATCAGATATCTATGCTGCGTATTAGATCATGTAAATATTTTCTTTACTAATTACGCTGATGATGTACAGCTAGTGCTAGAACTTAGTGGGGACCACAAAAAAAACAATGACAACCTATTCAGGATATACAATATCATCGAAAAGTGGATGGAGTCAAACTGGATGTGCCTGAATGGCAAGTAAACTGAGTTGATTTTCTTTGGGTCTCCTCAGGCAAGAAACTCCCTCTCTCCAGATTACATCTCTTTCCAGATTGAAGACACAAACATTAAAGTACTCGATAAGGTGAAAAAAAGTATGATGATGGAAGCATCCCTAGGAGCCGAAGCGCAGTCACAATACATACAAAAAAACATGTAATTACTACCTAAGACTTCTCAAATCCATCAGACCATATCTTTCTGAGAGCAACAGTGCTACCGTGGCCAGGGCAACTATTCTATCCCGCCTAGATTACGGTAATGCATTAATGGTGGGAGCAAACAAAAAAATGCTTGCATGTCTACCAGATCATTCAAAACAATGCGGTCAGGATTATCAAATGCAAATCAAAATCCGACCACATCAGCAAATCCAGGAAGGAGCTGCATTGGCTCAAAGTAGAAAGCAGAACCCACTTCAAGGCCCTCACAATAGCTCATAGATGCATTCATGGTAAGGCACCAGGCTACCTGAAATACAAAATATATACATATGTTGCGGGCCACAATTTGAGATCAGTGGATCAAAACAGGATTGTGGTAGCTACATACAAATGCAAACTGGCACTGGGCAAATCTTTCCCGATCATCACAGCAGGCACCTGGAATAATCTGCCTAACAACATAAGGAAAGAGCCGAACTGCCTACCCTTTCGTAAATTGGTGAAGACACATCTTTACAACTAATTTCAACTGCTTAAAAGACACCACTGATTCCCAAACTCTCCATATAGAGTCTGTTTTGTCACTTTTTTTTAATCCCATGTGTTCCTGTATCTGCGCCCCGAGACTTGCGAGTTACCGGCGCAATAGAAATGAATAAATAAATAAATACATATCTAATTATCATCAAATTAAGGAAAGATTACCTAATAAACTTTTGGAAAGAGTTAAAGGGATGGTGATTTTAAATATATGCTGAGGACATTTTCATACCTGAGAACAAACCTTTTTTTGTTTTTTCTGTTTTTACAAAAGAATACTTATGAAACATATTTAAATGAACTAGTTTCTAAATAAGAAGAACATAATCCATCAGTTGAAATGTTGGCATTAAATAATTTCAACAAAGTTAAAAAAGGCTGTATGAATAAAAAAAAAGTGTCTACATTAAATTGGCTGAAGAGGAGTCTACCTTAATCTTGGACCAAATAGAGGAGCATGTTAATTCATTAAACTCTAATTCACAATCTGTCTCCCATTTGAATTCTGAAGACTATTTGAAATTTGGAGGTCTGCTTTTATTTAACATTTTATAGAAATTAGATGCTTTGACTAAATCTATGAACTAGATGTATCGAAGTCTGGTGGATCTGTTGGGGAATATGAGAGAATACAACATGGGAGAATACATTCAGCACCCTAAATGGGCCCAAAAATATAAGCTGTGAATGTCCCTGTAAAATGAGTGCACAGCGTGAAAGCCAGCAGCCACACAGATACCTAAACAAGAATACCTCATGGAATGCCCAGCAAAGTATGAGTGGCCATGCTTTAGTGAACCATAACATACACACTCTATAGCCGAATATAGGCCCATGCCATAGTAATCACAGCTGTATTCAGCATTAATTAGGGAAGTATAGTACGTTTCAACTAGAATAATGAATGGCAGACATTTCTTGAATTGAACTGAGAACACAACACATGTAGGCCTCGAAATCTAGTTAGCCGCCTCGCAAGGATGAACATCCTTATACCTCACAGCAGGAAACATTAGCCAAACCATTGCAAGGAAGTATGCATACAGTTCAACTGTAAGTTTTCAGAGCACACAGTTAAATGCCACACAGGATTGGTTAAGACGAGGGAGGTGAACCAGTTCCCAAGCTCGAGATGCGTTATTGAGGTAATGAAAAAGCAACAAGGAAATAGCAGACCCTGGTGCCAGAAGGACAGAAAACTGCATACTGATTGGTCAAAATGTCTGGGTCTAGTTGGGTTCCCAAACAAGCATTAGAAAGACATAACAAATTGTGTTCCTGAACAGTATGTCAATATATATTACAACAAAGGTCATAAGCCTGTATGAGGAGAGCTATAACTAGTGGATTATAGGTCTGGCAAGACAGAGTAACTAAAGGTACCACACTACCCTCTGTAGGATAAAGTACACACTTAAGACACCATTTGGTAAGGAAGATATCACACAGAAAACAGTTAAACATGAAGTAGGATTGATGAAGAATCATTGATTAGGTTTCCAGAAACTCACACAACTCTCATATTTTAATAAATGTTATTTATTTAGTATTTAAAAAGCACCTATACAGCAAATGGTGTTTCAAGGTGCCACAAGACAAAAGGGGGATGGGGACAGAGGTGAAAAACAACAATAACGGTCCTACTAGGCCTTGTGCAATTAAGATTGTGCAAGTGCAGTAATGAGAAGTGTAAGGGGGTAGGGGAGTAGGGGGGCTGGTCACAGAGGAAGGGCTAATTCTAGGTTGGGAGGGAGGTGTGGGGCAGAGGGTGGCATACATGTGCAGTGGGGAAGGAGGAGGGGAAGAAGTGGGTCAAGGGGCTAGGCAAGTGCTAAGGGGCGGCCGTGTGGGCAAGTACCAGAGGATGCCGGTGGATGGCACCACATGCTAAGTGCGAGGACAGGGGTGGACCAGACCTGGACTCAGAAGGGACCAGGCAGCCAGTCGAAGTGGCAAAGGGGGGCATTAGCAAGGCTGGGGGAGAGGGAAGGAAGAAGAGAAAAGGAGGGTCTTGAGAAGCTTCCAGAACTTAATGAGATCCGGCTCAAGCCTGAAAGGGGGAAGGGAGGCCATTCCAGAGGGAGGCTCCAGCTGAAGAGAGAGATCTACCCCAACTCTCCGATTCAAAAAGTGACTGATCTGCAGAGAGTTGGAGCTAGAGGACTGAAGGGCTCTAGCAGGGAGGTTTTTAGGAGCGAGAGTTGGATGTAGAGGGGTCCCAGAGAGAGAGAGAGTGAGATATGACACCCAGGTGTTGGGCATTAAGGCAGAGATCATTAGCTGCACACCATGCCTGAATAGCAGTCAGACAGTCAGGAATGAGAGAGAAAGAGGAGGATGCAGTGGAGGGAAGTTTGAAGGAGAGCTGTGTGTCGTCAGCGTAACACTGGAAGTGAGGCAAGAAGGTGGAGATCAAGTGGGCCAGAGTGGCAAGGTAGCTGATTTATAAGGGTGGCATGATTGACTGTATCAAAGGCAGAGGAAAGATCAAGAAGGATGAGAAAGGAAAAAGTGTTGGAATCAAGGTTTGAAAGCAGGTCTTCACAGGTGTTCAGTAGAGCAGTTTCCCTGCCTTTGGTGGCCCTGAAGCCAGCCAACAGATTCAGTGTGGTGGATCAGTTGGGAGATAGCCAACTTCTCCAGGAGTTTGCCCATGAAGGGTGTAATGGAGATAGTGCAGTAGTTAGCCAGGTAGGAAGGGTCGGCAGAAGGCTTTTTAAGGAGAGGGTGCACAGGGGAGTGATTGAGGAGTAATGGGAAGGAGCCAGTGGCAAAGGAGTGATTGCAGAAATCAGCCAAGGCAGGAGCGAGGGACGAGATGTGTTCCTTGATAATTCTGGAGGAGCAGGTGAGCAACTGCTTTGCATGTACATCATGGAAATAAAGATACCTTCTTGAAGTCACAAACAATATAACTACACACATTTATAGGCATTTAAATGCAAACACAAATCGTTGTTATTATAAGAGAATAAAACTTGCAAGTAGCTAAGTCCCAATGTGAATGGTCAAACACAGGATAGGTGAACTCATGAGAAACAGAAATTTGGAAAGCAATGTTTCCAACAACGAGTTGCAAAGTGTACCAGAGACAAAATGGGTCATAAATGATGAGAGCGGTATAATGGTGCCAAACGGCTTAGGTCAAGAGGAAAAGGATGTCACGTTGCAATGCTAAGGTCACACTGTCACATCCCACGTAAGGGATTGGTGGAGATATACATAATCAGTCACTTGACTCATCCTCCACGTGAAGAAACTAATTGCACACTGTATGTAGCTGATACAGGTTTCATAATCAAATAACCAATGAGAGTGCCTTAGAAAGGAGATAAGCTCAATGCAAATGAGTGAACTTTTGTGATAATCAAAGTTAGATATGTGGGTAGATTAATCCACTTGCATTGGGAAATGTATGGACATGTTTAGAGTTAAAATGATGCAGGTGAATCAAAAGCCTAGAAAATGCAAGTAATTCCCAAAATGTGTTGTCTTTTCCTTTATGTAACACTATAAATCCACCAATTTTTTAGAAGGCGATAGAATGTCTGTTTAGATGTTTCCCTGCCTTGGCAGTTAATAAATGTTTGTTCTTCTCGTATCTTGTGCATTTATTTTTCCTTGGCTCTTTTGGATTGATTTTATACTTGGATTTACCCAACAGATCCATAGTTACTCTGTCTATACCAACAGTAGTCAAACAATTTAAACAAGCATTAGATTAATATAATGATTAGAAGCAAAATTATGGCTAGAGAACTACATTTTAAATTCTTCAAAAGGTAGGAATATTAGTATTAGTAATAATTTTATTAATATATATCACACCTTTGATTAGCCAAGATTTCCACAAAAAACCGACCTACTAATAAAACCATATTTGGAGGCACGAGTACAGGGATCCAGGTGTTTCCAGAAAGCTGTGAGCTCCTCCGCCACACTTTGGGGACAAGCAAGTCCCACCTGGAGAGAGCAGAAGATTGCACAAAACCATGAGAAGGTAGCAGGCGCTAGGGCTACCCAAAAAGGCCTGCCTGATTGCTCCTTGATCCCCTGGACCGCCCCCTTGAGTGAACGCCATTGTGGGGAGAGGCATCACCGGGAAAGGCTTCAGATGACCATAGCGAGCCAGTGCACCAGATCCAAGAAGTGCATCGGGGAAGGAAGTATAAATGCGGAAGATGAGTGAATGAAGGCATAAGCCATGTGGGGTGCTTTGTTTTGCTCTGTTTTGTTTTCTTTCTCATCTAGTAGAAATTGAAGAGGACTCTTTTATAGAGGAGCTGTGATGTCACATAAAAACAAAGCTTGGTAAGTGAGGTGTACACATCACTCAGTAAAGGAGGGAGGCAGTGCTGCTTTAGAAATAAGAGTGGGAGGTCCTGCACTAGCGAGGACTGTACCCTCTGCCCGCGATAAGGGGTGAAAAGCAGAGCGATAAGGGGTGAGAATCAGAGAATAGCAGAAATTGTAGCACTGTGATTCTTTCTTGCATTGTATCTTTTTTACATGTTGGTGAATTAGAAACAAATGCTGATGAAACTTTGAAGTGGGGAAAAGATTGGGGTGGAGATTGTATTTTGGAGGGGGTGCAGCTTTTGAAAATATATGGTTTATGCGCATGAGTGCACAGCGACTGTGTTCAGGTATAGGATTTTGTATTGATGTTCATTTGTATTTGTATTTGTTTATTATTTGTATTGCGCACATAACCCTGTAGTAACTGGGCGCTGGAAAACGTAGTATGTTACAGGCAGAAAAACAAGGTTAATACATATTTACATGAAGGATAGGTACAGTAATGGCGGAAGGGCGACCTAGGTTACAATTTACATATTGGTCAGACCTTCAAGGTAAGTAGAGATATATACAGTCATGGCGATAGGTCGACTAGATTACATATTAGTCTGACCATATAAGGCAGGTACGTATACCGACATAACGACAAGGTCAACTAGGTTACATATTAGTCTGACCATATAAGGCGGGAACGGGTGAAATGGAGCAGCAGGAAACCTAGGCCAAGCAAGGGTTGTGATGTAAGATCACTGTGAAGCTGGATCATTTGGGCTCAGTAGATGGTAGGCTTGTCAGTAAGCCAGAGTTTGATGTTAGTTTTGAAGGCATTGAAGGATGGTTCTAGTCTGATGGAAGGGGGTACAAGTTCCAGAGATTGGCCGCTTGAACAGGGAAGCTGGCTCCTCCTGCAGTTTTGAGGTTGAATTTGGGGACTGAGAGGCGGTGAGTGTGGGATGATCTGGTAAGGCAGGTGGGCGTGAAGTAGGGAGAACTTGTCTGAGAGGTATTTACATGTGTGGCCTATTGCCAGGGTGCGGAGTGAGATTCTGTCGCGCACTGGGAGCCAGTTCGCATTTTGTCTGTGGCTGGAGATGCCTGTTAGTGTAAGTAGTTGAGGAGGCAATGGCGCTCACTTGTTTTTTTAGAGATAAGGTGGAGTCGAGGTAGACGCTGAGCGTCTTTATTTCTTTTGCAACTTTGATTATATTACCATCAATGATGAAGGACGAGTACTGAGGATCAAGTTTGTTCAGACAAGCTTGGGTGCCTACGATCGGGGGCTTGGTTTTTTCCGTCATTAAAGCACAGGCCATATGTTGCAAACATCCATGCGTGGATTTCCAAATAGATGTTATTAATTAGTTTAGTGTCGTTGGCGTAGTGACCGGACAGAGTGATGAGGACCTGGGTGTCATCTGCGTAGTTTGGGTAGATGACACCCATGTCGTCAAGGCGGTCGAAAAGGAGCTTTGTAAAGGTGTTAAATAGTGTTGGGGATATACAGGATCCCTGGGGAACCCCACAGAGGATGGTATCTGCTGAAGCAGAGGGAGAGAAGACTCTAGTGGTACGGTTGGAAAGGAAAGATTTGATCCAGGAGGAAGAATTAGTGGAAAAGGCTGCTGCAGATGTTAAGTGGTCGGTGAGGATCTGGTGGTCGACCAGATCAAATGTGGTGGAGAGGTCTAGCAAGAGGAGCATGGCCAGTTTGCCTTTGTCTCTTATCTCGTCCATATGTATTTTTAGATCGAGGAGGGCGGTCTTGGTGCTGTGCCTGGGCCGAAAGCCTGACTGACGTAGACCAAGTAGGTTGTTATCCTCCAGATGTTTTTGGATTTGTAAGTAGGCAACTCGGTCCAGAAGTTTTAGGAGGAAGGCGACGGTGGTGATTGGTTTGTAGTTTGTTGGTGTGTTCGGGTCTAGATTTGGCTTTTTTAGGAGAGGCATGACCCAAGCCTCCTTGAGGTTTTTTTGGGACAAGATTAGTCTTAAATGAGGTGTTTATTATAGTAGCGATGAAAGGAGATAATTCCTTGGCGCAGTACTTGATAACGGGAGCTGGACAAGTGTCACCTTGGCATCTTGATGGCTTAAGGCCTTTGATGATGTTTTCCACTCCGCTGGGTGTGACCACAGCCGAATGAGAATGATGGGCACTGAGGGTGTTGAAGTTTAGGAGGAGCATTGTCTGATGAGCTGTTTGTAAGGCTGTTCTCTTTCGCTTCTATTTTAGTGTGGAGGGAGGCTATTTTGTTTGCTAGGGCTCGTTGAATTTTGGAGCACCAGGCAGCATCTTTAGTGCAGTCTGAAGAGGGTGGTGCTGGGGATTCTAGTTCCCATAGAATATTGAAAAGCTTCTTAGTCTTGGATTTGGCGTTGAGTATTATGGTGTTATAGATTTCCTTTTGGTAGAGATAATGGCTGATCTGTAGGCGGTAGCTGCATTGGAGAAAAGAGCCTTGTTATGAATGGAGGGATATTTGCGCCAGTTAGTTTCTATCAGCAGGAAGAAAGATGAGCTTAGACAGAGCCATAGCAGTGAGGAACCCACCACAGCCTAAGCAAATCAGAGAAATGCAGCAATATTTAGGACTATGCAATTATTGTTGCACATGGGATTTTGATTATTCCACACATGTCAGACCTCTATTACATGCACATAAGGAAGCACACAAAATCAAAGGAACAATTGCAAGGACAGAGAAAATTGCAGAATGCTTTGAGGACTCAAAAATAGCAATCAGTAATGCACCAGTGTTAGCAAAAGCAGATTACAATAAACCATTCTTCCTATTTTCACATTCAAATAGACAAGTAATGGCAGCAGTACTCACACAGCGATCCTAGCAGAAACACAATCCATTAGCATTCTATAGTGGTCCTTTGGATCCAGTCATGCAAGGCCATTTCCCATGTGAGCAAGTATTATCAGCCGCAGCATTTACTGTGCAGAAATCAACTACCATAGTTATGGGTGCTCACTCTTTGTACGTTGAGCATGCAGTATTCTCCATTCTAGAGAGGAGCAAATCACCACTTGCCACAAAGAGAGCAGGTCATTTTGACAAATCCCGCCGTTACCATAGTGAGGTGCCACAAAGTCAACACAGCTACATACATTGCCAAACCCGTTGAACCTCAGGACAAAGTCCATGACTGTACAGTATACAAGGGAGAGCCAGACGAATAACAGCAGAGTGAGCGAAGACCCTCTAGACAGAGGAGAAGTGTATTATGTAGATGGGTCATCCAGCATAGACCAGGAGAGTGGACAAAGACAGACAGGAGTAGCAGTAGTAAAATATGTAAAGATCAAGAGGAAGAATTCCAAGTGGTAATGCAAGAAAGTCTACCCTTACATTACTTGGCACAAGCAGCAGAACTTGTAGTGCTCATAAAAGCCCTGGAGATATCGGCTTATGAAGACATTACCATATATACTGACTCTGCCTTTATGACATCTACACTACATACAGGCTTATCAAGATGGAAGAGAAGAGGTTATAGACGCGCAGATGGGTCATCAGTCCAGCATGCAGCACTTGTTAGCTAGATTAATTGAAGCACTGAAAGGACCTTTGCACATAGCCATAGTGAAGTGCACAGCACACTCCAAAAGAACAGACTTAATTTCATGCAGAAAAGAAGCTGTGGATGCCGCTGAAAAACAGGCAGCTTATATGCCCTTTCATGAAGAAAGCCAAATGCCTGTTACTGCAGTACAGCAAAAAAAAGACTACCAGACGCTTACAGTGCACTACAAAAGGAACACATAAATGAGTTTCAGGGAAGAGCCCTTGCAGAGGAAAAGGCAGTATGGGTAAAGAGAGGCTGTGCACAGTCACCCATGGACATCATCTGGAGACAAAAAAAAAGCAGGTAAAGTAGTGATGCCCGAAGAGATTACTGAACATTGCCTTAGGACAGCTCCATTTTCCTATGCATGCACCTAAGCAGCACATTGCTGCTGACATTAGTGAGGACTGGTTTGTGCTTAACTTGGCCAAACTACAGAGGTCATTGTTAGGGAACTGGAGGGATCAGAGGAGAAATTGAAGGCACGAGAAAAGGAGGCAAGGCGTGACAAGGAATATGTAGAGGAGGTAATCTTATTAAAGAAGGCATGCTTCACAAAATGGGACAGGCTGGGGAAACAATTATACAAAGTACCTGGAGAGAAGCCACACGCAAGGGGACAAACCGGGGAGAATTCTGGCCTGGTTGTGCAAGCAGGACACAGCCCCAATTTGCTCCATCCAAACCGCAGATTGAGAGGAGGTAAAAATGCAGGTGGGCATAAATGAGGTGTTCACAGAATACTATAAAGCATTATACACAGATCCTCGGGGAGAGAGGAGGACGACATACAGAAGGTCCTCAACTTGATAGCACTGCTCCATTTAGACACTAGCCAGGCAGAGTTGCTGGAGGCACCCATCACATCGGAAGAGGTAATCGCTGCTATCAGGACATTGTCTACAGGGAAATCGCCTGGAACGGACAGGCTCCCAAGAGAACTTTATTATATGCATATGGGGAGGTATTAGCACCATTAATGGCTCGAGTGCATAATGAGGCGTATGAAGCCAATATCCTGCCAGGAAGCATGAGAAAGCCCTGATAGTCCCACTACTCGAACCAGACAAAATAAGTACAGATTGTGGCTCCTACAGATCACTGTCGCTATTGAACCAGGACAGAAAGATTCTTCCACCATCCTAGCAAATAGACTTTGCAGGGTGATACATATGTTGATTCACTCAGACCAGACAGGGTATGTACCAGGCAGGAATATTTCAGAAAACCTTAGAAGACTGCATCAGGTAATCCACAGCATAGCTGATAACACCACAGAGTGTGCAGTGGCTTCCTTGGATGCGACTAAGGCCTTTGACTCAGTACATTCGGACTGGTTATAAGCCAAAATGATAAAGATGGTGATTGGACCACAGTACATGTGATGAGTGAGAGTGATACATATATATACCGAGCTGATGGCTAGAGTCAAACAGGGAGCACGTACTCGGATGCGTGGCAGTTGCATAGAGGCACGAGATAAGGGTGCCCACTGTTCCTGATGCTATAAATCATAGCGGCGGAACCTATGGCGGTATATTTGAGGCAGGAATAAAGAGACACTGGAATAGACATAGGAGGAGTAAGACATGTATCTATGTATGCGGATGATGTACTGCTGTATCTAAGTGAGCCGGCGAAGAACCTGCCATACATTATGGAGGTGCTGGATAACTCTAGCAGATTGACAGGGATAAAAATTAATAGCAATAAATCATGCTTATTCCCACTGGCCGCCACGGCAAAGAGAGCGGAGGAAGACCTGCCAGTCCTACCCTTGCCTTGGAGCAGGAGCTTTTTCAGATATCTGTGAATCAGCATCTATGAAAATCCGCAGCGGGAAAATGAATGTAAGACAGTGCGGGCTAAGAAAGGGCTGGTAAAATCCATGGAGTTTTGGAGTAAGTTGTCCCTCTCAGTAATGGGCAGAGCAGCAATGCTGAAGATGGTCACTCTACCTAGACTGATGCAGTGCTTTGGGAATGTCCCATACTACATTCCGAAGAAGTACTTTCAGGACTTGGATAAAATATGTTGAGTGTTCCTGTGGCAAGACGGGAGGAACAGGGTGGCTTTGAATACGTTACAAAGACCGTATGGGCAGGGTGGATTGAAGATACCCAACTTCGAGCTGTATTTTCTGGCATGCCAGCTGCAACATGTAGTGCAGTGGATGGCAGACGACCCGACGATGGAAAATGCGCTGCTGCAGCCAGTGGTGAAGGGGAGGTATATGAGGGACCTCATTTGGATCCCTGCTAAGGAACAAACTGATATTTTGTATCTGGTGGAGCTAGGCATCAGGATTTGGAACAGGACATGCAAAGTCATGGGGCTAGAAGACCTGCTTTCGCCACAGATACCAACAACAGCCCTGCTGAATGGGAAACCGGACAGTAAAGCCTCGGTAAGGGCGAGATGGGAAAAAAGTGGAGTAGCCAGGGTAGGGGACCTGTGGAAAGAGGGAGGGTGGAAAACGTTCAGAGAATTAGAAGAAGAAACAGGCCTACATATAGGCCAGTTCTTATTACACAACACTAATGAAGATGGTGCGAGACAGATAGCCAAACACTATGGGGGAAACTATAGGCCAGGAGGACGTTGAGCTGTTGCTCACTGTGGAGGAAGGAGGGCACACCATTTAAAGGATCTATGGGATACTGATAAATCAAACCTCACGATTGGAACTGGAGTGCAAAGAGAAGTGGGAGAAGGATTTGGGGAGGACTTTGGAAGATGGCGAATGGGGAAGATAACACTGTACCATAAAAAAGTTTCTAGACACGCTAGGCTGCAACTCATATACTCATGTACGTCACGCAAAGGGCATACCTTATGCTTGCAGTTATAGCAACATTCAAAGGTGCAACCAGGCAAGAATGCCCCAGATGCAGGGAGAAAAATGCAGGGCTTATATATATGTTTTCGGGATGTCGGATAGTGATGGGTTCTGGAAAGGGATAGCACATAAGGCAGCTCAGAGCAGCATAGAGTTGGATGTCAGTCACCGGAGGTATGAATGCTGGGTTTCTACAAAAGGAATGTGAAAGATAAACCGCTAAATAAATTGAAAGAGTTGATGTACATATTAGCAAAGCGCTGTATAGCTATGAAGTGGAAGGATGCTAAAGAACCAAGTACAGCTAACTGGTAGAGGGATCGAAGCGGAAACAGGAGCATGGGAGAAAGCCCTAAGAGAGCAGAGGGGAGTATGGATATCCAGAGATGGATGGAGTTGACTGCAACGCTGCTTGCAAATGGGAGCAAAGGAGAGGAAGTGAGGCCGGCAATAGGAGAGGGAGAAGCAACATGTTAGGAAATATACGGGAGGGGGTTATGGGCTTAGTTTAAAGGGGGGTAGAATTAGGAGTTAATAAGCAAATACGTTGAGAAGAAGTACTGACTAAAGTTATATGGTTGTTCTTTGTAAAAATGCAATAAAAATATACATTTTATTTAAAACTTGACCAAGCTAGGCAACAAATTTGTGGCAAATTGTACTACATGCAATACATTTCATCCAGGATACACACTCAAGACGCTGAAGGCAATATTGCCTCGGCCTACAGGGCCATTCAAGGAACTCCATATTGATTACATTGATGTGGTGAATCGATACAACACCTACAGGTACGAAATAGTGGTAGTGTGCCCTTACTCTCGATGGATAGAGGCCCGGCCTTGTGTCAATGCGGATGCTAAATCTGCAGCCAGGGTTCTCGTGAGGGGGTGTTGCCCAGATGGGGAATAAGTGAATCTCTGAGGTCTGATAATTGGCCCCATTTTGTCAATGAGGTTCTAGCTGAGGTTACCCCACTGTTAAGCATCAGGCATAAATTAACCTCTTTTGTAGTAAAACAAACCCACCTGGACTGCTGATATACGACGAGTCGAAATATTCAATATCGCACAAATCCTTCACACCAATTCAATCCATTCTAAATGTATTTAATATTAATTTGATAAAACATTAACTCTTTTTAACAGGCAATCTAGATATCAACAGGTATAAAACAACTGTACATTTAAAAACACATATTGCAAAACCAATCTCAAGTGCAATGTGCTAAACAAAGTGTCTTGGTGCTAAAGTGCTTCCAATTCAATCAACTTCTACTTGCGCAAATCTTGCAATTAGTTAGATCTGGTATCTAATATAATAATTGACATGTTTCATTTCTCTATCTTCAGCTCTAATCTATGGAACTTCTTCAGGGGCTTAGAGCTCGCTTATAACAAGCTAGGATACCTGGGATGACTTGTAACCTTTTTTCCTTTATATTTACATTTTTCCAAGGGTACTTCTTTGTGCTACTAGGAGGCGTCCATTCTATGGGTCTTCCTTTTATCTTACTGTTGCAAGGTTGTTAGACTGTTGAACTATACACACCTAGGATCCACCTACAGCACTCTCATATTGGGTTTTTTCTATATTGGACTTAGCATTGCATTATTTGCAGCTAGGCTACATACTTCATATTAGTTGGTCCTGCACTGCGGCTTGGCCTCCAGATTCTTGCTGTTTGCCATTAGTGACTCTCTGTAGGTAAAGCACATAAAAACAATCATTAGCTTAACAATCTAATTTGGTGCGCCTCCTATATGGGTTCCCTATTTGTGTACTTGATGCTAGTCTCTTGATTCCTGTGGTCAGGCAGTGCTGTCTCAGTATTACCACTACACGCCTGCCTCCATCTGCATAGAAATTAGACTATACTCAATTATGTGTAATGAACCAGGGTAAGAGAATAAGCTTAGTACAAATAAATTGAGCTATGAATTACTCGTGAGTTAGGGGCTCTGCGCGCGCTCTTCTTGTAGTGATCTGGTTTCTGTCTCTGCTTTAGACGGTTAACCTAGGTCTCCGCTCCTCGTAACTTTCTTCTCGGTCCTGTGTTAAACCGACAACCTGCCCAGTGTACAACTTTGTTTTATTCACGTGATCCTAGTTGGCAGTTACCCTTACAAACTGTGCTCCAAGGGTAGAGGTTATCTGTATCAGACTTACTGCAGGGCTGTAGCTAGCTGTGTATCTCCATTCAAAAACGGCTTCTCGGTTTTCTGACCCGCTGCGCAGAATTGTCTGATGGAGTGTATGGGTTTCCCTGGGTAACGTCATCACGTGTAAAGGGGGAAGAAACAGTCCTCTGTAGCCATCTAACTTAGGCACCTCTGCTTACCATCCACAAGCAAATGTGACAGTGGAGAGGATGAAATGTTTGCTCAAGCTAAAGTTAGCTAAACGGTGTGTTACTCTTAAAAGAAGCTGGCTAAACTCCCTGCTCCTGGCCCTATTCAGCTTATGTAATCAGCCTGGCAAGGACCACCACCTTGCAATCCCTGAAGTAGTGAGAGGAAGGCGAATGCATGCCCCAGCTGTGCCCCCACAATCAGTGTCAGATGCCCACAGGAGTTTAGATCTGCTAGGTGAAGAGTTCAATATATATCTTAAGAATGTCAACCTGTGCAAAGTTCATTTCTTCACAGATAGAAATCAAAGCGTGCCATCATGCCCCAACTGATCAGCATAGCATTGCAACAGAGGACTATCTTATCGGGTAAGATTAACTTCTTGCTTTACTTAACATGAGAATACAGACAAGATGAGCACATATGCCTGAAAGAAGAACAAGTTACTTCTTACCTTGTAACGTTCTTTCGATGGGATGTTCCTCAGACGTATTCCCTATTTTGATAGATCACTTCCAGCTTGCTGGCCTTGGAAAAAAATTTCAGTAGAGGGTGCTGCGCGTCGACATCCCTCGAGTTGGTGTCCCTCGACAGCCTCTATATCGGCGCCGTCGTCATTGTGCATATAAATAGACTCGCGCAGCGTCCGTTGCTCAGTTCCGTTTTGAAGCTTAAGAGTAGCTGTGCATGAATTGGTTATTGACCTTGAAGGAGCGTAAACTGCAACTACAAGGGAAGTTTTACTGAGGGGATGGATGGGAGGGGCGATAAGGAATACGTCGGAGGAACATCCCATCGAAAGAATGTTACAAGGTTAGAAGTAACTTGTTCTTCGAAGGGATTGTGTACTCCGACGTATTCCTTATCTTGGTGCCCCTGGGTAAGGTGCGCCATATAAATAAATAAACAAACAAACAAACAAACATAGACTCCCATAGCAGTGGTGTGTAAACAGAGGTGCGAGTAAAATTGGAATATTTCCCTTTAAGAATGAACAGAGTGTAACACAGCTTTGCCAAATGTTGTCTCCTGGCTAGAGGAGGAATCCAGATTGTAGAATTTTGTAAAGGTATGTGCGGACGACCATGTGGCAGCCGCACATATGTCTCGGATCGGTACCCCTCTTTGGAGGGCCGAAGCGGCTGCGATACCCCTGGTTGAATGAGCCCTGGTATAAAGTCTTTGTTGCTGGCCTTCTAGCCGAAAGCAACACCTCCATGACGTCATCTGGGAGATCCCAATCCTTGTATCTCAACCTTTCAGAAACCAAGCGTGAAGGTTGAGAGTTCTGATGTCTGGGTGGAGAACCTGACCTCCCTTCTGCGAGAGAAGATCCTCCCTGTGTGGAAGACGAATCGGAGGGCAGATGGACATGTCCAGAAGGTCCTGGTACCACGTTCACCTGGCCCAGTCTGGGGCAATTAGGATCATAGTCTTCCAGAATCTTCTCAACCTCCTGATCATCTGAGGAATGACCGGGACTGGAGGAAAGCGTACAGAAGTGGAAACTCCCAGTCCACTACAAATGCGTCCCCTAGAGCTCCTCTCAGAGGAAATTCCCTTTAACAAAACCAATTGCACTTCCTGTTGATACTGGTGGCGAACAGATCCACTTGAGGGGTTCCCCAAAGGTCGAAGATCTCTTGAAGGACTTCCTGAGCTATCTACCACTCGTGGAAGACTGCTCTGCCTGCTCAGAGCGTCCGCTGTCAAGTTCTTCTCTCCAGATAAGTGAACTGCCGATAGAGAGATTCCTTCTTGAATTGCCCAAAACCAGAGCTGCATCGCCTCTCTGGACAGTGGCAGTGATCCTACGCCGCCTCTTTTGTTGAGGTAGTGCATGGCCACTGTGTTGTCCGTCATTATTAGGATATTTTTCCCTTGTACAGATGGCAGAAAAGCCTTCAGCGCTAGTCTGATAGCTCCTAGCTCCAACAGGTTGATATGTAGTCTGGACTCCGATGGATACCAACGACCGCTGATGGTCAAGTCATTGGCATGATCTCCCCATCCCGTGAGTGAGGCATCCGTGACTACTGTTATCTCTGGCCATGGTTGCCAAAACAGTTCTCCTTTCTAAATGTTCTATCGACAGGCCCACCACTGAAGGTCTCGAGCCACTTTGTCCGGGACCTGAAGGAGATCTGTCATTCTTCCTGAGAATTGCGACCACTGAGTTCTTAGTGCCCACTGGAGAGATCTCATTCTCAGGCGAGCCTCTGGCACAAGGAAGTCGAAGGCTGGGAGACGTTGGGCATTTTGAAACTTGGGGACCATCTGCAGAATATCTTGAGCCCTCACCTCTGGTGGTGAGACTTTCCCCAGGCGAGTGTCCAGGACCGCTCTGATAAACTGGAGTCTCTGTGATGGTATCATCTGTGACTTCTTTAAATTGAGGGGAGAAGCCCAGTTTGTGAAGGAAGTGGCAGACATAATCTAGTTGGATCTGAGCTTGTTCCGAAGATACTGCTCTGATCAACCAATCGTCTAGGTAGGGGTAGACGCGGATCCCTTCCCTCCTTAGACTTGCAGCCACTACCAACATTAGCTTGGTGAAGACCTTTGGGGCGGAGGTCAGCCCAAATGGCAGAACTCGAACTTGATAGGGAGAGTTGCCAATTGCGAAGGTATTTCCTGTGTTTGAGATGAATTAGCACATGGAAATAAGCATCCTGAAGGTCTAGAGATACCAGCCAGTCCTGGAGGGCCTGAAGGATCTGAGAAAGAGTCACCATCTTGAACTTGTCCTTCCTGAGGAATTCGTTCAATTCTCGTAAGTCCAAGATGGGTCTCAGTCCTCCGTCCTTCTTTGGGTCTAGAAAATAGGGGGAATACCAACCCTTGTTCCTCTCTGCTACAGGTACCGGTTCTATGGCACCTTTCTCTAGCAGGTCTAGAATCTCCTGCAAAAGGAGCAGATCTGGAAACTTCAAAGAGTTGTTCCCCAGTGGATGAATCTGAGGGGTGCGTAGAAAAGGCAGGCAGTAACCTTAGGCAACTGTCTCCAATGCCCAAGCATCTGACGTAATAGCCTGCCATTCCGTCAGATGTTGAGTTAACCTGCCCCCTACTGGCGTCTTGTGAGGAGAGACCTCAGAGTGGTTTAGAGGCGGATGACGCAGATGCCGAGGGCAAGGAGGCACCTGCTGTTTGATGCAGCTTTTATACTTTTAACCTGTCCACTGCGGGTGAATCGTTTTTGGCCCCAGCTGTCGTCTGCCTTTTCCGAATGCGGAATAAAAGCAAAAAGACCTACCCCTCCAAGAGGTTCCTGAGGGGCGATACAGAGTTTGACAGATTGCAGCTCCAAGAGATTTTGCTGCTGCCTTGGATGTTTATAACTTCTCTAGGCTGTCATCAGCCTTCTTACCAAACAAAGAAGAGCCGTCAAAGGGCATATTCAAAAGTCTAGCCTGTACATCTGGAGCAAAACCAGACTTTCGCAACCAGGCAAATCTGCGGATTGTACTACTTGCCGCCATGGCCCCGCTGATACTGTCAGCAGAATCAATGCCAGTTTGAAGGGACTCACTCATTGTGTCTTTACCATCTTTAATGATGTTCAGAAATGCTTCCCTTTCCTCTCCTTCTAGGAGACAGTCAGCCGCAGATGAAGCACACTCCCAAAGTGTATGGCTGAATCTTGCGAGCGTGCAAGTAGCATTAATGGATTTAAGTGCCATGCTACATGTCGAGAAGATCTTTTTTGACATAGTGTCAAACCTTTTATCATCCTTGTCTTGTGGAATAGTAGGGTATGCAGATCTACTGTTCAATGAAGTTGCTGCTTGTACAACCAAACTCTCTGGGGTTGGATGTTTGCTCAAATATTCAGGGTCAGAAGCAGATAACAAAAAACTATCTGACAAATATAGGGTAACTGCCGGGATAACCTCAGGGGTTTCCCAGTTGACAGATATGTTTCTCTGCAATGCAGTATGAAAGGGAACCACAGGATCTTCCAGTGGGCCTTTAAGTAAAATGTCTGTAAGATCATCCTGTTGAAAAGAAGGTGAAGGTGTAGACCACCCCATGAACTCTATTATTCTGGCCATTAAGACCCTATAAGGGGTCTCAGCATGTTCCCCTGGGTCTGGAGAAGTATATAAACCACTTGCCTCATGCAAAGAGTTTTGAAGGTCCTTCAATCTATTCTCTTCAGAGATAAATTACTCTGGTATAGGTGTAGTGGTCCTCTGTAACCCAAAGGGTCTTTCATGGCCAGAATCCTCCCCTTCCTCATATATAGAGGACAAAGCTCTGAAATAATCTGACCTTGGGTATGGTTTAAAACCCATTTCTAAAGCAGAAGGGGCCAAGCTTGTAGTCACTGGTTGACAAAACGTCAAAGTTGTCGACGTGGAAGTCAAAGGCTTCGATGAAACCGAAAAATGCATCGAAAAAGTATGAAGAGGCCTCGAAGTACTCGAGAGGATCGGAATCCTACTAGGAGTCGTCGAGGTTATCGACGACATCCTCGAGGTAATGGTCGAAGCCCTCGGTACGTCTACTGACTGAGATGTAGTAACAGCAGTAGGTCTGTCCTTTATCAGTGTCGACAGCAGCATCGAAGACGGCGTCCATTCGACCGATTTGTGTGTCGAAGGACCCTTTGATAAAGGCGTCGATGACGCATACTTATGAGTCGAAGGAAACTTCGATGACGGTGTCGATGACGCAGTCTTACTGCCTTTGCTCGAGGGTTCATGACACTCTCAGGCAGTTTCTTTCGCCGGGTGCAATGACTCGCAGCGTTTCGATTTTTCGGGTCTTTCACCCAGTGTATCACCTTTAGCGGTCTCCGAGGGGGTCGAGGGCGCTTTCTCGAAGACGCTAAGCATTTTGTTACGGAATTACACCAACTTAGCTGGAGAGCTGTGTTTCGTGGGGCAGGTGACCCTTTCCAGGGAAGTAGAAGAAGACGAAGAAGAGGGAGATCTACGACGCCTCTTTTTCGAATGTTTAGATCTTGAAGACTGATGGGAACCGCTTCGAGACCTTGAGCGAGAATGTTTCCTGTGACGGCGAGGAGACTAATGTCTCGACTCTGCTGAGGAAACTTTCGAAGAAGTAGAAGTTTTAAGAGTCTTACCTCTTTCTAGCTTCCCCTTACAGTCCTTCAAGGCTTTCGCCATCATGGACATACAGTCCTCGCATTCTGAATAGTGATGCTATGATCCCAGGCACCGCAAACAGATCCTGTGAGGATCCGTCAACGACATTTTCTTCCCACAATCTCGACACTTTTTGAAGCTGGACCGTGGGGTCAACGGTTCGGAAGAGGAAGCCATCGAATGAAGAAGATATCTTCGAGGAATAGTAAGAAATACTTGAAGAAAGAACTGAGCAACACGATTCCGAGGCCAACGAAGCGCAGAAAAACGGAACTGAGCAATGGACGCTGCGCAAGTCTATTTATACGCACGATGACGTTGGCGCCGATCCGGAGGCTGTCGAGGGACACCAATTCGAGGGACGTCGATGAGCAGGGCCCTCTACTGAAAAAAAATTCCGAGGCCAGTAAGCTGGAAGTGATCTATCAAGATAAGGAATACGTTGGAGGACATAATCCCTTTGAAATATATATTTTTGATAAACAGTGGCGTACGAGTTGCAGCATCGTGGACGACAGAGTTGTATATTGGTAAGAAGCAATTTTCTGACTATTTTTTGAGAATCCTTGCAACATTAACGTAGTGAGTGCTGGTCAGTTCGCAGTTTTTGAAAATAATTTTCCAGTATTCCAATGGACATTGAAATGAGTTGGTGTATTCAACTTAAAATTTAATAGTGATTTCTTTCCTCCTTTCCTTTTTCGGTGCAACTTCTTTACACCGTAACTCACAATACGTATGTATTATTTTATGATGCTAAACTTCTGTCAACCTGAATTTTCTAATCATGTGGATATGGGTACATGTGCAAAGAATGCTAATATCATGTTGTGTTTATCAGTATTGTTTGCTGATATGACGGGTTTATGTGGAATTCATATGCCAATACAAATTGTGAATTCCGAAACACTTAAATACCGGGTAACATGGATTGCCATAATTCATGGAAACGTAGTCATCTTGCATTGGAATTGGTTTTCTAATCATGTACTATTGATTGCTTTAATAATTTGGTTTGTGCACATTCAGACAACGAATTACAATTGTCTGACTTGGTAAAAGATTTAACAGCCCCTGATGAAGGACAACAATGTCCGAAATGCATTGGTCCTTTAGTGCATCTGCATAGATCATGAAAATTATTATTTACTTATGAATAGAGTTGGTAAATTAATTATAATTTGGTGTGAAGAAACACGGAATTGTCCAATTTTTCAAGAAACTAAAAGCCACATTGTGGTTATTGGGAGTGCAGCCCACACTGCTGGCTTCCTAGCCAAGGTCCTTCTCCTATTATTTCTGTGTGCTTTTCACAGAGGCTCTGTTCTTACTGGGTTTGCACCCCAGGTACAGACTAAAAATAAAGTAAAGTAAGAATAGTTTAATTGAAATGCTAGCTGTGCACACTCACCGCTCTTCAGTCTTGATAATTTACATCTGTGCACTTCTTGAGTGGACGCACGCTGACCATGTCCTGCAAGGAAATTGATCACCTCACAGAGAATCGAGCAACAACACTCAGCTTTGCAGCTGAAGAAGCAGATGCAATCCTAGGTCTTATCAAAGAGACAACTCAATCAATCACATACACCGATCCATAAAGCAAAATAAAAAAATTGAAATATAGCAATCAATAGGAAACTTCATGCAATAACATTGGGGAGATACTACAAAGCCCAGATGATTCCAAGAGGACTAAGAGTTCCACTAAGACCAACGCTTTGTAAAGAAAGTAAAGACTCTGTGGCCAAATGAGAGCAGATACTGAACAAATGTTCTCTTGATTTGATTCTGTTGACTATCCAAGAGTTATCCAACAACATAGCTCAATTAGCAAAAGAAATTGAAACATTGAGTAAGGAAATAACCAATTTGACTGATGCTTATTCTTTTACTGAGATCCAGACATCAACACTTAATTGGAGGGATACAAATCTGACCTAGAAGCCTGCAAAGTCGGGTAATTCAAGCGAGACACATGATTATTTAAACAATGAGGTTTTGATTGCTATTGATTGCTTTAATATTTTGCTTTGTGCACATTCAGACAATTATTTACAATTGCCTGACTTGGTAAAGGATCTAACAGCCCCTGATGAAGGAGAACAATGTCCGAAATGCCATTGGCCCTTTTATGCATCTGCATAGATCATGAAAACAATTATTTACTTATGAATAGAATTGGTGAATAAATTATAATTTGGTGTGAAGAAACATAGAATTGTCCAATATTTCAAGAAACTAAACTAAAAGCCACATTGTGGATATTGGGAGTGCAGCCCATGCCGCTGGCTGCATGGCCAAAGTCTTCCTATCCTTTCCATTAATTGCCTGACTATAGTTAGACTTGTTAGCAAAACATACCTGCTCTTTACAATGGTACTCTTCTGAGGTCATCTTACTCATCTCAGTACCAATGAGGTGCATCTTGGTGTCCATTACTCCTAGTCGCCTCTTTCTCATGCCAGTACTGTCAAAAGTCATGTGTGGAAGAATGGGGGGGGATTGGGTGGGGGAGGGCTTTGACTTAGAATATCCCGCAATATATTGTGCACGTTTGTACATTTTATTTTGATTGTAGCTATCCCATTGTTTTTATCTTGCCTTTTTAGCCTGCAGATTTTAAATTTGTTATACTATTATCGTAACGTTACTATATTTGTCTTTTATTTCGTCTTGCTTTTATGTATGGTGACTGCTGCACCTAGTTTTGCTGTAGTTTAGACCCACAGATCGTGAGCGATTTGAAACAGATTTGAAACAGCGTTCTATACGGTGCACGCTCACTTGGGACTAGAAATCCCATCATTATTGTAGTCCTCGCGCGTCCTTATCCCGCTTCCAGACACGACTGCACCGGTGCAACTGTCCAGATAGTTCCGGCATAAATTGCACCTGCCTGCCCCCCTCGCTTCGTAATATCTTGTGCCTGTGTGTACATTTCATTTTGATGGTAGCTATCCCATTGTTTTTATCTTGCCTTTTTAGCTGGTGAATTTTAAATCTGTTCCACTATTTTCTTAACGTTGCTATATTTTGCTTTTATTTTGTCTTACTTTCATGTATGGTAACTGCTGCACCTAGTTTTGCCATAGTTCAGACCCACAGATCGTGAGTGATTTGATACCGCGTTCTACACGCTGCATGGTCACTTGGCACTACACATCTCATCATTATTGTAGTCCTCGCACTGTCCTTATTCTGCCTGAGGTGCGACTGCGCCGGTTTATGCCGGTGCGTATCGGGCGTGCGTGGCTCTCCCTGCCCTCCGTGGTGCTCATGTGATCGACAGTAGACTTTTACACTCTTGCACCTATATTTGCTTATAGTATGTCCCAGACAGATCTTATCAGGAATATCCAAAGGAATAGACAAGCTTGGCGAATGTACGACAAGCAATAGGCGTCGGATATACACGCCCCTCAGCTTCCTATCTCCGCCACACCAGAGGGGCACTTTGATGTCAACCTCGTGGCTCCTGACAAAACTATGATAAGAGCTAATGATCAGTTCCTCCTAGCACCCACTGCTGCGAATGTCGTCTGCACATTTCATAATGAACCATGCAAACCTTCCAGTTAAGACTGACACTCCCTCTCTAATGCTTTCTCCTACCATTCCACATATAGATACTGCCAGAGTTACATCAATCCTTCAAACCTCACTTCTAAATACCTGCTCTTTGCTGTCACATGGTACAGAAATTGCGGATCTATTGACATCCTAACATCCCAATTTATTGGGATGGATGAAGCAACACCGTCAGAAGCACTTTTGGCTGTTCCTAATAACTACTCTCTCCTCCGTGCCGACTGCAGTGCCGGCAGGTGTGGGGGAGTAGCACTATTTCTAAAAATACTCTCCATTTTCATCCGACTGCGCATGAATCTCCTTTGGATTGTGAATCTCTTTTAGTAAAATTGAACATTTCGGATAATATCTCACTTACCATCATTGTTATTTACAGACCTCCTTCGAAGAGGAGTTTAAATCTGCTTAATAATTCCATCAAGTCCCAGACACCCATCCTGGTGATGGGTGACTTTAATCATTGGTTCGATGCTCCTTCTGATGCTATCACTGTCTCGCTAATGCGCGCTATTGATACAATAGGGATCATGCAAATGGTTTCATCCCCCTCGCCTATTGCTGGACACACCCTCGACTGACTTCTGGTCCATAATTTATCACTCACAAACCTGCCCATGTTTCCTTGCAGCTAGTCCGATCACTCCTATTGTCATTTGATATCATCCTTCCGGGTCCTCCTGCTAGACTCTATACTAATATCAGATCCTTTGTACGTATGCGCAACCAGCAGTCCCTAACCCCTGATAAATACTCTCCCTTGCTTCGTGAGAAGCTCAGTTATTTGGAAGACTTTGGAAACACGGACGAGCTAGCTCATCACATTACAAATGCCTTAGAGGAAGTTACTATTCAGTTAGCCCCTCTAAAAGATTGATGTAGTAAAAGTGAATCTATTCATAAAGGCTGGTTCACCGATTCTATAATACAACTTAGGCTCAGGATATGGACCGCTGAACGCTGCTGGTGGAAAAATCCCTCAGCAACGACTTTGGCTAATTACAAAATCTTAGTGAAACAATATAAATATGCCATTATTATGGCTAAATCCTGCCTATACAATGACAGGATCTCAAACACAAAATCCAATTGTAAGGAACTTTTTGCAATTTTAAGTGAATTCAATGGTAAGCCTTGTTCTGTGCAGGTCCCTGAAAAAAAACAAAGAGTGGTGTCAAGCCATACAGGACTCCTTTATTAACACGGTTAACTTGATTCAAAATAGCATTCAGTTAACCAGAAATGCTAATTCTGGTAGGGTTACTCCTGAGGTGGGTAGCATGGAAGGGGATTACCCTTTGCCCACCACTCCCTAATTTTCCTTTAGCCCCTATTCTGAATCCACCATTCTGCACATCATTTCTGGCGTGAATCCCACATGTTGTCAAAGCGATATATGCCCTTTCCAGCCTTTTTATTAAAAGCATGGATGTTTTATGTCCCTGGATTTAAAAATTCATCAACCTCTCCTTCAAAGAGGGTTGTGTTCCAGTGTTCTTAGAGCAGGCTTGGGTCATCCCTCTCTTAAAGAAGGAGAATATCGATCCTTTTTCGGTAGACAATTATCACCCTATCACAAACATTCCCTTTTTGGTAATATTTTTGGATAAAGTTGCTTATATCCAACTTCAGAACTTTGTTGATGGGAATGGCATTCTTCTGACACACCAGTCAGGATTTAGAACTGGAAATGGAACCAAAACTGTCATGTTAGACCTAAAGGTCAACCTTCTTCACAGCATTGATCTTGGGCAACCAGCAGTCTTGATGCTGCTGGACCTATCCTCTGGCTGTGATCTTGTTGATAATACACAGCTTGAGAAGAGATTTTTCTCCATAGTCGGATGCTCCTCTGAGGCAACTCAATGGATCTCCTCCTTTTTAAGTCCACAGAACGCAAGAGTGAACGCTGGCGAGGTCTTCTCCAACCCCACCCCGATTACATGTGGTGTCCCACAGAGGTCCTGTCTCTCCCAGTCTTTGTTCAACATTTATCATTCCTTTTCTTAGACTTTGACAGCCTGGTTGTCCAGTACACAAACTACGCCGATGACACCCAGGTTGTCATAAAACTTTCAGGTACTTATGCCGATGACTTGACATATCTCAAATCTATCTATTCCTCAATGTATGCTTGGATGGCTTCTAATTCTCTTACCCTGAATGATAAAAAGACTGAGCTCACGAGTGTCGCCTCTAACTCCAAATTGAAATCTCTCTCCCCTGAATATAAGAGCTCTCTCATTCTTGGCACCACAATTCCTGCGGTGAAGAAGGTAAAGACTCTGGGTGTTGTCTTAGATGCTGAGCATTCCATGAATCAACACGTCTCTCAGATCAGATCTTACAGCGGTCTGATTAATAAACTTCTTTGCAATATCCAACCTTTTTTAGCTCATGAAACCTAGCAACACTTGCTACCGTTCTCATTAACTCTCGATTGGACTATTGCAACAGTCTCCTGAGTGGCTGCTCACAGGCCCTCACTTCCTCCCGACAGGTGGTGCAGAAAGGAGCAGTTTGCACAGTTCTTGGTCTTTCAAGACAATCCCATATCACTGAATCTGGGGGGGAGCTGCATTGTTTGGCTCCCAAATACTTTGTCTTCCGTCTCCAACCCTATGCTCTGGTCCGTACTCGCAGGTCACAGAAAAAGCTGAAGCTAGTCCAACCCAGGTTCAAACTCGCTAAAGCGGGTGGGCATAGTTTCAATGTTCAGAGCCCCATTACTTGCAATTTATTGCCGTATTGTCTTAGAGCCATACCGACAATGGTAGTGTTTAAGAAAAAGCTGAAAACACTGGTTTTTAACCTACGGCCTGATTAATTCAGTATGACTTGATTCTCCTTTTCTCTGACCTTCAGACCAATGCCCTTATATGATCTGCTTTGTTTGTCTACTATGTGTGTGCGCTCTGAGGACCATGGGCATGCAGCGTGGTATATAAGAATTTTAAATAAATAAATAAAATAGCCCATAAAGGTTGGAGTTTGTCATCAATGGGAAAAGGGGGATACCATGTCTCGCCCAAGGGTTCTCCACTCCCAATCCTCAAGGACCCTCTACCGAGGTGAACATCCCTCGCCTCTCCACCCCCAGAGTCAGGATCCAAGAGCAATGGCCTTTCCCTGGCCACCTGCGCAGAGCATCCAAGCGGAGTAGGTGTGAGAATACCCTTGGGTTTCTCACAGTACACATTATAGACCTGCACAGACAATAGTACAAACCCTCAAGATTTTTTTTTTGATAAAACATTTTATTGTATTTTATGACATAAACAAAACAACCACAAGACAAGGGGGTGGTAACAGAACACCCATAAGATAAAGTACACGAAATTAAACGTTTAGAAGCACTCCAAGCCAGCACCTTCAACTGCAAGTTCACATAGTGTTTTCAGTAACACAATCCACCATGGCCCGCCCGCCCTCGGCTCCCCCAACCATCCACTTCCACTGTAATCACCATCGAGTCAGTTTGTCAAGGTCCAGTCTCTTCCCATTTCCCCCATATCTTGGAAGCCTTGGCCGGGCATCCCCGTGCGCCATAAACCTGGTGCTCCATCATGGCACATGAATCCATGTCAAGTATCCATTGTTCAAGTGTCGGGGGGTCGGCCACACCCCATTTTTGCACAATGTTGCGCTTCATCAGGGCCGCTGCAGTGTTCAATAACAGTTTTTCCCATTTATTAGAGTCAGATGTGTCAGGTACGCCCAGAATTAGAACTTTCGGATCAAGCTCAATGGAGCAGGTGAGTGCCCTGGACAGTTCCACGCAACAGGCATTCCAGTAGGCACGGATCCGGGGGCATGACCATAGGATATGGTAGAAGGTGCCCTCCTCCTCCCCACAGCGGAGTCAATTCGGAATTTGTTGCCCTCTTTCAACCATATAGTGCAGTTCGAGGGTAGTATACTCTATGGAGGATTTTGAGCTGTACAAGTCTGAGACTAGAGGAGATTGCCACCTCTCGTGGATGCATTAGGACCTGTATCCAATCCTCTGGGTCTATCTCCCCCACATCCCTTTCCCACCTGGTTTTTAGTCTCGATAACTCAGGGGTGGTGAAGGATGTGATGGCGTTGTAGAGAATGGATGTGCATTTACTAGGGATGTACGCGGGGATCATATTGCGTTCTATCGGTGTATAGTCAGGGACCGTGCCTTCTAGAGGTATATAGGTCCGCAGGGCATGGGTGAGCCACTTAAAATGATATTGTTCCGTTGTGGGCAGTTGGAATTTGCACTGCATGTCCTCAAACGAGGTCAGTTTCCCGTCTTTGAGGATATCTCCAACCTTAAGGATTCCCGCCCTCACCCATCGCGGCCATGGTTCAAGTTTGCCAATTTCTTGGAGATTACTGTTTCGCCATAGAGGTTGCGCTGCAGTTATTTTATTTCCCCACCCAACGAACACATGTGCCTGTCTCCAGATGGTGGTGACGTGAGCCTCGATTGTGGGCATGGGCGGTCTCCTCAGGGACTGGTATAGTATCTGTAACGGGTCTGTGCCCTGCATAGGTTCCACGTCAGCCCGGATGTGAGGTAGTGCTCTATCTCCATGAAGCAGATCATTAACTACCGCTAGTTGTGAGGCCCAGTAGTAGGTTTGGAGGCAGGGAACACCAATCCCTCCCTCCCAGACCGACCTCTGCAGAGTGCCTAATGCCACGCGTGACTGACCTCCCTCATATGAGTTCCCTAAGAAGGGTTTCAGTGCGGGTGAATTCAGAGGTGGGGATCATGAGGGGGGCGTTCTGCAGGACATATAAGAATCTTGGAAGTGACATCATTTTGAAGAGTGCGGCACGCCCCATGAGGGTCAGAGGGAGAAGCTTCCAGTGATGGACGTCCCTAGCGAACCTGTCTACAATCGGTTGGAGGTTGTGCATTATGTATTTGGTTAGATCAGATGTTATCCATAGCCCCAGGTATTTAAAGCCCTGTGTATCAAACCGGTACAGACATCTCGTTGAGTCGACCCGCTCGCCCCCTTTCACTGGGAAAAGTACTGATTTCCTCCAGTTAATTCTTAACCCGCTAAATTCCTACTCTGGGCCAGCTCTGGGCCGGTTCGGCCAGGTATAGCAAGAGGTCATCAGCATAGAGAGAGACACGGTCCTCGTGTCCCTCGGGCCATCTGAATCCCATCCACACCCCGCTTTGGCGAAGCCACAGTGCTAGCGGTTCAATCGCAAGGGCGAAGAGGAGGGGGGAGAGGGGGCACCCTTGTCGCGTGCCTCTGCCCAGGAGGGAACGATTGGGAGGTCCACCCATTCACCTTAACTTCTGCTTGAATGTTAATATATAATAGTTTAACCCACCCTAGAAAGCTCTCTCCGAACCCCATACGGATCATGATTTCCCAGAGGCTGTCCCATCGGATTGAATCAAATGCCTTCTCAAAGTCTATTGCCAACAGGGCGAGCGGGGCATCGAGGATAGGGGCCCGCTCGAGCACCATTTCATTCGGGTGGATTTGTGGGGCATAAAGCCACACTGAACCGGGTGTATCAGCGTGTCCGGAACCAGTTGGAGCCGGTTGGCCAAGAGTTTGGCCAGGACTTTGGCTTCTCCATTGATAAGCGAGATCGGCCTATAGGAGGAACATTGCTCCTGGGGCTTGTCAGGTTTGGGGATAACCACTATGGGATCATCTGGGAGGGAACCCCTGTCCCGGGCGGCCAACAACATCTGATGCAGGGGAGGTGCTGTGTTGTTACCCCCTAGTTTCTGCCAGGTTTCAACTGGGAAACCGTTGGGGCCCGGGGTTTTCTCCGGCTGCAGTTGTCAAAGGGCTTCTAATATTTCAGACTCCAAAAGCTCGGAGTCCAGCATCTCCCTTTGTTGAATCGACAGAGTGGGGATTTCCACACCGTCCAGGAGGGACGGATCCAGGGGTAGAGTTGGGGCCTGGTATAGTGTAGCATAAAATTGGGCAAAGGCCTCCGCTATCTCAGCGTCAGACCGGCATGTTTCACCCTGCGGGGTGATGATCTCCCAGACACAGCGCTGCCCCTCATCTCTCTTCTCTAGCCACGCCAGCATTTTCCCCGCTTTATTCCCCAGCTCATATACCCTAGCTTTGGTTTCCCAGTGGGCTTGTTTGGCGTTATCTAACATAAGGTTTCGGAGGTATTCAGTGGCTCGTTTAAGGGACATGTGGGTCTGTGGGGTGGGATTAAGGGTGTGTTCGTTTTCTCTGCGAGTTACCTCCGTTTCGGCCTCAGTTATCTTCCGGAGCCTATCTCTCCTCCTATTCGCCGTCCAGGAGATTATTTCCCCCCGCAGCACGGTCTTGTAGGCCTCCCATAAAACTGTCGGGTCGTTATCGCCGGTATCATTAATCTCAAAGTATTCAGTCGAGACTTCTGTGAGGCACTCAACTACTAGTTCCGGGAGGCCCAGATAGTAGGTGTTCAGCCGCAACGTTCTAGGGGGGTTCAGTCCCTGCAGTCGTGACTCCACCATCAGGGGCGAATGATCCGAGATTCTCCGAGGGAGCAGGTCCGCCGAAAGCATTCTAAAGAGATCCGTGTGGGGTACGAATAGGTAATCAAGCCTGGAAAGGGAGGCGTGTGCCCTGGAGTGAAACGAGTAACCCCTGGTCCCGGGGTGCAGTCCCCGCCATACATCACAGAGACCCAGGGCGGACACAAAGTTGGACTGCTTCGTGGGGAGGTGCGGATTGCGTCGTCTAAGGTGGGAGTGGTCTAAGGTGTTACACATGACATCGTTAAAGTTCCCACCTAGGAACCACTTATCAGGCTGATGTTTGCCCATAGACTGGTCAGGTCATTGAGTAGTTCCTGCCCCAGTCCAAATGTTTGGACTGGGGCAGGAACTACTAATCCAAATGTTTCCCCTCAAAGTGTCCCCAGTGTCTTGTTCTAGTACCTCCAAGGCAAACGGGATACGTTTGTGTATAAGAATAAGAGTGCCTTTGGACCCCATGGAGTATCCCACGTGGTAACCGGTCCTATAGTTAGTTCAAAGAAAAAATGTGCATTGTGTCCCAGCAAGGTGAGTTTCAGTAAGCAGGGCTACGTCGGGAGAGTGCCTGGAGAGTAGTTGCTTAACTAGGCGCCTTTTAATCGTGGAGCCCAGCCTGTTCACATTCCAGGTGAGGACCCTAAGGGATTTGGGGCGTGTGGTCATGGCCGGGTGAGATTGGTCAGCTGGCATCTAGCAGGGCTGTCGGAGGGGCGGGCAGGCGGTGCGCGCGGTGCATGGCGGTATGGTGCATGATATACAAGGATTGGCAGTTGAGGTGCTGCTTGTGTGTGGTATGGTCCCAACTGGCCAGGAGCCAAACCGTCCCTTGATAAATACCGGGGAAGGCTGAACCTGGGGTAACTAATACATTCTTCCCAACAAACCCCTCCCATCCCCACCCTATACTCCTCCCCAACGCGAAGTACCTGTCGCCCAAACATTGATGACAATCAGAAGAGGTAGAGCGTCAGCGTTAACAACCCCTGTTAAAGTTCAACTAGAAAAACTTGAGGGGGGGTAGGGGGTTTGTTGTGTTTCCTTACCCCTAAAAGCCCCGATGGGAGGGTAGCAACCTCCCGCTTACCCCATTTTAAGTATATGAGCCGCTTTTGGTGGCCCCACAAGGCCCAGCTGTGGTATCATCCATAAGAGGGTTGCACGCCAGCCAGGAGGCTGATCCCAGGACAAGAGTCAAGGCGGGAGTTCGTCTCCCCCATTCATTGGTGGGTCCGCTAGCGGTGGTTGGTCCGGCCTGCGGCGACGGTCCGATGGCGACCTGGGGTTTCCATTCCTGTTGCCTTGGGTGTGGACCAGTCCCCCTCGATGTGCTGCTCCGCCCAGCGCCATGCCTCACTGGGATTATCAAAGTGGACCGTTGTCCCTTTATGGTAAATTTTCAGTTGGGCGGGAAAGAGCAGCCCGTATTTGACTCCAAGTGACTGCAGTTGCCTTTTGAGCTTCCCAAAGGATTGCCTCGCCTTCTGTACCTCATTCGTGTAGTCGGGAAAGAAGGCCAGTCTGGACCCATTAAAGGTGATCGTGCCTTTGGTTCTGGCGAGCTGTAGCAGGGCATCCCGATCCCGGTAGTTCAGAAATCTCGCTATTACAGTGCGTGGAGGGGCGCCGGGCATTGGCCTGCCTGCAGGCATACGGTGTGCCCTCTCGATGGAGAAGAATTTCGAGAAAGATTGTAGGTCGAACAGATCTGTTAGAAGTTGTTCAAGGAAGAGTTCCATGCAGGTTCCCTCTTCTTTCTCAGAGATACCAAGAATGCGGACGTTGTTCCGCTTGGACCTTCGTTCCCTCTCCTCTACCCTGGCTTCCAGGGTCTTGATTGTAGCCGAGACTCCTTGGAGTTGGTGTTGCATATTACGCAGGCCGTCTTCCGTAGTTGAAATGCGCTGTTCTGCTTCCCCAGTGTGTGCAGACAACTTCTGCAGATCGTGTCTGAGGAGGGAGACATCTAGGCTTATTCGATCTATCTTTTGCTCCATGGATGAGCGGGAGTCAGCAATGGCGGCCATAACGTCCTTGAGGGAAAGCGTATGTTCAGCGTCCGTGTCATCGAAGTCTTGCGGTAGAGGATCCACAATCTGTGACAAAGGGACAGTATATTGCTCTATCCTGTTCTGCATAGTGGATTTCCTCGTCTTTTCTTTGCCCATGGTCGCCGCCCGGCCTGGCAGCCGTGGTTTTGTAGCTGTATTCCTGTTGGGATCTCAGAGGGTGCAGGCTGGGTCGGCCCCACCACACAGCTGCGCACTAGTAGACCGGGAAAACTGCCCTTTTTTTTTTACTCCTACTTCCTTCGATCTTAGAATTGCCAGATTTGTCCAAAGGGATCAGTGTGTCGCCCGTGGGTTATGCCCTCTGTAACTGGGCACTCAGGCGTACCCCGGTCCAAGGCGCAACTGAGTGCACCTCCCAGCTCGTGCGGTTAGGGCCTCGTTGCGTACGTGCGCCACCGCCGGATGAGAGGTGGTGTGGCCGGAGGGCAGAGTCCGCCGGTTACACGGTGGCACTGCACATTACTGGGAATTTAGGTTGCGGCGGTCTGCCAGGGGCGGATTGAAATTCTGGAGCTTTAGTCTAATTGCTGTGTTGTGTACAGCGAACCGCGTTTCCACTGGGGCCTGAGCATGTGCCCACCGACCCTCCCTCGGCCCACCCGGCGATTCACCGTCCCGCAGTCCACCATTTTGCGTGTTAGAAGGCTATAAAGACCCCCTCCATTGGATGTTTGCTGTGATCGAAATTGTCCGAGCGCCGCGGAGCCATGATGAGGGTGTTGTGGCCCTGTTACTTCCTTCAGAATGGGGTAGGTGCTGTGACTACCAGTCTGGCACGGAGCTTGGATTGCGAGGTGCCCCGGGCCAGGCAGTTCCAAACAGGTCAGTGTCTCCTCAAAGAAGGGATTTGGAGCCACGTGGGGACTCCGTGGCGGATCTGCACTGTTTCAGCTATTGCAGGGCGTCGCCGGCCTCCGAGTCCCACCGTGCCACGGCGGTGCCCCGGACCCCGAAGGGCGCCTTTTCCGGATGAAGCCTCAAGTCCGGGCCAGCTCTAGCTCTGCCGATGGTAGTGGTGAGGCCCTTCGGCGAGGGCCGCTCGTGTCCCCGGCAGGAAGGGAGGGGCCTCACCTCAGTCTCTCCCGTGCCGATCAAGGCCATTGCACAGCCCCAGGAGGCCGGGGCGGGATCCCGCTTGCACGGCGATGACCATTCCAAGTCACACGACTCCTTTCGCTCTGGGTCACGGGCCAGTGGCCGGTCGGAGCAGCCCTCGGGGAGAAGACACGCTCCACCGTGCAGGATTCAGAGGGGACCCAGCAAGGGTCGAGACAGCGCCGCTCCAGACCGTTGCTGCACCTAGGCGGCCATCTTGGGAGCACCCCAGTCAGCCTCGTGCCAAACTTCTTCCAGCCTTTGCTGCCCACTCGGCAGCCGATTTCTTCCGTCCAGCGGTCCAGATGGGCACGATGATGTCCGCTGTAAGTAGTTTTTTTTTTTACCCCCCCGTAGTTGGCGGCAACAGGCGGTTTTGACAGGATTACTGCAGCGGGTGCGGGAGCGACGGAGACCTACGTCTTTCTCATCGTGCTGTTGGCCACGCCCTCCCAAACCCTCAAGATTGAGGATCCACAGACATTGGAACTCAACCAAAGGAGCAACAACGAAAGTGAAGCAATAAACTTTCAACTGTGGAACAAGTATACGATGAGACTGAAGCCTTTCAGGCACAACAGAACAAGTGCAACAAGCAAAATGCAAAAGGGAAGATAATCGTAGACATTTTAAGAATGTGTTTTTAGGGATATGTTGTCTATTTCTTTCTCTTCTTCTTTCCTTTTCTTTACTGGAGTTGTTAAAGTTAGGTTCTTGAGGTATCAAGCAAAAGTGCAAAAAGATAGAGACTGTACTTAGAACTAACCTTGTGATCAGGCATAAATGACAATTGAGTGAAGAAACAAATAATATATTTGATGATCATTCAGAGGGTACCAACTTGTGGTACCTCCTCATGAAAGGTATTAGTAGAGCACAAGTAAATGAATCATGTTATATTTGTGGGCTTATTCTGCATGCAGTTGGCACCCCCAGATTGTTCTTGTCAGAGGAAGTGCTGACTTTAGATGCACAGTGCTTAGCACCTCTCATAACCTGCAGAATAACAGGGCAGTTCCAGGCACACGCTTTTCGAATTAACATGGAAAAGAGATCTAAAGATGAATGCGAAAGGATGGGAAAATAGGAAGAAGAGTGTCCATCAAAACCACAGATATGTATAGAAGGTAAAACATTCGGGAACAAGAAATGGGTAAGGGGCAGGCTGTGTTCAATGCTGAGGGAGTATTGGGATTTACAGAAGAAGTAATGCAAACAGATGAGAGCTGCAGTAATGTATGGCCATTACATGTTAATAAATTGACAAGTCTGCATCAACATGATTAACCTATAAAAATACAGAAACTCGCTCGATCTTAGTTTTGTTTCAGAGGCAACGGGAGTATGCCCGTTGGTACCAACATGCACTGCAACAGGACGTACACCATGCCAGCGTAAAGTGAAGGCATCATAGATTTTTTGTGGCAGTGTGGAAACCAGACCTATTCTTTTTTACCACCCTCCTGCAGCAGCCTTGTTCACTGGTAACTTTGCATGCTCCCCTCTTTTTAGTGCCTGAAAAGCGTGTACAATTGCCCAATCCCTCATGCCGCCCCCAACAGTTGTAGGACATATAAACTCACCTAGGGTGCAAATAACAAAAAGATTGGGATACTTCTCAGAGCAAGCCGATGAAGCCCTAAAGAAGGTGCCCACTCAGTACCACCTCTTCTCCAAAACTGAGGTCTTCTTGAGTTCCTTGCTGGCACCAGGGAGTGAAACTGCTACTAACTCCAAATGGCTTCAAATCATACGTTTTAATCTGATGTAGCTTTCTAATGCTACTGAAAATGGACTTAATGCAATACGTGAGGAGCTTTGCAAACATTTTTGTGGCCCTCTAGAACAAGATGGTGTTCGATCTACACACAGCTGTGGAGGGCAGCATGTGCCACAAGATCGGGAGCACTTGTTGCACCTACGGGCTTCTCAATGACGCCGATATCAGATCCTTAACCCTTACGATCAAGCAGATGACCAAACTGACAATGCACATGGAGATAGCAGGAGGAATTGTCAAGGACAA
Source organism: Ambystoma mexicanum (assembly GCF_040938575.1). Taxonomy (NCBI): domain Eukaryota; kingdom Metazoa; phylum Chordata; class Amphibia; order Caudata; family Ambystomatidae; genus Ambystoma; species Ambystoma mexicanum. The sequence continues at coordinate 917,194,479 of NC_090932.1, read as the reverse complement.
TGACTGGTTGCCGTTTCCATAATCGTTGATGCCGCTGTGGCTCATTAATGTTTGTTGAATACTGTTCCCTATCCTTGTTCTTCTAATAATATGATGGTGCTTGTATCAGATAATAGTAACTTTTGTGTCCCAAAGTAATACAATCTCCCTTCTTGCAGTTATGACAGTAATGCTACTCCTCGTAAAGATGCCAAACAGATGAACAACCACAGGTAGGATAAACAAATAGATAGTAAACAGACACTGTTGCCCTGAAGATATCCTTTGGTCACAACACCCTGATCCAATCAATTATCTTAAATGCTATATAAATATAAAGTCAGATTGGCCAGCTAGCTATTTGAGATGTGACCCATGGCATTATGGCATAGGTGGTGGGAATCAGATGTTTTGAAAAGTCAAATTTGGGTGTGTTTTGAATAGTCAAATTTGGGTGTGTTTTTCATTGCACTTGGCCCTCAATTGTAACCTACTAGCCCAGTGACTACCATACCACTGCATTTGCTTATTTCTCCCACTGCCCCCTCTCTACCTGCCCATGGCGCTATCTGTTTCTCTACTCAAACTGCTTTACTATCAACTATCATTCCCTTCTCACTAAGTCTGGTAAGAAGAAATTTAAAAAGGATATCTTGGCCTCCAACCCAGGTCTCCCTGTTACTGATACCTATTCCAGTGCTTCTGCCAGACAAACCCTCACTGACATCCTCTTTGTCGTTCCTTCCCCAGATCTCTGGACCCCCAAATGATCTCTGTGCTCTGTCTTGTCTCTTCCTCTCCCATTAATGGTTGCACCAGCTGGTAAGTTCGTATGGATTCCTTTGACTCCTCTAGAGTCATCATTAATGTCTACCTAAATGGCACTGTCATGGTGCAAGGTCCTCAGGCCAATATCCTGCTCTTTGATAGGCGGTTCCCTCGCCTCATCAACTTCCTCTCATCTCCAGCTGTACCCTACTCTCCTCCCTTGGCTACCTTGCCCATTTCTCCTTCATCTTCCCCATCTCATGCTCCCTCCACTCCTCTGCAGGGTGTACCTCTGATTTGTACCCCTGCCTGGAAGGTCTTAAGGTTGGCAACCTTCTTCATCTTGCCACCCTCAACTCCCACTCTGCTGTCAAACATTCCTCTGACATCTGCCACCTCCTAGAAGAACTTGACCTTGGTCTTACCGAGACAAGGTTCACTGACAGCTCTGTCACAAGCTTTGACACTCTCCTTCTTGATGGCTACAAGATCCTCTCCACGCTCAGGTACAATTGTTCCAGAGGGGGGTGTAGGCCCGATCTTCCCTGAGTGGATTCCTGCCTCTGTCATTCCTATGCAGGCTTACTCCGCTTTTGAATCTCTCTCTCTCTCTTTCTTTCTCTCTCTCTCTCTTTCTCTCTCTCTCTTTCTTTCTCTCTTTCCTTCTCTCTCTCTTTCTCTCTCTTCTCTCTCATCTCTCTCATCTCTCTCTTCTCCCTCATCTCTCCCTCCCTCCCATCTATCGGCCACCTGGTCAGATCCCCTCCTTCCTCTCTGAGTGGGCGTACCTCTGCTCCTCCCTCCTGGTCTTGACCACTCAACTCTCCTTCTTGGAGACTTTAATATCCATCTGGATGCTCCCTGTCCTTCCTCTAGACTCTTTTGTGACATCTGTGATTTTCTCTCTCTGTTTCTATTCTCCCTTCCGGCCTGTCTAACTCTTGAGGGCACACTCTGCATGTTGTGATCTCTTCAGACCTTCCCCTCTCTATCTCTCTCACCTCTCCTCTCTGCTCTCTCCTGGAGTGATCACTTTCTCTTTTCCTCCCAGCTCACTCTCTCCACCCCTCAGGCCAAGCCAACTCCAGCACTGCCACCTACCTTCTCGGTTATCCGACCCATGAAGCGTGTGTCAGTTGAGGCTTTGGCCGCCACTGTCTCACCCCACCTTCAGCTGACTCACACCCTGACACAGCACTTTCTATGCTCCACTCTGCTATATCTGATACTCTTTATGTTCTTGCCCCTGTCATGAGGGTCCTCTTGAAGTCCAAAGCCAAGGGCAACTCCTGGTATGACTCAGACCTCGTCACCCTTAAACGCAAGTGCAGGGTGGCTGAGAGGAAATGGCGTGCTTCCTGCACATCCTCTGACAAACTGGACTTCCGCCTGTTCCAAAGGCAATACTGGCTCTCTGTCCGCACCAAGAAGAGAGCCCTCATCCAAGCCTGTGTTTCTGCGGCATTCAACAACTTGGCCAAACTCTTTAAAACCTGCAAGGAGCTGGCCAATCCTGCTGCAGTCTGTACCTCTCCTGTCCTCTCCCAGGCCATCTGCACGGCCCTGGCTTCTCATTTCATCTCTAAAACTCCGGACTTCCTGTCCTCTCTCTTCCTCTACTCCCTCTACTGGCCGCTCTTCCTCCGGCCCTTCTGTGGCCACCTCCCTCCCTCCCTCACTCCCTCTCTCCCTCCCTCCTTCCTTCCTTCCTTCTCTGCCTTTCCCCTGTTCTCCCCAGACAAGGGTTCTAGATAGGTTTGATCTATGAAAGTCTCGTCAAAACAGGTTCTCCCCTGTTCCCCTAAAACCATCAACGACCACATTGACACCCAGGCTCCTGCTTTGGCTGACTTCTGCAACTACTCCTTCGCCACTGGAGTCGTCCCTTCCCCCCTGAAGCACTCCCTTGTGCACCCTCTTAAGAAACCCTCAGCCGCCCCTCCTGCCCTGCTAACTACCGCCCAATCTCCCTCACTACTTTCCTGGTCAAACTCCTGCAAAAGCGGTCCATTGCCCAGCTTGATCTTCATACTGATTCAGTTGCTTCTCTTCATGACCATCAGTCTGGCCTCAGAGCTGCCAGAAGCACAGAAACTGCTCTCCTGCACACCCGTGAAGACCTGCTCTCAAACCTTGACTGCAATACCCTGTGTCCTTATCTTACTTGATCTCTCTTCTGCCTTTGACACGGTCAACCATGCCATCCTGCTCAACCATCTCTGTGATAACCTGGGTATCACCGATCAGACCCTGGCTTGGCTGACTTCTTTCCTCTCCAGTCGACCCTCCCAGGTCCAACTGGGTCCTTCCTCTCCTATATCTCTATTTCTACCTGTGGTGTTCAGGGGTCGTCCTCTCTCACTGGCTGTTCAACCAATACCTGGCACTTCTTGCCCACCGCATTGCCGCTCTCTGCCCAAACTTTCAGTGCTATGCAGACGAAACTCAGCTCATTTTCAGGTTCCCTTCCACCACCGCTTCTCCTTCTCTCATTTCTGATTGTCTGTCTGCCATCCAGGAGTGGTGTGCCGCCAATGACCGCTGCCATAATGCCAGTACGGCGGAGATTCTCCTCATTGGCACACCTGCTCCCTCCTTTCCTATCCCTCTCTGGACGGCACTCTCATTCTCTCCTCACATCTCTGATGTCTCTAAGAAGTCACACTACTAGTTGCACCTCCTCAGAGGTATTCTTCCTTTCCTCTGCTTCCCCCAGAAGCTTACTGTCTCCAGAGCTCTGGTTCTCTCTATGCTGGACTACTGCAACAGCCTCTTTCTAAGTCTGCCTGCTTTTACTCTACGCCCTCTGTAACTCATCCAGAACACGACTGCGAGACTTGTCCTTGGCCTCAAGACCAGGGATCATATCTCTCCAGGACTGAAATCTCTGCACTGGCTCCCAGTGGCTGCGAGGATAAAGTTCAAAACCCTCTCCATTGTCCACAAGGCCTTCTGGGGCCTGGGGCCTCAATAACTTCTACTCTCTCTTCCTAAATATCGTCCTTCTCGAGCTCTTCGCTCATCTGCCTCCAACTTCCTCAGGGACAGTCGCTTCTCCAAGCAACAAGTTGGTGGTAGATCTCTTTCTTCGGCTGGGACATCCTCCCTGCCTCCCTGAAATTTGAGGAGAAACATCTCCAGTTCCGGAAGAACCTCAAGACCTTCCTCTTTGCTTCTGCTTTCTCTGTTCTCCTCTGCTGTACTCCTGACTGCAACTGCACTGGTCACCTGGCTACGCTCTGTTCGCCCTTCCTTGCCTCGTCGTGCCTTCAAACACTTATGATATGGAATTCAAAACACGCATATACACAGCATAACTCAAACTCCCCCTATCACCCCTTCCCATTCCCTGAGGAGGGACAAGGTTCCTATGACCGATCGGACGGAGTGTCCGCCGCGCCTAGCCCTCATACTTTCCCAGAGAGTTTATCGTGGGGAAACTGAACCCCACTAGCGGTTCCAAGGTGTACCCCTTCTTCCTTTTCCCCCTGGACCGCATCTTTTGTTACGTGTTATTGTCTTACTACTTCTTCGTGGGTATTTTCTATGTCCACATCTCCACCAAATCTTGTAGCCTTTTGTTCTGCTTACTCTTGTTTCAAATGTCCTCTTCTAATCATTTTGTTGCATTTATATCCCGGTTTTGCCTTTCCTTGATACTGTTCTCCATTCCCATGGTTTCCTGCGAGTTACCTCGCCTCTTCGTCGTTCCTCCACAAGTCCACCTTCTTCTCTTTGCATTTTTAAGATCTGTTCCCCTTCCTCACACGTTGTAATCCTGTGGGTTCGCCCCTCTCATGTGAACAGTAGGCCAAAGGGAAACGTCCATTTATATCTTGTCTGCTTTGAATTGAGGAATCTCACCACTGGCCGCATCTATCTCGTTTAGGAGCGTACTCTGTGCCAAGTCTTGATAAAGGTGCACCTTGTTTCCATTTATAAGGACCTGTTCAGCTTCCATTGCTTTCCTTAGCATCTATTCCTTCTGGCCATAGGACGTTATTGGAGCTAGGACATCTCTTGGCCGTGTTCCTTGTTCTCCTGTCTTCCTTGGTCCTACTCTATGTATTCTGTCCACTTGGACCGGATCCTCTGTCTATTTCCAGTATTTCTGCAAAGAGGTGTTGGGCCGTGCTTGTTAAGTCTTTATCCTCTACCGCCTGACAGGTTTTTTTATCCGAATTTTTTGATCGCCTTGAATGGTTTTCCAAATGTTCATTTTGGATTTCCAGATTATGTGTTAGGCATGCTAGGGGGTCCAATGTTTTATTATTTTCTTTGTGCATCTTCTTCTATGCTTTGCACTACTTTCTCCAATGAGTCAGTCCTTTCTTCTAGCTTGGCCACATCTATTTTGAGATCTTGTAATACATTTCCTCTTTTAATGACTCAAATTGTGTTTGGAAGGACATAAACTGAGTTTGAAATTCTTTGAACCACCCCTGCATGTCCTCTTTACTTGCCATCATGCCTTCTTTTCTTGTGGTTTGTGTGGGTTGGATTTGGACTGTTTCCCCTTTCCTGGTGATTGTTGTGTTCTCTGGGCCCCACAGTTGTTTGATACTGTGTTCCTGTCTTGATTGGGGGCTCAGTTGGGATGTTGATGCTGCTTTTGCCCTTGTTTTGGACATGTGAGTGCTGCGCTGGGTTCTTGTGAAGAGCTCTGTGTGTTTATCATTTGCTCACATTGATAGGGAGGATGTATGTATGTATGTATGTATTTGATCTTATAAAGCGCCGGTAGCCCGCAGGCATCAGGGCGCTTGGACAAGACAACACATATAGCAAGGCATAAATCCTTACCACTTCCGAACCAGATGGGTGGCACCAAATGATGGAAGGCTGAGTTCCTTATCTAAAAAGATGGGTCTTAAGACGTTTCCTAAACGCCAGATGATTGTTTTCTGTTCTCATTGCTTCTGGAAGGTTGTTCCACAGTTGTGGGGCCAGAAACACAAAGGACCTCCCCAGACCAGATTTCAGTTTAAAATTGGGAACAGACAGAAGACTCTTACCTTCCGATCGTAGCCGTCTATGAGGAGCATAGGGCACTAAGCTGTTCTTTAGGTAACATGGGGCTTTGCCATAAAGGCACTTGCGCACCAGTGAAAGAGATTTAAACATTTTTCGCTCCTCGACTCTGAGCCAATGGAGGGACACTCTTTCACTCATTACATGATCCCTTCTCTTCAGGTTTTTGACTAGCCGAACAGCGTCATTTATAATGACTTGGCATCCACCCCAGTCCTTAGCAGTAGCCCCAATCAAGAGGGCATTTCTGTAGTCAAGCCTTGACAGAACAATGGCTCTGGCTATAGTAGCCATATAACTTTCGTTCAGAAAAGGCTTGATAGCTTTCATTAGCCTGAGGTCATATGCAGTATTTTTCTGCAGATAGTTGGTCTGAGCATCAGAATTGACCGCTGAATTTACCATCATGCCAAGGGTTTTAACTTGGGAGGATACTTGGATTTTGGCGTCCTTGATCTGAAAGGACTTGTACTCTCCCCCAAGTTTGGCTAAGTGGCGACTAGAACCGAAGAGCATCAATTCCGTTTTAGTATCATTAAGACACATCCAATTGGCCTGCATCCATTCATCTATCATCCTATCGACTTTTGCAATTGTAGCACTATATGCATCATGATTTCCCTCCAGCTCCAGAATAAGCTGCGTGTCATCTGCATAGTTCGTGAAGAGCACTCCAGCTTTGACTAGAATACTACACAGAGTGCGCATATATATATTAAAGAGCATAGGCGACAGACTGGTGCCCTGAGGGACACCGAAAAGAATAGAGCAAGAGTCGGAAAAACTATTTCCCAATGAACTCTGGCTTGGCGGTCAGATAAAAAAAGACACCAGCCACTATCGCTTTTTCAGAGCAGTCCACATTTTCCCTGAGTGCTTTGATAAGGAGTTGATGATCTACCAGATCAAAGGCTGCGCTTAGATCTAAAAGCATCAATATCTCTACTTTATTCCTATCCACCATACTCAGCATGTGGTTCTGGAGATCCAGCATGGCTGTCTCTGTGCTGTGTGTTGCTCTAAAACCAGATTTTTGCTGATGTAGGGCTGAGTGTCTCTCCACATAAAGTTGTAATTGCTGAGTGGCTATTTTGTCCAAACTTTTGAGGACAAAGTTGGAATTAGTTATGGGGCGAAGATTGGCCGGGTCCTTAGGATCCAAACCTGCCTTTTTTACTAGCTGAGTAATGGTAACCTTTTTGAGCTCCTTCGGAACTAAGCCCTCCTTAAAGGAGGCATTCACTATTTTCAATAAAATAGGTGCAAAGAGTTCCTTATATTGCAGGATAACGCTGGAAGTTAACACGTTTTCTGCACAAGTTGTTGGTTTCATGTGGCTCAGCACCTCTAACAGCTCATATTCCGTGACGATCTCAAACTATGTTATAGGATCCTCTGACTGTGCTATCTTTCTCTGGTTGTTTTCTGGCTTCTGGGGTAGGAGTATTTCCTTGGTGTTCTGGTCTGTTTCCCCCGTTTCTCTTGGTTCACTTTGTTCTCTAGATCCTCCCCTCTCTGGTTTTCTTCATCGTCTGCTCACTGCTTTCTATTTGGTCCATGGGGATGCCAGGTATGTATGGGGGGGAACTGTTACGCTCACCTGGTATCCACAGGGACGCCACCCAGCCGGGTTACTCGCTGGTATACTTCTCAGCTTTGCCCAGATGTGGTCTGCGGGGAAGGTTCTGCCTGAAAATACAGGAGGACTGTGTTCAAGACTGCCTGACCGGGGTAAGTATCCTCCCTCCACCCCCGTATGATTTCAGTCCCTCTGGGGCCCTCTCCTCACCTTGTGTTAGAGTTAGGCGTGCTCTCCGTCCTGCCTTCTTTGCAGGGGCGCGTTGTCTTTCGTGGGCGTGTGTGGTCCAGTTACTTCACTGACGCCAGCCCGTTTGATATTGTTCAGGCAGGTCTTATTGCTGTTCTTTAGTATTGTTGCCATCCTGCATGCCTTTCTTTGTTTAAAATGTCTCTTTTTCTCCCTTAGGTATGCAGAGCTTCAGCGTGGCGAACTGGCTTGGTTGAGCCCCGCTGGTAAATGATGTCACATTAAGAGCGCTATGATGCGGCAAGTACACGCTATGCGCAGCGCTGCAAAGTCTTGCCTTTGCTAACCTGTGTTTTCCTTCCTTGTAGGTTGCGGTGTTCTTCAGCACGAGTGGAATGTCCGGAGTGGTGCCAACCGAGATGCGACCAGCCAGGTAAGCCTTTTGAGCAGTTCGTAATTTGCAAATGACTCTACAGCTTTCTTTAATGTTGCCTCTATTTTCCTCTTTCAGGTAGTTCTGTCTGGGAGGCATGCAGATTTGAGGAAGCTGTTCTCAGGAGCTGCGAGTGGCTAAAGATGAAGACTGCAGGTAAGATGCTGCTGCTAATGATGTTCCTTTTTTCTCCTTGCAGGTTCTGCTTCTCCGAGGTTTGGGGGGAATAGCTGGACACGGTGAGCGTCACGTTGCAAGCTGCAAAGTAATGCGAAGCGTGTTGTCTTGCTCGGGTGTGGTTTAAATAGTCCCAACAAAATAGTCCAGGTAAAGTAGTCCCTAGGCTACCCCACCCATAACACTAGACCGCATAGCTTGGTTCCTAGGAACAAAGCTATGTGGATGCCTCCATGTTGGCTGACAATACAATAAAGCAGTTCCCAAGCACATTGTTTGTCATGGTGTATGAGCCTGGCGCCATAGGCTCCATGTCTGGCCCCATGGGGGCTTTTGAAGAGGATGCCAGGCTCTAGAGGCCCGAGTCCTGACTCCACCTGGCCAATGGGTGTGCCAGAGGGGGTTTTGGGCGAGGGTCATGACAGGAACCACCTCTGCTGTAGTTTTTGCTTTGTTAACCACCCTCCTGGAGTTTTATCCCCCTCTGTTGCCACCTCGCCTGTTGCCCCAGGAGTATGGTCCTAGTCCTCCTGCTGGTTGGAATTGCCTTGGTGGGATAGGATCTCCCCAGCACTCTCTCCACTTGTTGCAAAAGCTGGGGCCTTCTGTTTGACTCCTTGCTCCTCCTCCTCCTCCTGCTTTAACTCCTAGATACCAAGGCCCCCAGTGTTTTTAGCCTGCTGATTTTGTGGCCGAGCTCCTCCTCCTCCTCCTCCCCTGCGCGCTCCCAAAGTGTTCCCTTGCAGTTCCCTCACTCACTCACTGGTGCGTTGATACTTTCACTCTAGAGCAGGGGTTGAGAGGGAGATGCCCTCTTCGGTTCTCTTCGGGGAGTCTGCTTCCCTAGCCTCGAGTTTGATGGGCTCTTCCTCTCCTTTGAGGCTGTCAGGTAGTCACGCTTCTTCTCGGTTGTTTCGCGCCTGCTCTTGCTGCACCCGCTCCCTCGCCGGGTGAGACGTAGCCGAGCTTCTGGTCCGGCATCTCTTTCGGTCCTCCAGTTTTCTTTTTATCGGCTAAAATGCTGCATTTTGGTGTACTCTTTGTCTGGGGAATATCTTTACATGGTACACTGCCACACGTTTCCATGTCGCTTGGAGAGATGCTTCCTCCTTTCTCTGCTATCCATGTTGACGAGTTGGATATTTAATTGCGCCACATCGCAAATCTATATTTCTTTTGGTGTGGCCCGGTGGGGACAGAGGCTCACACACGTCCTCCTCCTCCGGCCGCCATCTAGAAATACCATAAAAGTAATTCTTAACCTCCTATGGAAGATATATTGCTTTTTCATTGTGTAATGAAGAAAGTCGACATCCATACCAGTAACCACTACGAAAGCACTATGCCATCCCGCCCAGCTGACAGGCTACAGGGCAACGTTTGTCACAGGACTCTCCTCCTGTGAAGATGGCTGTGCCAAAGTCTCCAGGACGGTACAAACCAACATAAAATTCACCACACCACTGGTGAACTTAACCGCCATCCACCCGATTAAGAAAGGATGTTATTTAGCTGCCGACAACATATCCGGTAATGGTATTTACTTATATTTGAGAAAAAGCAAAACTGCTACCCCATCATTCTGATCAGTGCCAAGCCATGCCACTGGCACAAAGTTTTTAAGCAACGTGGGGGTTGACACATGCAGTTTGCAGCAAATGATCCATGCATATACTGCATGTCCTGTTTTGAGAACTATCACCTCATTCACACCTGCTTGTTACGTGGCTGGATACCAGTGAGATTGCAATAATAGCAGTGAGATCCCTCGAGAATTGACAGTCTTCAATTCAGAGTAAAAACAGTCAATCACTATTTCCCCAAAAACATGGTACCTAATGGTTTTCAGTTTTTTAGTGTGGTGGGTACCCACTAAGGCCATATGGAAGTATTAGTAACTCTGTAAAGATGAACAGCCATGTATGATGGCTATTGCCCTTCCCCCCTCTGTCTGACAATTCTTTTCAGCCATAACAATTGCTTGGTCCAAGCAAAGGGTATTGACCGCTCAGAAGAAGAGCAGTAGTCTGATAACCAAACTGAGTCATTGCACCACGAGATTTAACCAAGCTCCCCTCCAAATGTGTCAGACTGCTCACTGTTGAGGAGTAGGGATCATCTCTTTCTTTTAGGTAGGGAGCTGAGGATATGTAATTCTCAAATCGTGTTGAAGGTGTGTTGCACTATCAAATAGAGCAATAGCTCTTCCTCTGGGTACTGACCTCTCAAAATCTGTCTTAGACAGGAGGATACACTCTCTCGCTCTCTCTCTATTCAAAAACACCTAAAGTGTTGAGCAGCTGGGAGCAGCAAAGATCACCACTTTAGTTCATCTCTGCTCAAATTATAAGACGGAAATGTGTAAACAGTACAAATTCCAGGTGCAATAAACATGAGCAACATCCTCCTCAGTTTACTGAAAGCCGAAAAAAGCAGCATGCATATTTCTTCACTCCACGAACCACTCAAGAATTTTGAAACAGCAGTTGCTGACTGATTTCCCCTAAGGAAATGCTACACACATCTTGACTAATTCACATTTGGCAAACGCTCCAATTTAAATCACAGTAAGCATCACTTTTAAATTTGATTATGTGTTGGCCTATGGCTGAACCACGAAGCAACACTATTTTAGCATAACACTGTAATTTGATATTAGCAATTGAATTTCTAAAAGCAATATCTGGATTCAAAGTCCAGCTTTGTAACTGAAGTCACAGTTATGCCACCTGGCATAGTGCTTGATTGTGTACCAACAGAACATGCCAGAACACTGTTTGCTCAAGGATCATTTGTGAATGAGAAGAGGACACTGGGTCAGTTATATGCTAGTTGCAGCACTTCCTGATCATTTATATACTACAATAAAAAAGATCACATTCAAGATGGCTAGTTTTGCTAGTTATAAATAAAAGAACGAAAATCTCAGGTAGATTTTGCATACTTGTTTCCGTTACTTTCTGAAATGATTTCTTGTAAGTGGAGTTGCAGCTGTTAATTACTTGCAGGGTATTTTCTAAAGCTCTGATTTCTTTTTCAGCTTTGCGGATCTTAGCATCTAGCTCATCTCCTTCACACTGAAGTTCTTCTTTTTCCTGAGCAGCCTAAAATTGTAAAACAGAGGTTAATTTTTTTTTTATCATGGATGCTCCCATAATTCGTATATATTTGTGTGCTAGAAATGATTATAGCTTGCATAAGGAGATCTTTAAGAGATATTAATAATTTATGTTAAAGAAGAAAAATATTCCCATAGAAGATAATAACACAACACTTATAAACAAATGAGTTCTACATTACAGCAAAGGCATTGACAGAGCCATAGATACTTAAACAGGTCTGGCATAGACTAATACAAAATTAAAATGTTAAGATTTGAAACTATTTAAGCTGCGATAAATATGCTCTCAGTTCTAGGGCGCGTTGAGTAAAAATATAAATATTACATGCACATTTCTCAACAGGGAGGAATAAGATCATATAAAAAGCTACGTACACATGCCTCGTCCCCCAATTTCTTTTGGAAAAGATATTTACGTCTTAATGCTGCGTTGACAATGCACAGTAGCATAAAATGCAGTAAATCATCAAGGTCATACTATTTGCAAAAGCACTTGCTCTTACCCTTACTTCCATTATCTAATGAGAGAACTGTGCCCTTCGTAAATAATGAGTTTGTACTTAAAGCAAAATGGCCTTCTTCCTTGGATCGCAGAACCACTGAACATAGCTCAGGGCGCCCATCAATAACATGTTCCTTAAATAAAGTTGAATGCTCCCCTTTTTTGCGCTATATTTCTTCTCTTTGTCTTAGGCAAAAGAATACTTTCGTCACCATTCTGGCTCTTCCCTATTACCTGCCTTTTCTGAAACAAAGTAATCAACCCAGACCAGGGTCTGGTTATTTTTATGTATTTCAGCAATGTGGAGCTATAATGAACATCTGAATCCCTAATGTCATCTATTAACAGCCTAGTTAGAGTCAAATGTGGGTTTCCCCATGCTAGCAACCAATGGACGCCAGCCAGTAGCTAAATAAAATCATGAATGTACATCAGACCACATTCCTCGTGTAGGAAATAACCTGGAAAACTACAGTATGCTCCCATTATGCCTCTGAGAAACGGATTCTCCTTTGTTGTATTTATCTGGAGCATTAATGGTCCCAAACCCCTGCACCATACATAGCCAAGGGTACAGACGTTTTTCTGTAAATACATATGGTGTGGTACTTGGGGAAGCCTCCTAGTTTATACCCATATCTTAATTCTGAGCCGTTTATCTGCGCAAACCTTCTCGCTTGGATTTTGATGCGTAGGTTCCATTTCAGTCCTTTTGATATGTTGACAGGTAGCAGAATGAGTTTACCCACTCCATTCTGCCTCCCTCAACCATTAATGCAGCTGCCTTTGTGGTACCGACGGACAGGACTTTAGACTTTGTTAATTTGGAGGTCCCTCTGACTCATTATTCATTGAACCCTGTTAACATCGTCTGTAGGGCGTTTTTTTATCTTGCAATCAGAACAGCAGTTGTTTAGTGTATACAGCATGCACATATTTATCATTTTTTCAAAAAGGTAACAAACTGCAATAGGGTCTTATTACGAGTTTGGCAGTAAATCTGTTGAATTACTGCCAAACTTGATTACCATTATCACCACTTGGTCTCACTGATTTATTGCAACATTACAAGTGGTAATAGGGCAGTGTAAATCCAAATTTCTGGAGGGCATACGACTCGGAGGAATAACTGCTGGCGGTAGGTGAATTAATTCAGCTGATTCTTGGCTTTTTGCTGGAGGTAAATCCTCCACTTCACCACTAATCCTGTAGTATGGTGGTGTAGTAATGCAGCAGTAATTCAGAAGTAATGGAATTACGACCTCATTACTGCTGTTTTTTACCTGCAATGTCGTAGTTGCAATGACGCATAGTAAGCATGTGTATAGGACGGAGAGTGTGTCTGGTGACGTAGAGAGGCAAATAGCACAAATACATTCCTTAACCCTTTAAGTGCCCAGGGTTTTTCCTCCCAGTGCCAAGGCCTTTTTTGGTGATTTCGGCATTTCGCTATTCAATGCCTTGTAACTTTTTTGTTACATGAGATATCTCAGACAAATTTAGCCCCTTTTTTCCCCCACATCTAGGCGGTCGTAACGCCACCCAGGAATCCTAGGTTGCTGTAGGGGGGGGGGAGAGAAAATAACTAAAAAGGGCGAAAATTGTGTTTTTTCCAAACAATGCCAATAAAATTATGTACAACGAAGCCTGTGGATTTTTACTTGTACGAGCTAGGAACAAATGGTTTGCTGTGCTGAATTCCCCAATTTCCTGGCTTTCAAGAAGAGGTTGAGTGGAAACGAAAAAAAATTATTTCTATGTGGTTATCAACCATTTTGTGAGAGGTAGGCGATTTTGGCCATTTTTGCCAATCGGACATGCGTGGACGGAATGGAAGAAAAGGGTAGGAAAGCTGAATTGGAGACATAAACGCATACATTTCTGAAAAGTAGACAAAAAAGGGGTGAGTTGCACAGGTCGGGCAACAACTAGGTACGGAAAATGCAATAGTTTGGGGAAAACGCAGGAAAATGACGCAGGAAAACGCAGGAAAAAAAGGTATGTGGTGGACATGGTTGGCTTGGTACGGCAATGGCTTCTATGAATTTTGAGAAAAACAATGTTCTGCTACATTCCCCCGACTCTTGCAGTTAGGAAAGCACATATTTTTGGTAGTTTTTCACAAAACAAGCAATACCACAAGCCAAACACTGAGCCATGGTACACAGGAGTTTTATGCTTAAGGCCTGAACAGATGTACTTAGCATGAGTAAATCAGGAAAACCAATATGGTGAGGAAAGGCAAGCATACATTTTTTGAAAGAGCACAGGCAGACCTTTTCAAGGGTAGGTGACTTGTGCAGGTTGCAAAAGTGTATGGTGCCTAAAGTCGCAACTAAATGTAGGGAAATGAAAGGGTTGTGTGACAAAGGGCACCAGCAAATGGGTCAAAACGTTATGAAAAACACACAAACACAACAAATGTCATACCTTCCCGCATTCCCACAGGTGTCCTGATAAAAACAGTACCTCAGATGTGTGGGTGCACCCACCTGCGCGCCAAGGGGAAAGCCTAAAACACGGGTAACCCCAAGTCTTTCGCACAGCATCATTTCAGGAATTCTGCTCATGCGCACACCCTACAGATTTGGGCCTAGGGTGTCCAAGCCACCAAGGAAAACGGGGAACCCCATGCATTTCTGAAAAGAGGACACAAGTGGGAATCCGCAGAGATTTGACTAGCGCAAATCGGGGCAGAATTTATTATCCAGAAACCCCGGCAAAGTCAGAAATGTGGCCAAAAAAAACCAGTTTCTGCACATTTCACTCAGCTCACCCACCAAAACACGCTGCCAACAACACATGGCCTACCGTCCCGCGTTCCCACACATGTCCCAATGAAAACGGTACCTCACATGTGTGGGTGCACCTACCTGGGCGCCAAGGGGAAAGCCTAAAACACAGGTAACCCCAGGTCTGTTCCGACAGATGAATTTCACGATTTTTCCAGACGGGCACACCATACAGCTATGGGCCTCGGGTGTCCAAGCCACCAAGGAAAACAGGGAACCCCATGCATTTCCAAAAAGAGGACACCCATGGGAATCCCCACAAGGGAGTCCCGGCAGTGTGCCAATACCTCCCCGAAGGGAAAAGCTGTAATGCAGCCCAGCCGCAACTCCAGGACGGTTGGAGGTGATGTCCCTGGCCTTGGACATCCATGTAACATGTGGGTGTACCGTCCCTCAAGCACAGCAGCATCTCCAGGGAGCCCCGGCAGGATCCCCATTCCTCCCCGGAGGTGACACCTGTAACATAGAACATCCAGAGGTGGAGCCTGGGCTTGCAGACGGACAACCCACATGGGAGGGATCGGCTCCCAGGGAAACACCAATGTTCTGCTGGCATGGGGGGCAATTTGTGGCCTGCCTCTGCAATTGTGTCCCAGCCCACCAACATATCTGCCCAGACCGCCCATTCCCACCCACACCACCAACAATCCAGCCCCAGTCTCACCCACCCCACTGACAGTGGGCCTTAACCATAGAATAATAAAAAACAGTACTCTCATAACGTTGAACCTGCTCGTGTAGAAAAAGCTGTAAACAAAACAAAAAAACATGTGTTACCTACGGTCACAACCAGCAAAAACAAATGAATACTTTTCAAGCATGCCCCTCCTTGCAAGCCATCTCTGGTGGTCTACTGAACCTCACCCCCCAGTGAAAACCCATTTGCCCCTTCCTACAGGCAGATATCTGCCCCCACGGAGGCCTGCATGAGGTGCCCCCACCACGCAGTTAGGCTGAGGGGGGAGAGGGCCACCAAAAATTGTGGGACAGGCCCCCCCAGTGGGTGGGGCAGTAAGGTTTGGGCACCCCGGGCCAGACTGGTACACCAACAGGTAATTTTCTAATGTACTGGGGGTTGATCCTCTCTCCCCACACCAAATGCAGGAGGGGGGCATCTCATATTTTTTTGTCCCCCCACCACTGGGGGCAGATGGTCACCCATCCGCCCCAGGGGTTTCTATACATGTGGCCCCATGCTTTGGGGTCACGGGGGAGGGGGCCACTTACCTAGTAAGCAGCTCCCCTCCCCCACACTGTAAAGACATCCCTGGTGTCTAGTGCAATTTGCTGTCCACAGATCGAGCGCCCTGCGCCCGATCTGTGAGCAGCAATGATTACACAAAGGGTGTCGTTGGAAAGGGGAGAATCTCCCCTTTCCAACGAAACCTCAAAAATAAATCCCTGGTGTCGAGGGCTCCCCAACTCCCTACCCCCTTCCCATAGTATTTTTTTCTTCCCGTTTTTTTCCCCCCACCCCTGGGGGCAGATGGTCACCCATCCGCCCCAGGGGTCTCCATACATGTGGCCCCATGCTTTGGGCCCACGGGGGGCCGCTTACCTAGCGTCACAAACGGATCCCTGGTGGTCCAGTGACATTGCTGCCCACGGATCGAGCGCTTTGTAGGGATCGTTCAAAATAGAGTGCCAAAAAGGATGACACTACGGAGGTGATGTCAAGGATGAGATATCTCGTCTTTGGCACTTAAGGGGTTAATTACATGTAAGTTTAGATCATCAGTATTTGTGCCTTTTATGGAGTCACATACTTTACAAGTATGTAAACTATGTGTAAACCAGAGCAGCCAGAAGCACGGAAACTGCTGTCCTAAACATCTGTGAAGACTTGCTCTTTAATCTAGACAGTAACCTTCCTGCTGTCCTCATTCTCCTCGATTTATCCTCTGCTTTCGACACAGTGAACCACGCCATCCTGCTCAATCGTCTTCGTGACAACCTGGGCATCGCTAGTCAGGCCCTCGCCTGGTTGACCTCCTTTATCTCCAATCGATTCTCCAAGGTCCAACTTGGGCCTTTCCTCTCTTCTATCTCTCTCTCTACATGTGGTGTCTCCCAGGGGTCTAAACTCTCTCTCTGGCTCTTTAGCCACTACCTGGCACCTCTGGCCCACCGCATCGCTACAGTCTGTTCTAACTTTCAGTGTTATGTGGATGACACCCAGCTCTCCTTCAGGCTACCCTCAGCCTCCTCTACTTCTCTCATACCTGACTGACTGCCTGCAATTTAGAAATGGTGTGCTTCCAATGATCTCTGCCTTAATGCCAGTAAGACTGAGATCCTCCTCATTGGGACACCTGCTCCCGCCATTCCTCTCTCACTCTGGCCGCCCACCCTGGCCCTCTACCTGCACCTTCCTGTGAGGCTAAGAACCTTGGTGTCATCTTCGACTCCACCCTCTCCTTCTCTCCTCACATCTCTGATGTCTCTAAGACGTCACACTATCAGCTGCACCTCCTCAGAGGTGTTCTTCCTTTTCTCATCATTTTCACCCACAATCTCACTGTCTCCAGATCCTTGGTCCTCTCTAGGCTGGACTACTACAGCAGACTGCAATACTTGTTCTTGGCCTCAAGCCCAGGGATCGTAGTTCTCAGCCCTGAAATCTCTCCACTGGCTCCCTGTGGCTGCAAGGATCAGGTTCAAGACCCTCTGCATCGTCCACAAGGCTTTCTGGGGTTGGGGACCACACTACATCCAAATTTCTCTTCCTAAGCATCTTCCTTCTCAAGCCCTCTGCTCATCCACCTCCAACTCTCTAAGGGTCAGACGCTTCTGTCCTCATCTGGGGCCTCCCTCTGGAACAGCCTCCCTGCCTCTCTCATACTTGAGCAGGACCACCTAAGGTTCAGGAACCAACTCAAGACCTTCCTTTTCGCTTCAGCTTTCTCTCCCCCTTACCAATGTCTCTGCCTGCTGCGCTTTCTGGTTACCTGGCCACCCACTGAACCAGGCTCCTGCACGATCAGTTGCCCTTGCACTGCCTCCAGGACTCCCAACCACTTAGGGACTGAATCAGCAACCCTACAGTCCCCTGACTATCTGCTCTTATGAGCCACCTCCCTGGCAGCACTTATGAATTCCTTTGCACTCTCCCGTCTCCCTCCCCCTCTGGCACTTAGCCCCCTTCCTCCCGCACTTGCGCGATCTGAATGACAAGGCCAATAAAATCCTTGTTTTGTCCTCTTTTTGTCTAACCTTCCTTGCCTTTTCGTGCCTAGAAACACTTGTGTGCAGGCGTGTTATATATGACTTATACCATATCATACAATACTCCCACGTTTAGGCTGGGATCCACTAGAACCATTTTGTTTTACTAAAACAAGACCAAACATACCCTTTTTACCAATGACTAACACAGCCTGTATTAACAGGGTCCTGCTCCTTTGAGAGCTCATGAGGAGCCACGCCAATATGACAGAACCAGTGCTGCCAGCCACTTTCCAAAATCTACAAATGTACCTTCAGATCCTTGATTCCAGCCTGGGGAGTATGGTGGGTGTATGAGAAGCTATACAAGACAATAGTACTGAAGATGTAAACTTACAGGTAAATACCTCATTCCTCTTCAGTTTTGGGTCTTTTACAGATTCACATACCTAAGAATACAGACTACAAAGCTATAATGGAAGCAATACATACATGTCATACATTTTAAACGTAACAAGGCAGAAAGATGAGATTGCTTCTTTTGCTGGTGGGAAGGAGGTCTCATCTGCATAGATTCCTCAATGCTGGCCTGTGCACCTTCATGGGCTGTCAATGCTGACTAAATGTATACATGTTCCTCCAAGAAGCTATCTTGCAAATCTCTGGGGGTCGGTAAGGAAGGTACACATCAACCCTTTGCCTTTTGTTGAGGGGGCAGTCACTCTCAAAGACAACAGTCTGTTGGCTTTTTCATAAAATATAATGCATTCTATAACTTAACCTGCTTCGTGTTAGCATGCCCTTTGTTTTGGTTTGAATAGGATATGAACAATTGTTAAGACTGTCATATCCAGGTAAAATGTCAGTGCCCTGTTTTCATCCAGCGTACACTATGCTCTATCTGTTGGATTGTCGGTATTCTGGCAGTACATTGGCAAAGAGATACTCTGGATCACTTGGAAGCTTGACACACTCTTTGGCACAAAGCATGGATTCTTGTTCAACACCAGGTTATCCCTGAAGATTTTCAGGGCGTGTAACTCTGACACTCTTCACACCAATGCAATTACCTGGATATTAGCCACCTTCCACGACAGATAAGTCAGATCTGAAGAATGGATGGACTCCAACAGCAATCCCATTAGCTTAAATAGCACAACATTCAGCTCCCATGACAGAGCAGGTCACTGCTGGTGGGAACCTACAAAGTAACACTTTAAGGAACTCCTTAACCATGGGAACCATGGCTAAAGACTCATGTACCATTCTTCTTCTGTAGCTCATGATGGCAGATGTATGATCCTTTATTAAGGATTGTTACAAGGTGGAGAGAGTCAATCTCAGTAAAAGGTGCAACCTCTCATGAGATGAAAGAACCAGATGCAAGTATAACAATGTATCAGCAGGTGAAACGCTTCCACTTTAATGAATGTGTCCCTGGTAGACACCACACTTTCCTCTGCTAAGATGGACATACAATCCTCTCCTAAGGCAGATGACCAAACTCTAGGACCTAGTGAGTCAATCTGCCGTGTTGAGCAATGTTATGTCCTGATGCAGCACTTTGCCTTACTGTCTCGTCAGCCAGTCATGATGATGAGGCAACACGTGAGGATCCTGACACAGATGCATCAGTTCCAAGTGTATCATGGCTGTCTGGCCCATATCAGAGCGATTAAGAGTGTCTTGCAGGGGATTCTGCTCAGCTTGTTGACCACTGTCTGAATCGGATAGATTGGAGGAAAGGGATACACACATTTCTACAACCAGCCCATTGAAAATGCATACCCTTGGTACTCTGGAGGTTGAGACTTGCAGGTGAAATCTTGGCAGTTTCTGTGATGGCGAACAGATTGACAACCGAGAGCCCCCACAGACCAGGGTTTTTCTCCAGCAGCCGAGAATCTAGTGGTACTCCTGTACTTCTGTGCTTAGGAAGCTTACTGTGACATTGTACCTTGTCACCAGGGCAACCGCTGACAACTGCACCTGGTTCTTGTGGTACTGCACCACAGAACCTGCACCTCATTAGACAATGGCAGGGACCTAGTTCTGCCCCGTTAGTGGATGTAGTACATCACCATCATGTTTTCTGTCTGAATCCTTACAGCTTTCCCAGATATCAGAAGGAGAAAAGGCTTGAGTGCTAGCTGAATTGATGCAAGTAAAAAATAAAAAAATAAAACTGATCGGACCGTTGTTTCGTCCAGATACCACAGTACCTAAAATTGAAAGTGATCCAAATAGACTCCCCAACCTGAAAGTGCAGCTTCTAATACCAGTGTCATCCGCTGTGATTATTTGTGAAATGGAAACCTTTGATCGGATTGGGCATGTGTGTTCACCAGGTTAGCTCCACCTTCATTATTGTGTTCTGCTGAATCATGTCCTTCCAGTTCCCATCCAGCTGATGCCACTGGAGGTTCAGCTGCTCATGAAGTGGTTGCATCTGCAGCCTGCAGAACAAGATCTATGGTATGCATGAGGACATGAGCCCCAACAGTCACTTATAAATGCTGATGGGCACATTGTTCAGCTGCCTCAGGCAATAAGCCAGTTGCTGCACTGAATCCACTCTGGTCTGACCTCTTCTTTCTTGATGTCAAATAGAGCCCCAAATAACTATGGTGCATGCTGGTTCAGGAGTGGACTTTGCCATCTTCATTAAAAACCTCATATGATGTAGCAGATCTACCATGGCTTGCATGGCCTCCCTTGTCCCCTTCTTGAAACCTGAGCGAACCTGCCAATCGTCCAAATAATGGTACAACTGCACCGCATACCTTTGCAGGTCTGCTGCCACTGGTGGAACACAGTTCGTAAAACCCCTTGGTGCCAACTTGAGGCCGAAGATCAGGACCTTGAACTGGTAATTGTCTTGGTGAAATTAAAACTCCAATAATCGTCAGTGCATACTTAAGATTGAAAAAAGATTGACTGATGGAAATACAAGTCCTACATGGCTAGAACGCAAAGAAACTTTCCATTGTGTACTTAGGGTATAATGTTCTGCAAAATAACCACCTTCAAAGCCTTTTGATAATGTATTTATTCAAACTATGCAAGTCCATCATGCACCTTTGTTTTTGCCCCTTTTCCGAATAAGGAAATACCATGAGTAGACTCCCTGTTTCATTTCTCCCTTGGGGACCACCTTGAGGGACTCCTTTAACAATCTGCTTCACCTCCGCCTTCAACTATACCCAGTGTTCTTTGGGTACACCACTCTCCAATGGTGGTATGGAGGGAGGCTTGCTCATGAACTCCAATGCGTGGCCCTTCACCACAATATTCCGCACCCATTTATCTGATGTTAACAACTGCAATGCTGACAAATGGCCTGCAACCCATCCACCTGCCAGGGCACTGTGGGTTAGGAGGACAGATGCCTAATCAAGCCAGAGCCGAGGGTTTGCCCCTTGCCAAGATTACTTCATCTGCGGATCCTGAGTAGCAAAAGAAGCTCTGTCCCCTCGAATCTCGAAATCACGCCTAGAAGTGTGGTTGATGCCACCGGAAGGGGAATGATGAACTACGTTGATGACCCCTTGATTTAGATGATAATGACAATTGCCACCAGATAGGCAGCACTGCCTTTTCCATAGCAGGCACCATTTCTTAAGCGGTAAGGACTTTGTTCAAACTACTCCCAAGAAGCTGAATGCCATCAAATGGGTAATATAATGCAGGACTTTCAACTGGACATCTGGTCTAAAGTAAACAGGTTAGGCCTAAACTGACAACTAAAGACAATTCCACTGTTTGTGCTACAGAAACGGGTATCCACAGAATCCAACAAATCCCTCAAGACATTAATTGAAGGCCAAAACTCTTTCCTGGAACATCTCTCCTTTGAATCCTACAGTTTGTCTTCTGAATATGGAACATACCCCCCCCCCCCCCACAGATCTCTTTCATAACAAGCGGAAATGGAGGATCTTACTGCTAGTGACACACACAGTATCAAATTCCTTGCAGTTGGGTTCATTTTCCAAGAGTCATTGGGGATCATTACAAGTGTGCCGGTAATTCCGTTTACCAGCACTTTTTCTGGACCAAAGTACTAAGAGATGTTGCGCCTGTAACACCGACGCCAGGAACACTGCACACTGTACCACCGTTGCGGGTAGCACAGACAACATATTAAGCGGGACCTATCGTGATACGTGCCAGAAACGCAGGCATAATGGAAATACAGCAGTAATTATGGGAATGGTTTTGCCAGAAACACTGGATTAAAAATGCTGCTACTACTGGCAAATCCTTGCCAGAAACGCTGGCACAGCAGAGCAGGCAGAAAACGGGCCCAGGTGGGGAAGAACAGGCCACAGGTGCACCCAATAAGCAGAGAAACTGCACAAATTGACCACTCCCACACCCCAAATACTGACCAACACAACCATGCTGTCACTCATAGTTGTAGCAATATACCTGGAGGTACTGCATGCTGTAGTGTAGCTGTATGAGCTGGAACTGCATCAGTGGCAACAGGAAAACAGGCTGTGGTGGAGGAGGAGGATGATTAGGAACAATGCCATGCAAGTGGCAACGCAGAGGTGTGCAGCGATACCCCGCACAAGGGCAACAACCTGGGCCCTGACAGATGGCCAGATTCACACCCTGTACCGTATAAACAGGGAAACTATCATACAACTGGTGGAGCTCATGCAGGATGACATTAAGAGCACCACAGGACATCCGGACAGCCATACCACACCTTGTTAGGTCAAAGGGTCATTCAAATGGCACCAGCTCTTATATTATCAATGATCATTACAAATCACATGGGTGATATAGGTTTCTTTGATTCAAATCTTGTGCGCCTTCTTGTTGGTCCATGATAATTCAATATTCCCATATCCAGTATGATAGCTATTAATGTCTGATCTTAACTTCAATTCTCAATATGTTCAATTGGGTACAATTCTTAACCTCTACACGTGTTTCACCACAGTGTCTACAGTGGATCTTCAGCAGGTTGTGTAATTCACTCATTTTGTTCTTAATTATTGTCCAATATTGGTTAGTTTTGTTTCCTTATATTGTAAGGTTGCTATGGAACAAAAATGAAAAATGTAATTAAAAATAGAAATACATATATTTGTATATTTCAGGTTCTCTATTCTGTGATTGTGGAGCTGCATAATGTGATTTGTATATGCAACACATTAAGTCAGTTGAGATTAATGACTCCCCCTTGTGTTCCAATGTCTGGTGGGTCTTGTTTGCATTAGTTATTTTCTCTTCAGTTTAACTCCTTCTTATTGGCAATTATCTGTTTCTTAATAAATGTACTGCTAGGTACAGATATCCCTTTGAAATGTAAACTGTATTCAGACTAGGAATGCATGTGATCACATTTGGTCATATTTACAGAAATAGTGGCAATACTGAAATGGTAATAAAAACTACTTTTTTGTTTTTTTTTATTTTAATGATCTGCATTGTTGCCCTCTCATTTTTGATACACCTCAACTCTGTAAAGTTGCTCTCATGTGTAGGTTTGGTAACTGTTATTTAATAGTATTGCCTATAATTGTAGTACAACTTTGGTATTACGGTCTACATGTATCTTGTTGTGTTTTCTCCTAGGTTTATGAGAAACAAACAAATTAAGTATAACCAGCCCTATAGATAAGGGGTGTAGCAGCCAGTTTTACTCCCTAAAAATAGGCACATCCTCCCAAAAAATAAAAATAGGGAATACAAATACCCCCAATAAGAAATGGGAAATGGACACATATGAGCATGTGCTTCTGCTTTCACCCAGTTACATGGATGTGTTTGGGCCAGTAGTTCAAGTACTACTACAGGAAAAAGTTACTATAATTTTAGAAGAGGTCAAATGTATCTTTTAATATGCGTGAATAACTTGGTGCAAAGATTTACTTCTCACAAAAACATTTCTGTTTTACAGTTGAACATACGTTTACTCGTTTATAAAAATACTCCCATTGGGAACGGGACTCATGTTTTAACTCCGTGAAAAATCATTTTACTTTCAACTTTCAAAAACTGGGATTAAAATACTTGCACTTCAAGATCTTATCTGGTGTCCATTATATTGATCCACTTAGCTTCTATCTGTCGTATTAATAGTTCGCTGTCTCCACCCCTGGGTGGTAGGTCCACGCTTTCAAGTCCAAATAATTTTACTTCTAGTGATTTGATGGGGTATTCTGTACAAAAATGATTAGTCATCGAGTATTTTGAATCTTTATTCTTGATTGCTCTCAGATGTTCCATTATTCTTAGTTTGAGTGGGCATATGGTGCTGCCTATATAAAGTTTATTGCAGGTGCACTGTATCCCATAAATAACACATTTTGTATTGCAGTTGGCAAATTGCATTATTTTCTTAGTTTTTCCATTTGCTATCAGAATTGAGTCTTTTCCATTCATGATTTGAAGACATATTTTGCAGCTACCAGATTTTTGGTTGCCCAAAATTG
This sequence comes from Ambystoma mexicanum, assembly GCF_040938575.1. Classification (NCBI taxonomy): domain Eukaryota; kingdom Metazoa; phylum Chordata; class Amphibia; order Caudata; family Ambystomatidae; genus Ambystoma; species Ambystoma mexicanum. The sequence goes on along the minus strand of NC_090932.1, from coordinate 917,170,291 downwards.
GTTTAAGATTCCACATTGTCCTTCGATCTTTCGGTTCTTTCATTGGTTTCAGAAAGCTTGGACTAATTTGATTTTTCATCGTTGGTGACATATGTCAATGGTGGCTTCTCATCTATTTGTTGATGTCTTGGTCTAATTTTAGAATATTCCAGTGTCAACTAAGAATTGTACATGTCTTATGTACATCCTTACTATACGCTGTGAAAAACCTTCATTTTCCTGCTGTTTTTCATGTTTGACTTGTACTTTGTTGCTGAATAGATCTGTTCTGTCCGTTAGATTAACTCTGGTCATTGCTCTATTCAGATCTTTATTGTGGTATCCTCTCTGCCTGAACTTTTCCACTGTTTTCTCCACAGGTTTCAAATATTCTGTGGTGTTGCTACAGTTTCTTTTAATTCTTAGCATCTCTCCATGTGGGATATTTTGATGGTATGTGTAGGGTGATTGCTATTGGCATGCAGGATGCTGCTTCCTGCCATTGGTTTAGTGTATAAAGTAGTTAGAATGGTGTTTCTCCACATTCAATTCAAGGTCTAGAAAGTGAATCCTTTTGGCAATTTCATTCATTGTGAGTTGAATGTTGTGATTGGTATTTAGATAGTTTACATATTCATTAAGGGATGCTTTGTTACTGACCCAAATCATGAGGATGTTGTCTTTATATTGTACCCAGTAAACAACATTCCTATTGTCTGTAAATGATGTGTGTTTCCACACATGCTCAATTTCAAAATTGCCCATAAATAGGTTGGCATATTCAGGGGCAAATTTAGACCCCATAGCTGTTCCTTTCTGTATTTGGTAAATCTGATCTTTGAAGCAGAAAATGCTAAGTTAAGTGTGAATTCAAGCATTGTTAGCAACATTTTATTTTGGCTTTGGTATGATATCGATCTAGATTTCTGAAAGTATTGAGTCGTTCAAATTCCCTTTGGGTGTTAGATACTTGTATTGAGAGATGTTACATCTAATGTTACTGGCCTATAATTTGTTTGCCAAGAGATGGATTCCAACTGTTCAATAACATGCTTCGTGTCTTTAATAAATGTGGCGAGGCTCGAGGTTAGAAGTAGTAAATGCATGTCTATATATGGTGGAATCCTTTCAGTTAGGGATCCTATTCCACTGATTCTGGGTCTGCACGGTGGGAATTGTGGGAATTTAACAACTATTTTGTGTATTTTGGGAACTAAATATATTGCCATTATTGGAAATTGAATGTTCATATAGTTTTATTCATCTTCTGTTAGTAGACCCTGGTCACGCCAGTTGCTACTCATTGTTTGCCATTCACTGGTCAGATCCGGAAGTGCATTTTTAAAATAATTTTTGTAACATTTGATGTCTTAATTTTTGTTGGGCTTCATGAAAATAGTCTTCTCTTTTCATAATGACAACTTTTCCTCCTTTCTTCTGCCAATTTAGTTATTACGTCTGGATTGTTGCCTAGCTCCTTAAGTGCACGTTTTTCTCCAATTGTCAGGTTTTGTTGTATATATTTTTTTTGTTAGATAAATAGTTCTATATGAGATCTTTAGATAGTGCCTTTTGAAAGAGGTCAATTATATTATCAACTGGTCGTATCAGAGTGCATTTTGAACGTGGTCCGAATATGGTTTCCTCCAATAGGTTCATTGTAATGCCTTGTTCTTCCGAGAATTATTTGATTGTATATTCTTCCTCCATTGTTTGAAAATTCAATAGGGTGACAGTATCCTCTGTATGCTCAACTGATAATTCTGATGGTGATACTTGTAATTCGAGTATTGTCTTGCTCTTAAGGTGCTGAGTCAAAAAAAAGTGATTTTGAGACTTCTGGAAAATTTGTATTAATCTAAGTTTGTCTGAAAATAAGCAGTGGTACATGTTGGGCTAAATGATAAGCCTTTTTCGATGGCTGATGAGGGGTCTGGTGTAATTTGTGTATTAGACAGATTGATGACCAAGTCTATTTATTGGGGAAACAATGCTATTTGAGCAGTGGTGTCCTCTTTTTTTTTTTTTAAGGGTGGGGGCTTGTGGATGAGGACAGAAAACTGGGTGCACATACAAGATCCGCGTGAAGCGACCCCGCTTGTACACAAATTGGTGGTGGGTGCAAACAAATCAGTGTAAAAATGAACCCTTTGGCATTTCTAAGAAGATCAAAAAGGTCAGTAACATTTTCAACATTTTATTCAAAAAAATCATAGTTTAAAATCACTGAATAGTGGTATAAATCACAAAAACTTCTGTGGTCTCCATAATACATATACATCAATGATATGTAAGGCTGATTTCAATATTGCCAATTTTCCTAATGGCTTCAAGAACAAGTCAATTCAAAGTGATGTTAGTAACAGAGGTGAGAGAACCAATTGGCAACAATAAATTCAACAATAGCTCTCTCTGATAGGTGCCAACACTCATGTGTGTTTGTGGATTCAATAATAGTATCAAGCACAACGATGGACAAATATATTCCCTTTTTTTTTTTTTTTTTTAGCTTTTTTCAATCTGTCATCAGGACATAATATACAACTAGGATGTAGATGTTTTTAGATTATGTTTTTTCTGTATAGATTCTTTTGTATTAGTAATAATTTTCATCGTTGATTAATTTTTTCTGTTTAAGTTATTTAGTATAATTTGCTACATAGTCATCTAATATGTTATAGTTTTAAATGTTATTTCTGGAAGATTTAAGTCTTCAATTATTTTCTTTGGTAGCACTTCTTTCTTTCACTGTGTGTTAATGTACTTTAGCTGCTTGGTGTATTACTCTGAACATAATTTCTTTAGATGTGTTAGTGAGTAACTGTTCCCAATCATCGAGCGCTTCTTGGTCTTCCTCTTCAAATGAAGAAAATATACATATTCTTGGTCCTCTTGGTACTTGACCAATCTCAAGGTACATTTTCATAGTATTAATCTCTCACCACTTGGAAAGTTCTTTTTTGAATTGTGCTTCTAATTGTTCAAACAGTTTTTTTTTTGTAGATGGGGAAGAAGATGTGGATGATGTATTAATCGGTTGTCTGTGTCCCAAGAAGTGTTCTTCGGCTTTTGCATCCCTAGCTTGAAAGTCCTCTGCCATTATCTTTGTTCTTTTTTTGTTTTTTATATTTTTGTTTAAAGAGTAATTATACATTAGTATTTACTTCATAAGTGTGTTTATTCAGTGATTCAGCCTCGGTTGAGTGTCAGATAAATCTAATGACTTGAAATGCAGACATTTGTCAACCGTATGTGGTGAATCATGGTTGTGTTCTGTGCCAAGCTGTCGACAATATATTTCCCAATATTGTGAATGCCCAATATTTATGTTAATTTTACTGCTGATTTCAAGTGGGCGAAGAGTCCAGTTGTTATCAGTTGGCAGATTCAGTGAGCCAGCTGGAGCAGAGACCTGCAGCAAAGAAACAAAGCTGGGGGGAAAGGGCACTGGAGTGGAGGGAGCCATTTGGACACTTTGTGGAGATTGGCAGATGGAGCAGGTGGACATTGGGACTCCAGGGAACCTGCTACTGCTCATGTCTTCAAAACCCCCCTTATCCCAAGCCCATGCTCACCGGAGAGGGCACATGAATTGAGGGAGCTGTTATTTGGAGTTCAATGGACTCCATGGGGCATTTTGGCAGAATTACAACAGCAGTAATTCCACCGATTTCGAGCGGAAAGTTGGTGGATTAACCTCCAGCTGACTGCTGGAGGTGGATCCTCCAACTTTCATTTGGCCGGTGCAGGAATGTGGCGGTATATGGTAATACCACTGCATTTAACCCGCACCTCCCAATTCGTGATGAGGATCAATTTTCGCGATTAACAGGGGAAAAGCTGGGACTAGGACAGGTGGAAATCTGCTCTCATATCTGTTTTTTTTTAAACTCATGCTGCCCCAGCCTGCAGCTTAGTCTTTGGGAAAGGGTGCAGGAGTTAAGGGAGTGGGAGGAAGTGGTGGAGTTGGAGACCTGGTCCATTCTGTGCATGATGTACAAGAGATCTAGTAAGACTCAATGAGGATTTTTGCTGTGTGCCCGACTTGCTGAGAGAGATTAAGAAGGTATTGCAAGTATTTAGTAATTGGTTCTCTAAACCTGTTATATCGACCTGCTATTGTTATTGGTGAAGAGCATTATTGTAGTAATTACACTCGAAACTGGTGAAAGATGGATTCTCTTTATTGAAGGAGGGACATATGTGATGAATCTGGAAAATGCATCTCTACTGCCCAGAGGGGTGCAACCACCTTTGAGAATAGTGAATGGGCTTGCTGCGCAAGACCCTCCATAGGGATCTAGGTAAGTGGAAGCTCACAGAGAGACTCCCCTCTTGGGGACAAGGACTCCCATTCCAGCATGTAACTCCCTGTCCAAAACACCCTTTCTGCACATATGGTTGTTGGAAAAACTGATGTTACAACTATAATTCACTAAAATCCTTCTTTGACTCTATTGGCTTCAGGTAATGGTGAATCTCACCTGAATATCATGGTCAATGAAAACGGACGTCCTTTCATTAGCTTTAATGACGTTTTTAAGAAGAAAATGAGCCATGGATGGAGAAGAAACTCCCACGGTGGGAGGAGAGCAAATGTTACGTAGAGGCGAGCCCCAGGAGCACCGATATCCTGGAGGGGCGGAACCACATCAAGCCGCGGAGCCAGCAGCCACGTGTCGCACAACAAACCTGCTAGTTGGAGGCTCCTGTCAACGGGAAGGAGAGGACAGAAAGACAACTGTCTTCTTGGCTGGCGTGACCTCTGAAGAGCAGTGGTGGGCCTGGTGCCCAGTAAAGAACACTGAGACCTCAGAAAAGAGAGGGAGACTGAGATCCCAGGCTCCTGCCAACAAGCATGTGTCCCGCCATGTGATGAACAGACAGGGACAGAGACACTGACTGTGTGGAGGCGAGCAAAGTACAACACTGTGGGTTTCCAAGAGCACTGAAAACGACACAGATATGAACATTTAAGAGAACATTACAGGCACACAAGCCCACTTTTCCAGAGGGATAGGGATATGAACTATATTATGCAAGTCTGAAATAGCTGCCAAAGGGCCTCATCACAAGTCTGGCAGTAATATGACACAATTCCCGCCAAGCGGAAATAGCGTTACTCCCGAGTTGTGCAGCGGTATTAGCGCCGCATCACAACCTGGCGTGAACGTGTGCCTGACTCCGGCGGTAATGCTATTAGTGCCTGGTGGAATCTGTGCTGAAACAAGGGTTACCACCAAAAATGTGCCCATAATAGCGCTACCGCTGCAACCCCGACGCTATTAGCACCGGCGGAAATTGCATCATTGCCGTAAGGGGAAGCATTGCGGTGGCCATTTTGAAAAACACAATCCATTAAATATCTCCACTTCCTGCGGCCATCCGGTCCTGGAAAGAAGCCAGAATGTCTCAGGAGAGGATCAGAGGCAAAGTGGATGAAAATCGTCTGCGGAAACCAACATTTTGTGAGGCGGATCTGGTGGTCCTCACAGATGAGTTATTTGCCCACTCTGATGAACAATATGGCAGTCGGCAGCATAAGACCAGAGGACAGCATAGGACAGTCATCTGGCATGCTATCAGCCAGAAGTTTACTACAGGGGAAAGTGTATCCCATGACGAGAGGACCTGGCGCAATCGCTGCGACGACCCGACGGTCAAGATGCAGGGACTGCTGTTGCAACACAGCAGGAATCCCTCATGACTGGAGGAGGCACTGTGGAGCCACTGGTCCTCACCACTTGAGAGGAAAAGTGCAGCACAGTGCTGGACATGGAAGGAATAGAGGGAGTCAGTGGTGCTGAAGCGGGTGTCAGCAGCCAGGATACAGGAGGTGAGTCAACCCCCCACACCCAACACAACTGCATGTGCAAATGACAGCCCAGCGTAAGATGCTCCAGTGAACAGGGACACATGCCAGCAGACCCAGAAGCTGGGCATGCCAACAGGGTGGAGTGATGGGATGGCACCAAGAGCACCCCTGACCGTCACAGAAGCAGGAAGCGGTGGCAAATTACCTATCCAAATACCATGCACACCGCACTCCTGCTGGTGAACCCTGTGCCAGAGGGATTGTGGAGCGTGAGCGACCACAACACTGTGCAGCTGTCACACCAGCATTTTTTTATGGGCCCAGTTGGCCTGCCCCATATTGGCATGGCAGACAAGCCACAGGGAAGTACACATTCCCCCCTATCCCCCCTACACCGCCATGTGCTCAGCTTGCCAATCGCTGCACAGCAGTGCCAGATAGAGCAATGCCAGTGCCATGGAGTAAGCCAACACCCCCACCACAAGTGACATCCGGGGAGGGCATGTGGGGGCATGAAGGACCACAAGCATGCATGCCATGTATCAGGTGCCCCAGCATGGACACCTTGCCCTCCCCACACACAGGCCAAAGACCAAATGGCCATGTGTCACACACTCATTGCTACAAGCATCCCCATGATGCTGGGCCCACACGCAATCTCGCCTGACAAACCATGCCCATTTGCCCAAATGTGTGGGGTACCACTCTGTACCATAGCAAATGTGTCTTACATGCCAAAACATGCGGGACATACCAAACAACATTTCCCAAGTCCCCCTACAGGCACTCACGCATCACCAGAGGAATCATAGGAGGGGTAGGAGGATGTTGCAGGTCCATTTGGGAGTGGCGCAACCAGGCCCTCAAGGTCTGCCACCACAACCCGCAAAGGCCCAGTCAGGCTACGCGGAGGCGGATGTCCCGCCGTGAAAAACTGCAACACAACAGGGCCAAGCCAACGTCCTCTCCACAGCCCACCAGAACCAGCGCAAGGCACACTGCACTCACTCCTGCAGCTGGAGGGCCAAATACTGAGGACCAAGCCTGATTTGCATATGGTTTTTCCTCTTCTGTAATGGCTTGGCAGGCTGAAAAACAATGGTCTGGAGGGCTGCCCAGAGCTGTGCCCATGGTTATGATTTAGTTATGAGAGCCCTGTAAGGAAGGATGGTATCAAGCAGTAAGACAGACAGAAGAACAAGTTACTTCTTACCTTGTAACGTTCTTTCGACGGGATGTTCCTCCGACGTATTCCTCATTTTAGATATCTCCTTCCAGCTCTGCTGGCCTCGGAAATTTTTTTCTCTAGAGGGCGCTGCGCGTCGACGTCCTCCGAGTCGATGTCCCTCGACAGCCGCCGTATCGACGTTGACGTCATCCTGCCTATAAAGGCCGCGCGCAGCGTCCGTTGCTCAGTTCCGTTTTGTAGCCCACAATAATACTTTCTGGACTAGACTAATCACCCTGAAGGAGCGTAAGCTGCAACAACACGGGAAGTAGAACTGCGGGGATGGATGGGAGGGCCGATGAGGAATACGTCGGAGGAACATCCCGTCGAAAGAATGTTACAAGGTAAGAAGTAACTTGTTCTTCGAAGGGATTGTGTCCTCCGACGTATTCCTCATCTTAGATAGGCTCCCATAGCAGTATTCTATTATTGGAGGAGGGAGTACTGACTTCACGCTGTCTTCTATTGATGAATAGAATGCAGTACAGCCCTTCCAAACCTAGTCTCTTGACTGGAGGAGGAATCCAAATTGTAAAAACGTGTAAAGGTATGGACAGACGACCATGTAGCGGCCGCACAGATGTCTTTAACCGGCACGCCTCTTTTGAGGGCCGATAAAGCTGCAATACCTCTGGTCGAATGAGCCCTAAGGTTTTGAGGGGGCTCTTTCCCTGCCAGTTTATAACATTCCAGAATGGCTAGAATGATCCATCTGGAAATGGTCTGCTTAGTTATTGGTAACCCCAGCTTGTGACCTGCGTAACCTACAAACAGCTGGTCTGCCTGTCTTATCCTGGCTAGTCTACTGATGTAAAAACTTAAAGCCCTTCTAGGGTCTAGCCTGTGTAACCTCTCTTCCTCTTTCCCCGGGTGAGGAGGAGGATAGAAAGATGGTAGGGTAATCTTCTGAGTGATATGGAATTCAGAAACCACCTTTGGGAGGAAATTAGGCTTCACTTGCAGAACAACTTTGTCTTTGTGAAATATTGTGTGAGGGGGTTTACAAGAAAGCGCTTGTAATTCGCTCACCCTTCTAGCAGATGTAAGTGCTATTAATAAAACAGTTTTAAGGGTAAGGAATCTTAACAAACAAGAATGGAGTGGTTCGAAAGGTGTGCCCATCAGGAAAGTTAGTACTTAGTTTAAATCCCATAGGGGAACTTGGAATGGTCTTGGGGGATAAACATTGGTTAACCCCTTTAGAAACTGTATTACCAAGGGTAATTTGAAATAGGATGGTTCTTCCGCAGTGCGCTTAAAGATGGATAGCGCTGCGAGATAGCCCTTAATGGTGCCAACTTGAAGGCCTGAATTCGCCAAATATAGAAGGAAGGACAAAACCATTGGTGTACCACATGAAAAAGGGTCGATATTCTGTTCTCTACACCAGATGCAAAATCTGTTCCAACGGCAGCGGTATAAAGACTTTGTTGCTGGCCTCCTTGCCGAAAGCAACACCTCCATAACATCATCAGGGAGGTCCCAATCCTTGTACCTCAACCTTTCAGAAGCCAAGCGTGAAGGTTGAGGGTTTTGATGTCTGGATGGAGAACCTGACCTCCCTTCTGTGAGAGTAGGTTCTCTCTGAGTGGAAGTCGAATTGGAGGGCATATGGACAAGTCTAGAAGGTCCGGGTACCACGTTCTCCTGGCCCAATCCGGGGCAATTAGGTTCATGGTTCTCCGGAATCTTCTCAACCTCCTGATCATTTGAGGAATGACAGGGACCGGTGGGAACGCGTACAGAAGCGGAAACTCCCAGTCCACTATGAACGCGTCTCCCAGAGCTCCTCTCGGGGGAAATTCCCTTGAGCAGAACAGATCGCATTTCCTGTTGACGCTGGTGGCGAACAGATCCATCTGAGGGGTTCCCCAAAGGGCAAAGATCTCTTGAAGGACTTCCTGAGCTAGTTCCCACTCGTGGGAGACTGTGTTCTGCCTGCTCAGAGCGTCCGCTGTCAAGTTCTTCTCTTCGGCTAGGTGAACTGCCGATAGAGAGATTCCTTCTTGGATTGCCCAAAACCAGAGCTGCATCGCCTCTCTGCACAGGGGTAGTGATCCTACGCCTCCTCTTTTGTTGAGGTAATGCATGGCCACTGTGTTGTCCATCATTATCAGGACGTTTTTCCCTTGTACAGCTGGCAGGAACGCCTTCAGCGCAAGTCTGATGGCTCTCAGCTCTAACAGGTTGATATGTAGTCTGGACTCCGATGGAGACCAACGACCGCTGATGGTCAAGTCGTTGGCGTGGGCTCCCCACCCCGTGAGTGAGGCATCCGTGACTACTGTTATCTCCGGCCAGGGTTGCCAAAAATGTTCTCCTTTCAGAATGTTCTCCTGACAGGCCCACCACTGAAGGTCTCGAGCCACCCTGTCAGTAACCTGAAGAAGATCTGTCATTCTCCCTGAGAATTGTGACCACTGAGTCCTCAGTGCCCACTGGAGGGATCTCATTCTCAGGCGAGCCTCTGGCACTAGGAAAATGCAGGATGCTATGAGGCCTAGCAACCTCAAAAAGTCGAAGGCTGGGAGACGTTGGGCATTTTGAAACTTGGTAACCATCTGTAGAATATCTTGAGCCCTCACCTCTGGTGGCGAGGCTTTTCCCAGGGAAGTGTCCAGGATCGCTCCTATGAACTGGAGTCTCTGCGATGGTATCATTTGTGACTTCTTTAAATTGAGGGAGAAGCCCAGTCTGTGAAGGGAGTGGCACACGTGATTTAGTTGGATCTGAGCTTGTTCCGAAGAGACAGCCCTGATTAACCAATCGTCCAGGTAGGGGTAGACATGAATCCCTTCCCTCCTTAGACTTGCCGCCACTACCGACATTAACTTGGTGAAGACCCTCGGGCGGAGGTCAGCCCAAATGGCAGCACTCGAAATTGATAGTGAGAGTTGCCAATTGCGAACCTCAGGTATTTCCTGTGTTTGAGATGGATAGGCACATGGAAATAAGCGTCCTGAAGGTCCAGAGATACCAACCAGTCCTGGAACTGAAGGGCCGGGAGGATCTGAGAAAGAGTGACCATCTTGAATTTGTCTTTTCTGAGGAATTTGTTCAATTCTCGCAAGTCCAAGATGGGTCTCAGTCCTCCGTCTTTCTTTGGAATGAGAAAGTAAGGGGAGTACCAGCCCTTGTTCCTCTCCGCTACAGGTACCGGTTCTATGGCACCTTTCTCTAGCAGGTCCAAAATTTCCTGCAAGAGGAGCGGATCTGGAGCTTTCTGAGAGCTGATCCCCGGTGGATGACTCTGAGGTATGCGTAGGAGAGGCAGGCAGTAACCTTGGGCAACTGTTTCCAATGCCCAAGCATCTGACGTGATAGCCTGCCATTCCGCCAGATGTTGAGTCAACCTGCCTCCTACAGGTGTCCTGTAAGGGAAGTCCTCAGAGTGGTTTTGGGGCGGCTGATGCAGATGTCGATGGTAAAGAGGCACCTGCTGTTGCTGCGGCCTTTGAATATCTACCCTGTCCACCTCGGGTAGTTCTTCTTTGTCCCCTTTGAGCCGGTCGTCCTCTACCTCTTCCGAATGCGAAAGAACTTGCCTCTCGCAGAGGTTCCTGTGGGACGAAAAGGTGTCCGACGGATTGCAGCGCCTAGGGATTTTGCTGCTGCTTTTGAAGTTTACAGTTTTTCTAAACTGTCATCTGCCTTTTTCCCAAACAAAGAAGAGCCATCGAATGGCATGTTCAAGAGCCTGGCTTGCACATCTGGGGCAAAACCAGACTTTCTCAACCAAGCAAATCTCCTGGTTGTTGTACTTGCCGCCATTGCTCTGCTGATACTGTCAGCCGAATCAATGCCCGTCTGGAGGGATTCGCACATAGCGTCTTTACCGTCCTGTATGATATTCAGGAACGCCTCCCTTTCTTCTCCCTCCGGGATGCAGTCAGCCGCTGTAGAAGCACACTCCCAAAGTGTATGGCTGAATCTAGCAAGGGTGCAAGTAGCATTCACAGATTTTAACGCCATGCTACATGCCGAAAAAACTTTCTTTGCCATAGCATCATATTTTTTATCGTCCCTGTCCTGTGGGACGGTAGGATAAGCCGTCTTGACACCGGTAGAAGATGCTGCCTGTACCACCAGACTTTCTGGGGATGGGTGTTTTGACAAAAACTCCGGGTCTGTAGAGGATACCCTGTATTTTGTACACAGTTTTTTATTTACTGCCGGGACGACATCTGGGGTTTCCCAGTTCGTCATAATCTTCCTCTGAAGAGCTTTATGGAAAGGCACCACAGGATCCTCCTGTGGGCCTTTATCAAGAATATCCGTGAGGTCATCTTGTTGGAAAGATTGGGAAGGTGCAGACCACCCCATAAACTCTGTGATCCTGGCCATTAAGGCTCTATAGGGGGTTTCAGCATGCTCCCCCGGGTCTGGCCTAGCAAACTCCACCTCAGGGGAAGTGTCTAACCCACTTGCCTCATGTAAGGAATCATGAAGATCCTTTAACCTGCGTTCTTCAGAGGAAAATTCCTCTCTAATTGGGGTTACAGGTCCCTGCAACTCAAATGTGTCTTCCTGTTCAGACAATTCACCCTCTTCCAAAATTGAGGACATAGTTCTCAATTGTTCTGAACTCATAAAGGGTGTAAATCCCATTTCCAAGGCAGAGGGTGCCGAACTTGTCATTATCGGCCTCGAAAACGTCGATGTCGTCGACGCCGACGTCGAAGGCTTCGAGCGTGGCGTCGAAAACAAAGGCGATGACCTCGACAGAATTGGGATTCTACTCGACAATCTCAAAGCCATCGTCATCGAGGACCTGGGGATAGTCACTGGGTGTGTCGTGACCGTGACTTTTCTTGGCGTCGACGCCGGTGTCGAAGCTGGCGTCGAGTCGACAGACCCGTGTGTCGAAGGTCCCTTCGACAACGGCGTCGAAGACACCGACCTCGGCGTCAACGGAACCCTCGTCGACGGCGTCGACGGAACCCTCGTCGACGGCGTCGACGGAACCTTCGAGGAAGGTTTGGAGGTCATAGTCCTACTCGAGGGTTCGAGACGCGCTCGAGAGGTTTCCTTCGCCGGGTACTGCGACTCGCGACGTTTTTGACCTTCGGGTCTTTCGACCAGAGCATCGCTCTCGGCACTCTTCGAGGGGGTCGAGGCCGCTTTCTCGAAGACGCTCATATTTTTGCGGAATTCCTCCCATTCAGCCCGGGAACTATGTTTCGTGGGGCAAGGGATTCTTTTTGGCGAAACAGAGGAAGAGGAAGACGGAGAAGGGGATCTTCGATGTCTCCTCTTCGAGTGCTTCGATCTCGAGGAGTGATGGGACCCACTCCGAGACCTGGAGCGCGAATGGTGACGAGGAGACAAATGTCTCGACTTCGTCGACGAAGAAGAAGCTTTAAAAGTCTTACCTTTCTCCAGCTTCCCCCTACGCTCCTTCAGGGCCTTAGCTGTCATGGACATACAGTCCTCGCACTCCGAACAATGGTGTTCAGCTCCCAAACACCACAGACAAACTCTGTGAGGGTCAGTCAGTGACATTTTTTTTCCACAATCTCGGCATTTTTTGAAGCCGGATCGAGGAGTTGTCGGTTCCGACGAGGAAGCCATCGAGTACGGATCGAATAACTCGAGGTAAATAGGTTTAATCTGACAAAAACTGAGCAACGGTATTCCGAGGCACTGAGTAAGCGCGGAAAAACGGAACTGAGCAACGGACGCTGCGCGCGGCCTTTATAGGCAGGATGACGTCGACGTCGATACGGCGGCTGTCGAGGGACATCGACTCAGAGGACGTCGACGCGCAGCGCCCTCTAGAGAAAAATATTTCCGAGGCCAGCAGAGCTGGAAGGAGATATCTAAGATGACGAATACGTCAGAGGACACAATCCCTTCGAAGTGATCATAGTTCAAGGGTGTTTATTGAACTTCAATTGGGTTTGAAAAAATGCCTATCTAATCCTAAAGATGGGGGCAAGCTCCGACAATCAAATAATAATAACGCAGTCCTAGTCGAGTCCGTCAAAATAAAAGGGCCTATATTAAACATATTGCCAATCCTTACTTCTAAATACAAATAGTGTGGGAAACAATGTTTTGTTTTTAACATGTTTTTATTTATTCAACAAACAAAAATAGACAAGCTTCACCATGTGATTCTAGTGATACAGGCATATATGAGTTCAGACGTTCAACCAGGCGGGTTGTCGTTCCACCGCATTCTCAGCTTTCCGGCAGATCAACAGATTTCCACAGCAATTCCTGCCCACTGATCTGCATGTTTCCCCATCGCGTCAGTACCTCCCAGCACCTGCATCAAACTCCCCCCAGCATAAACAGCCTCTAAGACTCATCTTCTCCCAGGATGAACATACTCTGCACCAGGGCGTTCCAGGCGTCGATTCCTTTCATGCATTCACTTCTTTAGCGCTTTATACCATACAGCGGACTCCGCTAGTGACCATCGCCTTAGATCCGCCACCAGGCATCTAGCTTAGGGTCTTCAGACTATTTCCACACCATGGCAATTCTGCGTTTCGCTAACACACAAACCAGATCCTCCGTTTTGGTCAAGTGAGCCTTCTGTTTCCTGCCCCTAGGGAACAATCCCAATAGCTCTGGGGGCCATGTCTGCATCTGGATGCCACCCCGTGCCACCCTCCCCGCTAGATCCCCCCGAAAATGTCTATTACCGGGCACGCCCAAAACATGTGTATCAGGTCCGCTCTCTCCTGTGTGCATCTTGGACAGGCCTGGCATAATGTGATATACATTTCATACAAGAATGGATCACCATATGTATTGTTAATATCGGTGTGGATAGGCCCATATTGCCAAATTACTGTGAATACAAGCAGATGTCCAAGGCCAAATGATAATGATGTGTTATTATATAGCACTTACGCACTTTATATAGAGCAAATATACATAAAATATCACTCAACCTGTGTTGGTAAAAAAAAAACAAAGGCTGTTCCCCTGGCACCAGGCTAGAGTGCATTGTTGTCCCCGATTGAGAGCTGCAGTATCCCCTGTGTGTTTTCAAAAAAGTATGACCTTCCGTTATGCTGAACTTTCAATTTGGCCAGATACATCAACATGTAGCATATGTCTCACGACCCTCGCCCAAAACCCCTTCTGGCAAACCCATTGGCCAGGTGGAGTTAGGACACGGGCCTCTAGAGCCTGGCATCCTCTTCCAAAACCCTCCTGGGGCCAGTCCTGGCACCTATGGCGCCAGGCTCATACACCATGACAAACAATGTGCTTGATAACTACTTTATTGTGTTGTCAGCCAACATGGAGGCATCCACATAGCTTGGTTCCTCGGAACCAAGCTATGCGGTCTAGTGTTTTGGGTGTGGTAGCCGAGGGACTACTTTACCAGGACTATTTTGTTAGGGCTATTTAAACCACACCCGAGCAAGAGAACACGCTTCGCGTTACTTTGCAGCTTGCAACGTGACACTCGCCGTGTCCAGCTATACCCGCAAACCTCAGAGAAGCAGAACCTGCATGGAGACGAAAAGGAACATCATTAGCAGCAGCATCTTACCTGCAGTTTTCATCTTTAGTTACTCGCAGCTCCTGAGAACAGCTTTCCTTGGATCTGCAAGCCTCCCGGACTGCACGACCTGAAAGAGGAAGATAGAGGCAACATTAAGAAAGCAGAAGAGACATTGCAAATTACGAACTGCTCAAAAGGCTTACCTGGCTGGTTGCCTCTCGGCTGGCACCACTCCGGAAATTCCATACGCGCTGAAGAACACCGCGACCTGCAAGGAAAGAAGACAAAACAGGTTAGCAAAGGCAAGCCATCGCAGCGCTGCGCATAGCGCTTACTTAACGCATCATAGCGCTCTTAAAGTGCCAACATTTACCAGCAGAGCCCAACCAAGCCAGTTCGCCGCGCTGAAGCTCTGCATACCTAAGGGAGAAAAAGAGACATTATTAAACAAAGAGGCATGCAGGATAGCAACAATATTAAAGAACAGCAATAGAACCTACCTGAACGATATCAAACGGGCCGGTGTCAGTGAAGTAACTGGACCGCACACGCCCACGAAAGACAACGCGCCCCTGCAAAGAAGGCAGGACGGAGAGCACGCCTAACTCTACCACGAGGTGAGGAGAGGGCACCTGAGGAGCTGAAATCATACGGGGGTGGAGGGAGGATACTTACCCCGGTTGGCCGGTCTTGAACTCAGTCCTCCTGTATTTTCAGGCAGAACCTTCCCTGCAGACCACACCTGGGTAAAACTGAAGCATACCAGCGAGTAACCCGGCTGGTTGGTCCCCCTGTGGATACCAGGTGAGCGTAACAATATGTTTGCTCATCTTAAGCGCTCCTTGGTTGGCCCAAACATTGTTCTGGCCGTTGGACTAGCGCGCTGTAGTCTGGATAGATTGCCAGCTTTGAATATCCCCTGGTTATAGTTCCTCCTTCTCTGGAGAAGGCAAAAATCCTTTCAGTCTTTGTAGTTCATGATCTTTGCTATGATTGGCCCCGGAACGGCACCCGTTGGAGCTTTCCTCATCAGAGATCTATGTGCTCTCTCAACAGTGAAACCCTGTGTCAGTGTGCCTGGGCCCACTTTCTGTTGGAGCATGGTCTCAACATAAACCATAGAATCTCTGCTGTCCTCTCCCTCCGGGAGACCTAATATTCTGACATTGTTCCTGCATGCTCACCCCTCTGCGTCTTCCGCCCGGTATTCTAGGATCTTCACTCGTTCAAATAGGTCAACCACCTGGATCTGGGTGCTGGCAATGTAGGTCCTATTGTCCTGCACTCTGAGCTCCGCAGTCCCCAAGTGGTCTGCCAATGCATGCACATCCTGGCGCAGAAGACTGACATCTACTAGAACCGCATTGATTTTGTGCTCTAATGGCATCATCAGCAAGGCTATTGCCACCAGGATAGAGCCTTCTTCTTGCAGGGTCACCTCCGATGATGCAGCCATTTCCTCCAGGTTTCCCGGCTGTGCTGCATTTTCTTCTTTGCGCATGTAGGCTTCTATACCAGTCTGTCTGGCCTTCCCTCACGACTCTTATCAGGCATTTGGATTCGATGACGGAGCGACTTGGTTTAGGCGTCACAACAGCGTGTCCCTGGTTGTGTTCAACTTGCAGGAAGAGTTCTTCCCTGTCTTCCTTTTGGTGCGGCACCATCCTCTCCTGCGCTCACACCTCACGGGTGGCTACCTTGTCTGGGTATTGTGTGCACCATCTCGAGGTGGCTTGTATGGGGTAAATCCATCAGCAGCCTGAGTCAACCAGCCCGCCTGGTTTGTTAAGGTTGGATCCTTTCCCTCCTCTGTCTTGGCCACTTCACAGCAAGGGAAGATGCCAGTACCACTCGTTCAGCTCCAGTTCTTCTGTGCTCTTGTCCTCAGGGTGTTTGCACTGCACCTCGGTGCAGAGAACTGACAGAGCCCACACACCTTGTGCACGCTTCTATCAGGCCTCGCTGGACCGCCCAGGCCAAATCCAGCTCGTCGGCCCAGCACTGATCGATTCTCCCTTCATTTACCTTCTTGTAAGTTTTGTTGACCTCCCCCCTCAAAGAGCACAGGAAGCCAGTGCTCACTCAGCCACACTGTCCCAGTGGGCACCCTCCAACTCGGGGCTCCAGTGGTGCTGGCCGCCAATGTTCCCCAATCCACGTGTGTACATTGCGCAAGTGTCTCCAGCGGTCACCTGGTGTGAACGGTATCATTAGTTATCGTAAATGCGGTGTGGTCACTTGCAGGGGAGAACAGGCTATCTCCACTGCCCAATACTGCTAGCACTGAGTTGCCCAGGGTGACCCCACCATCTCCAGGCTGCAGTCGCGCCCCAGGCCAGACAAGACCATATCTCCTCTGCAAGCCTGTACTATGGGGTCATGCTTCTGCTCCGTGCGTGCCCCACACCTCCTGGCACCGACCCCATACTTGCCAGGTCTTCCGGGCCTTCAGGGTGCACCACAAAGTGTTGTGCCGGCAGCCACAGCTCGCAGGTCAGCACCGGAGTGAGCGGGCAGGCACCCGCGCATCGAACTCTCCCGACTGCTCCCAGGCTCTCCGTCGCGTGGACTGCTTCGTGCTCACTTTACCGCCTTCTGGTCCACGCCAATCTCTTGTCAATAGAGAACAGTTGAGCATCTGCCTTTCTGACAGCTCATCGGGACACAGCGGCAGCGATCTTGGGCCTTCTTGAGGCAATCTTCAACTGCTCAGTTCTCTTGCATGCATCGTGTTTCAAAGTCACCCTGCATACGGTGTTGGTCCACACAGCATCAGACCCCCATTTTCTTGTGATTTCGTGGAAAATCGGGCTGGTACAAGTATCTATGTAGCAGGATCATGCGAGAGCTGCACAGATAGCCGACCTCACTGCATGGCCTCTAGCCACGGCCCCCGTGGGAAACAATGTTATGCAATAGAAAGGTGTTCAAGAAATGATATGTCATGATATTGAAGCCATTGGCTTCCCTTGCCCAAGTTTTCAGCACGGGACAAGGGGGCACACTGGAGCTTAGCACAGTCTTGGCTTCTCTAGCACGAGGTTGCAGTTCACATTTTAATATCAGATCCTTCTGTGCCAAAGTCTCTTTGTCATTCAAAGCCTCTTACTTCAGAGGGCCTGATGTGACAAACAAAGTTCCTTTCTCCTCAAGATTCTCATGTACAACTTTTTGGGTGATTTTCGATTCACCCCGCATCCCCCTTCCACCGGGCTCCGACCCTACTTTGACACAAAGCTTTAAATTGATCTCCCTCCGCCGAGGCTCGGATCAACTTTCTCTTACTTGGCCTTCTTTATTTTAGAAATCTAAGACTTTCGACTGTGCGCAGGATTTTGCTCAACCCGTCGCAGGACCAATTTGATTCAAAATTACTTGCTCTCTTCTTGACATGATCTCTTTCTCAGTTTCGCTTTGTCAATATTCAGCTGGATACCTTACAGAGACTTTTGACTGAGCACCCACGTGGTGCCGGACTACTCTGTCAAGGGTAGTGTATCTTGCTTTAAAAGTTCAATCACTCATAAGCAGTTCAACTTTACTTGCATCCTTCATCACACAAATTTTAACAATGTTCATTCCAGCGCTCGCCATACAATGTTGCTGCTTGCAACCTTGGCTTCAAAACAGACCGGCCTTGTATCGGTCTCCCCATCTCACCGGCTGTGTGGATTTCACTGACACTGCTTTGTTGTTGGAGCCAAGGACAGTACCACAGTGGCTGGTGCTTCTCCCCACCTTGATTATCGATGCGGGAAGGCCATGGATACCTCCGATACCCAATGCAGGATTCTTCAGCCTGGTTTCCTTCGGTTTACGCTTTCTATTTTCGAGGTCTGGTTCCTTGTCGAAAAGGTCAAGGGAACGTCCCTCCTTGCGATCCCCTTCTGGTTTGCCGTCTTTCTTCTCTCGTTAAACTGCCATCTTGGAACTGCTGTTTCCTCGTGTGCTTTGCCTCGCTCAAGTGTGCTCTCGTGCTCCACCTTTTATCCATGTGGGGTAGTGTAATGGAAGTCAGGTGTGCATGATGGTCAGTAATTGCCAGACATCGCTTGACCATTGTATTGGGACACATCAGGTATATGGCTCGGGTGTTAGTCTGTTTTCCCTTATCGCGGGCTGTACGTGAGAAAGTGTTTGTGTTGTAAAAAGAGGGTGCGGGTAGAGTTCCTAAATATCCTACTTGGTAGGATGGGGTAAAGGTGTTAAAAGGAAGGGGATACCACGTCTCACCATCCAGTGTCCCACTTCCTGAAGACCCCTCAAGGTGATCCTCCCGCACTGGTCCACCCCCAGGAAATGGATCCAAAAGCAATGGCCCTGCCCTGGCCACCTGGATGACAAATCCCCGGTGACTAGTGGGTGAGACACCTTCTGGTTTTTCACAGCCCTCCCCGCCGCCAGCATCAATGGACCTCGGAGAGCCCTCCCTGCCACCAGTGTCAACAGACCTTGGGCAGCCCTTGCCACCACCGGCATGCTCATACACCCGAGCCGAACGTTGACACACCCTCTTATGGCTCCCCTAAATACAGCCCAGGGCCACTGCACATCCCATCTCCCATACACCACACACCACCAAGCAACACTGTGGTGCAGAGGCTGGAAGAGATGCAGCGCAGACAAAGGGAGATGGAGGCAATAGAGTGCACACACTCCAAAAAGTGTGGGGGTGGACAAAGTATCAAGGCAATGGTCATCATGTGCATGCATATGAGGCTTCAGCCCATGGCATGTGCCTGTACAATGTTAGTGCATGCTGTGTCACTGGTATCATGCATTGTTTTGACATCACATGCACCCTGTTAGGTTGCAGCAGATGTTTCATGATATGTCTGTCGGTGACATCTGTTCCTGGTGGGTGTCTTGTGGATGTGTATTGCTCTCGTGCACGTGGCATGCTGGGTTGCCTTTCAGCCTTCCCTAAGCTTCTGGGGGCAGTGGGGCAGCATTTCCGGTGGGTGTACATGGGTACATGGGTGTGACACTGTGATGCTGTTGTGTGATGCAATGTGGCACTTTGTTATTGCTTTGGATTATGCATGATGCGTTGTGGTACCTGTGTGTGTGGGATGATTTGCTGCTGTATGTATTCATCAGCATATCCGTCCAGGTGTGTACAACATGTGCAAGCTCCCTGGGCTGTACTCGGTTATTGGTGCGGGAGCTGGCCAGATACTGGTTTTGCATTTACTTGTCATGCCATGCTTTGTGTCATTTTTCACATCTGGCCCCCCTACCCCCGTCCCCATTTGGTCAGGTGCTTCACAGTGCATATGTGCTGGTAGTTTTACTCGCCCACTATCCAGGTCTGTTGTCCTCTGTGCCTCTCCATGTATCCTGGTAGTGCGCTGTTACGTAGGACCATGGAGTCATGGGTCGAACCTGGTAGCGGGCACAGCGGTGGGTGATGATGAGGTTGAGGGTGGCAGGTCACCTGCACATTGAGGGAGTAGTAGTGCTTGCGATTTCGGTACACTGCTTCGTGGGCCTGGGGGGCTACCATTGTAACAAGGGTGCAGTCCAGGTCTGCAATCACATTAGGCAATTGGGCTATGGCATAGAACTTTGCCTTCATGGCATTGACCTGGGTTGGGGTGGTGGGAAGTGCAATGTGGTGTTGCACATGCCGTAGGAGGGCATCCAGCAACTGGGCAAGTACTACGCAGAATGTGGTCTGTGCCATGCCATGCATCATGGCTATGGAGTGCTGGAAGGTGCCAGTACCTAGGAATTCTAATACCGACACTAGCTTAAGCAGTTGGAGCACATCTGTACAGATATGTATCCCGCTCCCTATGTCCTCATGTATTGTACTGAGCAGCTCAGTAATGGTCTTCCTGTTGAGGTGGTACAGGGTCACCAACTGGGGGTCAATGGTGAGGGCCTGACCCTGGGGATGAGAACACGCCTTGCTTGGGCTCTTATGCCCCCCACCATGTACTCATTGTGCCCTGGCCTGGCTGTCCTGCATCTCTACTTCCAGGCGCAGCATGAGCCATGAGCAGCTGCCTGTACCAGCTCACAGTGGCTAGTGGCACCATGGTGTTGGAAAACGTGTTTGGGGTAGGGGTGTGCCTCATGTAGCCCTCTGGGGTGGATTGGGATCCCCTTTCTTCATGTCAGGCACCTCTGTTGATTTACCTCCAGCTGGAGCCAACTTTGCTTTTTTTCTTCAGTATTAGCAACAGTTTTCGGCGCTAATACCACTGAACATGGACTTGTGATGCAGCTGTGTTTGTGCCTCGTGTGGCCGGCTGTAATTACGCCGGCTGTAATTGTGTCAGCTGTAATAGCACTGGCTGTAACAGCGCTGGCAGCTTTTACAGTCAGCGGTATTTGCGCCAGCTCTTGATCCAGCAGAGCGGTATTGGAAGCGCTAATACCGCTAACACCACTTTTGAGGGTTACCGCCGGACTTGTGCTGAGGCCCAAAGTCTGTAAAGTCAAGAGAATTTAACAGGCACACAGCCCCAACATCCTAGAGAGAAAGGGATATGAACACTGATGTAATGCTGGAATAGCAGACAAAAGTATGAAAAGTTAAGCAGACGAGACTCGCACCTACAATATGAGAGTGGAAAAAATACAGACTCTGTATATCAAATCTGAAATAACCCCTAAGAGTATCAAGGAGGCACAAACATGCGTCCTATGTTAAAACAGAGTGAAGTGAAGCTTAATACTCTATAAACACGGACAGCAAGGGGAATGAAATCACAAGAAACATTTAGTCACAAGAAAATGGACTTTGGGAAGTCCCAACTCTACGCAGGTGGGAAATAATCAGGTGGGAAGTCATCCTGGACGGATTGGTACGTCGAAAAACAAACGGTTTCCTTATCGAAGGGAGCGAGAAACCCATACTGACAAGATTATTTTCAAAAAAAGGATTTTATACTAAAGCTCTGAAGACCAGCTACAAGAAACTTAGACACCGAGAACCAGACACCTACAAGTGGGCCAGGCAGAAGTTCATACTGAGGCTATTATTTAACCTCTCTTCTTTTTAGTTAGGTGTTTTTCCAAAGTGGTAGGGACGGATACTTGCTTAGGTTTCAGACAAAATACTTTTTATTTGGACTTGACATGCATGCTTAGCTTTACTTTTGTTAGGTAGGGAAATATCCTTATAATATAGGGCAAGTTATGAGGTTTTCTTCTGAATTAAACCCTTTTGACCATGCCATTAAGTTGTCCAACTCCTCCTTCTGGTTCATCACACTTAATCTCCTTTTCCAGGCACTGAAGAACTGACAATCTCAACATTGTCCTTCTGCAGGCTATGTTGTTCCACAAGTAACATTGCAGGGGGCGGGGGGCACAGCATCCTGGCGACACACTCCGTGCAAGAACACACCAATTATTCTTTCTGTAACTTTGCTCCTGATGACTTAAAGTCTAAGCTAGTGTTATGGTACAAGTAAAAATGTTGCTGTGCAGGAGAGTGTTGAATTACTGCACACGATAACGACCAAATAGCATCTTGCCCCACTTGATTCAAATTGTTTGGCTGCCAGGGCACTTCAAAGAGCGAAGCTGCATTTTAGGAAGTCCACACCGTAAGACTCGCTTTGTTATTTAGTGGTTAACCACTATTCACTGCTGCCACATTCGGTCACTGAAGCTCCTTCAACATTGAACCAGTGCTGGCTCCCATCCCTCCTAGTCTGTTTTTTTAATGTTCCACTGTGCTTTTTTTTTTTTACCAATGATTTTACTGTACGTCCATTTCAGGGTTTCATCACATATCACCAGCAGAATTCCATGGGAATACCACCAGTGGTAATTTAAGCAGGCATTCTGGTGAAAACCTGCCTCCACCTAAGCACTGACGGTAAAAATTGCAAATTGGCCCCAGTTTATTTTGTAACATTACCGAAGGGAAGCTCGGGTGCTTTAATACAGTGAAAACACGTTTTTACAAACGGCCACCGTAAGCGGGTGAAACGTTGGGAATATCTGATGCCTTCCCCTTTACCTCCTTGCCCATGTAATGCATAAAAGGGTCGGAATGTACCTCAAAAAGTACATTGGTAGTATGAACTAACGTATAGATTTCCACCATTACAGTAAATGTGGAAATTAATGAAAACAATGTTTGAAAAGATACCTCTTAAGGTTTACCATTGGTGCAGGTTGCATTTCTGGAAAACCTCCAGAGGTATTTCAGAAATACCACCCCCACCGATTGTAAACTCTGAATTAGGTGGATTTTCAGACATACCACAGGTAGAGTTGGGAAATTCCTCCATTGGTATTTCATTAAAAAAAGTCTGCTCAATCAGATTTACTCTTAATTGTATTTTCTCAGGCTTGTTGCTGATATTTTATTATGTCATAATGCCGGGTGGGACGCACCAACAGGCCGAACAAAGATGTATGGTGACAAGGCTTTTTAACACAACAAATGCACATATAATTGAATCTACTTAAAGAGAACCATAGGAAGAACCACAGACAAAGTCACAATGTCACCTCCTGGCTTTGCTGCTCCCTCACCAACCTATTATCAGGTTAATGGATTCCCCACGCTGCTTCTTTATTGTCTGCTGCAGGTTTATAGGGGTCCCTGAATCCTAAAGACAATCCTCCACAGTTGTTTTATAGTAAGTATCTGACAATATTTGACTAGCGTTATCATTGTTGCGTATTTTAAAGGCCTACACAATCTGATAGGCTCTTCTTTTTCCAGGGTATATCGCGCTGCTCTGTACCTCTGTATTTTTCAGGTAGGTGCTCCCAGACAAAAACATATTGCATGGTGCCATTCTAGTTTCTCCATCTAGCTGTTTCCATGGTAAGGCATGCTGCACAGTACTTGTGCACCGAGTTTGGCCCCAGCCAATTCATTTTGCTTTTAACTGTGCTCTGCTCTTCATCACGGTGTTTACAAGTCCACTGTATACTTGCTTTCAGCACCAAGGTTGTTCCAGTAAGAATATATAATACATGGTTCTACACTGCTCTCCAACAGCCAATTTCTTTAAGAAATCTGATGAAATAAAAAACCGAACCAGCAACCTACTGGACCAGTTTATCATATTCCTGCCTATATCACTAAAGGCCAAACAGCCAGGTTTGGGACCAGGAGTATTTGCAGCCCCCAAGATCAGCCAGCCCTTCTTGACTAGCTACATTTTCTCCACCTCATTCACCCCACTCAAACTCCAACTAGCCACTTGCATACAGCGTTTAAAATTAACCTCTCTCCAGGTCTTGATCAACAAAAATCTACACCTCTAAAAACAAATGACATAGTTAGCCACTGGGCAATGCATAACCACACTATGAGCACAAAGCATTTGCTGTGGACACAAAGCCGTTCATGCTTTTAACACAACGAATCTTGAAAGCCTTTACTCATGCAGAGCTTGGGGGAACTTCCAATCTGCAAACTCAACACAAAGCACAGCAACATTGCTTTTCCCTCGCCTAACCAAACTCGCACCCCTTTTTTTCAGATCTGCCAGAGTGCTTTGCAGCAGCGTGTGTGGTACAAATCCTAATAAAGTAACATAGCATTAAAATGTGTGCTAGCCACTTACACAATGAATGGAAATCATCCAGATCTTCTATGACTTATATCAGCCCCTCTGCTCCAAAAACTGAAAGTTGAATTAACAGAAATTAACAAACTGTACCCCACTATATTCATACCTTGATTATGTAATATGCTTGAGATTTCTCTTCTTCTCCTTCAGGTGGCATCATGGAAATTGTCACAACTTCATATCTTTTCCTCATTTTATCAATCTTGGCAAGTCTATCCTGAAGTTCCACACTTAAAAAAAAATTATACATGTTTGAAATAAAGGTCTACAATTACATTTAAATTTAATAATCATAGAATGAATTGTGTCATTTGACACTAATGGTCAATCATTGATTACTCGAAACTGAATAGGAATCTTAACTTGCAATCTATTCACTGCAGTGGCACAATGTCTCCAAGAGAACACGAAAAGCATAAATCTAATCTCATCAATTTAGCCAGCAGCCCATGTATCAGAGTATCATCAACTAGACTTCCATATTTTGTACTTCTCTCAATTGTGCACCCCACTTCTCCATCTTTACCTGTAGTGGTAATCTACAAAGAAAGAAATCCCTTCAGGGGGATTCTGGCACTTGTAGTCCTTCATGAAAAAAGGATTCTACAAAATAGGTCTGTCATTTCAAGAACTTTAGATTGGGGCCTACATATGCTAGCATCAATCATCACACCAGGCACCAACCCCAACGTGTGCATCACTAAACATCACCTCCTAGTACCGCCTGTGTTTTTCTCTGTGCGAGTAGCCGCATAGCATATGCTCGGGAGGGATGGTTGAATCAGCATGAAGGTCATTTTACTTACTCTGGCCTGCTCGCCCTTCTTTCCAAATGGTTGGGAACCAGACTGTACAGACCCACATATGTGGTGAATGAGACACCATAGTCCAGTCCAGGTATCAAGCAAAAATACTCCACCAAGACTTGCTGGCCAACAGAAATGCAACCATACTGGAAAATGCGTTCAGAGAGGAATATTTGGAAAAAGCGGTATTAGGTCAAAAAACATTTTACAAAAGAACGAGAAAAAAAAGATTGATTTAGAAAGACATCTCCTACGAGAGAGAGAGAGAGAGAGAGAGAGAGAGAGAGAGAGAGAGAGAGAGAGAGAGAGAGAGAGAGAGGTAAGGGTGTGTTGTGCTGGGAAGGGGCAGTGGGTGGGGCAAAGAGGTCTGGGGGTTAATCACCCCCCCCCCACGGTTAAGAAAACAACTAGTGGGTGGTGAAGGGATCACCTTGCAGGGGGAGTGAATGGGAATCTGCCATATTTCCGCATTTTAAAGCCGACACAAAAACGGTTGAAAAAAATCGGTATTTTTTGTGTTCGGTCTTTAAAATGCGGAAATATGACATGGAACCGAAAAAAGATGAAGAGTGGGCCTGGCATTTTTCCTACATATGTCTTCGATAGGAACATGTCTGTGGAAGGCCTCAGATGCTGCCTAAGCTCTGGTGGAATTAGTGTGAAGGCTCTGAGGAATAGAAAGTTTGCATAACTCCAGGCTCTGGAAGGCACACAAATGACTATCAGGCAATGGTAGCTTATCGCAGTTATGTTTCCTTGAGATAGACCACCATGCATTATGAAAAGATGGTAAGATTTTCTGAAAGGTTTGGTTATATCCAATACAAATGTAAGATTTGTCAAAACATCGAGATTGCTAAAGACAACTGAGTTCTACGATTAAAGACTTGAAGTACAATGACCTGGTTTAAGTGAAACTCAAAAAGTACCCTAGGAATGAAAGTATAACTATTTGAGGGATGATCCCCATTAAAGATGCTATAGGAGTCTTCTGAAGATGGGCTTGAATTTACGCTATCCAGACCCTCCACAATGTTGCGGCATGAAATTGTACATGGACGGTGCGACCTGGAATCAGAAATTTTTCAGCACAAATTTGTATTTTGATAATATTTTAGCGCACATTCTTTGAGTGGAAAGAGTAAGAGTGGAAAGGTGCAAGGACAAGAGATTAGATGCAAGAGAAATCCACGGCGAGCAAGCACTATGGTGGGAGAGAGCAAGAGAGCCAGTGTGCAAAAGTGTGGTTCAGAGCGCATGCAAGAATGAGAGAGATTTTGTAATTGAGCGAGCAAGGGATGAGAGGGTGAAAAAGGGGTTGAGAAAGGGTTTGATGCCTGTGGGATTTAGCGCATTATCAATAAATAAAAAATAAATAAAGGGTGCAAGAGGGGGAGTGAAAGGGTGCGCAAGAGGGGGAGAAAAAGG
This sequence comes from Ambystoma mexicanum, assembly GCF_040938575.1. Lineage (NCBI taxonomy): Eukaryota > Metazoa > Chordata > Amphibia > Caudata > Ambystomatidae > Ambystoma > Ambystoma mexicanum. The sequence continues at coordinate 917,144,013 of NC_090932.1, read as the reverse complement.
GGAAGGATATGGGCAAGGGTGTTTCTATGTGTCTAAGGGTGTGTGCGTGTGAGGTGGTGTATGTGAGTGAGGGGTTGTATGTCAGAAGAGGTGATTGTGTTTTAAAAAGGAAAGTGTGTGCGTGTGCATATGTGTATGTGTGTAAGAAGGGGAATGAGAGGAGTGTGTGGGTAAGCGAGAGCGGGTGAGAAAGTTGAAGAAAGTGGGGTTGGAGAGAGAAGTAGCTAATAGAGAAACTGTGGGTCGGAGAGCCTGTGTGGGTCAGAGAGTTAATGTGGGTCAGAAAGAGGGAGGGCGAGACAGAGAATGAGAGAGCGCGAGAGAGAGCAGGTCAGAGAGCAGCCATAGAGAGTGTGCCAGAGATAGCGAGGTGTACGAAGGAGTGGGTGTGTGAGAAGTATGAACAAACAAAGGAGCAAGCAAAAGACTGTTAGGAACATGGGAAAGATGTATGGGAAAAAAATGAGACAAATCCCAGGATGTCATCTCTTCTTTCATGGGGGAGCCCCTTCCCATGAGGCCAGGGAGGTGAGGTGGCGACCTGATAGTCCCCCTCAGGGTGGTACTAAGCGGGAGGATCTCATGGGTAGGGATCCCACCACGGGATCAGGGATTATTATCCAGGGAGAAAGTGGCATATACACCCCCACCCCAAACTCCCTCATACCTTACACAGGCCTCTGATTACTGACACATCCATATGTTTTTGTAGAACATGAAACCCCATCCTTGTAGAACATACGTAGACGAGGAAGATTCAACCTAAGAAAGTAGAGAGTACTCAGTTTGAGGCTGGGACGAAGAAGCACTGTGGAGGAATGAGGAATGTACCACAGATCCAATGTACGCATTCCATTCAATACAATCACGCTGAGGATACAAAAGGAGAAGGACTGCAAATGGAGTCAGATCATATATGGAGGAACCGCGAGAGCCAGCATGGTTCAAGGAGGAAGAGAGGAGACCAAGATGCCCAGAACTGAGTGGGAAAGTCCAGAGCCGGTACAGGCTGGGAGGACTGCACGTCAAAGTCTGACAGAGAAGCTCTGGGCGTTCCTAAGGACTGGAAAGCATGAGCAGGGAAAACTGTGCTTTCCGATGGAAGCTTGCAACTGCGGAATCCCAGCCGACCGAAAGCACAGACCGCAAGAGTTGGGGAAGCCCAAGGATTGGTCACAGGTGCCAACGAAGACCCAGGACGATCATGGACCATGAGAAAAAGTACATCTGTTGCTGGAAAGGCGCAGGGGCCCTGATAAGGTGGTGGAAAGCCCAGAAGGTAGAAGGAAGCTGAGAATATAGGGTCTGGGACCCTGACTGAGGGAAGAGACTTTGGCATACCTTGCGTTGTACAATAGTACTTGGCAGAAGAGTGAAGCTTTTGAAGAAGGGGCCAGCAAGAAAGGAGAGTATTGGACTCACACCCATAAAAGGAAGAGTGATCATTATCATTCTTCTAAGTCGCAGTACCTGGCAGGGTAGTGAACCAGGTTGGATGTGATTAACGAAAGCCTGAGCCAGGCCAGAGGGAGGGAGACATTCCCCCCCCCATCGTTTTATTGTCTGAAAGGCCTGAGCCAGGCCTGGGGAAGGGAGATATTTCCCAATCGTTGTATTGTCTGAAAAGCCTGAGAGAGAACCATATGAAAAGAGTCAATCCCCCTGGTTTGTTTGTGAATATCCTGACAAGCCAAGAGAAGGAAGGCACTCTTTATACCAGAACTTTGCGTTGGAACTTTTGTTTCTTTCTGAACCAGAGAACTTTTGCTACTTGGGAACTTTGCTTTAACCTTTGAAAAAGGTTTGCGATTCGGGCGGAGGGTTCCATTTCCTCAAGAACCAGTACCTCTGATATATGGAACCATGCATATCCAGAAGAAGGGAGTCATTCTTCTGGATCAAGAAGATAGCAAACCCCTTTTAGTTTAGTTCCAAGTGTAAGGGTAGGAAATTGGTGGACTCTTAGTTTTTGGACATTCTGACAGACTCCTTAGTTTTAGTTGAGGCAGGGAAACCCCTCTTAGAAATAGGGCTCGATAGTTTTTCCTTTGCTTTACTTTTCAAAAGAAATAAAGTCTTTGCCAATCATCATGCCACAGTTGTGTCAGACTCTTACTTCTGCACCCTTACAGATGGTGTCAGTGGAATCTGGCCTGGTTGACAAACTGGGGAACCTGTCATGATTCCTGCCCCTCATGTCCCCAGCCCTCCAAGATGTCAGGCTGGAGCCAGGCCATGATCACCTACATGGCCCTCAAGGGCCTCTCCATCCCTCCAAAGACCCACTTGGAGTCAGACTTGGCGCTTGTGGCACCAGACTCACTCACTCCCATAGGATAACATTGGGGATTGGACTTGTAGTGCATTGATGGGGACAAGATGGATGCCCCCACATATTTCGGTTCCCAGAACTGCATGTGCAGTCTAGTCTTTTGGGTGTGGTTCAGCCCAGAGACACCTGGGATACCCGGGGTTATTTAAGCCACGCCCAGGCTGAGAAACATGCTTTGCGTTTTCTGCACCTGCAGCGTGACACCGTGTTCGGATCGGTCTCCAGTAGGCTTGCATCTTTCTTCTGCGCTCAGCTCCTGCAAGAATAAGAACACCGTTAGGAACAGCCTTACCTTGCGGCGCTTCTGCCCATCATTCATCGCTCCTTCTGTTCTGTGGGCATCTTCGGCGGTGTCAATCCCATCCCGGCATGCCGCTTCCTAAGGAAAAGGGAAAAGAACATAAAAAAGGCATTAGTAAACATTCAGCAAATCTTCGCTTATTTTTAAAGACTGTACGAGCTTCAAACGCTTTCCCGATTCCCAGCCATTCTGGGGGAACTCTGTCTCCAGAACTTCTCATCCATCTGCAAGAGGGAAAAGACACTCCAGGTTAGCATGGAAACATCTAGAGGCGCCGCATACCGCGCTTACTCACCGCATTTCTTCTTAATAACCGGCATCCACGCTGAAAACGTCGTGGCACCTAAAAGACACAGAAAAAGAACTCAGTTCAATACAAATACAAAAGGGTCGCATCGCGCTCTCACTCACCTTCAGCGCTACTCATCTCAGCAGCACGTCGCCATCCCCGGACGCCGGCCATCATCTAAGGAAGGAAAGGAAGGAAGTTGGAGAACTGTTCAAAAGACTCATTATACTTACCTGTCGGACTCTTGCCAGTGAAGTAACTAGGCAGCAACGATCCCGCATCAATCAACGCGCCCCTGCGCTGAAAGCAGGACGGAGAGCACACGTTCCAAGAAAACAAGGTGAGCTGTGGATCAAAGGGAAGGGTTGGACCCCGGGGAAGAAGGGGTTCAAGCACACAGAGACAATAGGGAGTGTCATGATGCCTACCTCTAAGGAGCCAGGCCGGGCCCAGCAACCCCAGAGGCAGACATCATTTTCCCCAGGGAAGTCTCAGCGGGCCCAAGTCGGGGCCCTTTGGACTCAGTCCTGGCGCCTTAGGCGCCAGGCTCATAGCGGACCCCAGTCCTGGCGCCTTAGGCGCCAGGCTCATAGAAGAGGATATGTGTTTAAGTGCTTGGGTGCACACTTACCTGATGCAGACCTTGCTGCTTCATCCAGGCCCTCTTGAGGCCTGAATGGGACTACTTAACCTGTAGGACTACTTCACCACCCGGGTGTGGTCGGGGAAGGATACATACCAGGAACTTCTTCCAAGGCTATTTAAACCCCACCCGAACAGCCACACATGCTTCGCGTTGTTCTGCACCTAGCAGCTGGACGCTCACCGTGTCAGCTCCTGCATCCTGACTTCAGCCACGCCTGCCAGCACCCTGGAACACCTGCAAGGGGAGAAAGGAAGAGAATAGGAGAAGAAAAGCCCTTACCTGCTAAATCTGCATCCCGGAGTCATTTCTCCAACGGCCCTGAAAAGGGAGACATCATTTTAAAGGCATTTTGTTTCGATCGCTGCAGCGCTGCATTTTACTCACCTTTGCAAGGCGCTTCCATCTTCAGCAGCGATCTTCCGGATTCAGCTACGCCCCGGCGCCTAGAGGAAAAAAAGACAAGAACAAAGGTGAGAGGGAGAAAAGGAATAAGGAAAGCTCAGTTTCCTTTTAAGTCTTACCTGTTGGATTATTCCCACTGCATTTCGGGTCCTGCCGCTTCCTGGCATCTCCGGACCCCGGCCCCTATGGGGAAAAAAGACAAAGACATTGAATGAGCGAATGCAAAGACATTACCTGAGCGCTCATCCAGAACTGTTTCACTTCGGGTCGGCGCCATATCTCCGGCACTCCGAACCCCGGCCCCTAAGGGGAAAAAGACATAAGCATTAGCGCTTGCTGCAATTAGACAACGAACATTATTAAGCTTGAACTTTTGAACAGAACTTTTACAGCGCCTTACCTGAACAGTCAAGCTTACCTGAACTCCCATAAATCCTCAATCCAGTGAAGTAACTGGGTTTCAACGCGCCCCTGCATCAGAAGCAGGATGGAGAGCTCATCCTTCCAAACCCTAAGGTGAGGCTTCACGGGGAATCGTGGAGGAGGTATCGTGGAGGGTTGGAAGGGAGTGGGAGGCTTGAGCATTGTTCCTCAGTTGGTAATACTCCCTTTTCACGCACAGGAGGGTATCCAACGAGCCAGGGAAGCCAGAATAGAGGGGCCCTTCCTGTCCATCTTCAGAGTTCTGCGCCTTTGACGCCGCGCCTCCGTGGGAACCAGGTGAGCGTTACAGGGAGTTAAACTCTACCAATCCTGCGTTTCAGGCCCAGTCTCCAGTCGAGTAGACTCCATGGAAGGGTTCAAGGTCGTAACATGTCAGAACAGGCTGAGTGACGTCCCTGTGGATACCAGGTGAGCGTTACAGAACCCTACAATTTACCAAACTCAGTGAATGGGCCCCCAAACACACAGTGGCCCAATGTGAGTAAATTGGGTTCCACTTGTCCAGTAGTCGAGATCTGATTATAGAGCCAGAAGAACAGCAAATTATATCAACTGGACTCATCTGAACAGCTCCCAAAAAGGTACCTATATCGGATAAACCTCAATATCGGGGTTTGCTTGGAAGTATGGTTTAGACGTTCTAGATGGAGTGGTGGACCCAGATTATAGGGGAGATGTTGAGGTCCTTCTTCAAAACAATGGAAGACAACCTGATCATAATAAGATCGGAGAGAAAAGTCCTTGAACAATATCAGACTGATGGAGGATAAAAAGGGTTCAGTGAAGCGGACATAGAACGGAAACCCGAGGCAGAGACAACCACACCAAGGGTAGATGCTGAAGAAACCAAAATAATGCCCGATTTAGCCCAACACAACGACTATGTTAGCTGAGACCTTCCTCAAAGTGGTAACAGAAGACGAGGGACGAAAGATGGTTCCCTTTTTTTTCCTCAAATGGGGGTTGTTGTATAGGGGAGACACTACCCAGGAAGGCATCCCACTGTACCAAATTGTAGTCCCCCGAAATCACTGTAGGGTTGTGTTGGAAATCGCCCACACCCATCACAGCTCTGAACACTTCGGGGCACGTAAGAACCAAGGACAGGCAGTGACTAGATTTTACTGTCCAGGGGGTTTCGCTAACATAAAAAACCTGGTGTGAACGTGCTCCTTATACCAGTATACAAGCCAACATGTTCCCCCTTCAGCTCTACTACAACCCTACCGATCATTGATATACCCTTTTCCTGCATCAGAATAGATATTGTAGGACCACTAGAACTATCACGTCTGAGAAACAAGTACATACTAGTCATCATAGACTATGCAACCTGTTAACCAGAAGCTTTTCCAATGCTAAACAGCTTGACACAACATATCTTAAAAAATCTCCTTTCTTTCTTGTCCCATGTAGGTTTCGCAAAGGAAATCCTTACGAATCAAGGAACCAATTTTATGAGTAAATTTATGGCTGGGGTGAAGGAAATTCTTCAGACTAAGATGCTCTGAACGTCTGTATATCATCCACAGACTGATGGACTCATCAATTGCTTTAATAATACTCTTAAAAGCATCCTCAGAAAACGAGTGGAGACGGATGGAAGAAATTGGGATCTGATGGTTCTGTGAGTCGTGTTCACCATCACAAAGGCCCTCCCAAACAACCCTTGGTTATTGGACATGCTCAGAGACCTGGGAAGAGAGAGAGGAGGCTGTGTTACCTTTATGCCAGGTAGCCCACAGATTAAAAGGAACACATGCAGATTGTCCGAGACATAGTTTTAAAAAAAAAAAGATTGTTCATTTTATTCAAACCAAACAACAATACAAACCCAACACGCAGTGCAATTTACAACAGTTCCATTAAACACCATTTTGTTTATTTGCCCACTGCTCCCTCAGTCCCTCCCTCCTTTATAAGCCTATTTTTTCTTTACATTCTGTATCTGCTACATGTGGCAGGGTATCACTTCCCTCGGATTCTGTTGGATCCGATATAGATCCGAACAGTTCTGCTATTAATAATTTCTATGCCATCATGGTACTCACTTCTTCCTCCCCACTCATGCTGCTTGCCTCTTGCCATACCATCGTTTCAGCCTCTGCCCATTTCTGCAACTCCTTCCACCATACCTCCACCGTGGCTTGTGACACTTCTTCCATCCCATGGCAATCCTCCGCTTTGCGAGCACGAATGCCAAATCTTTCAGTTTCCCAACATGTTTACGTTTCCGTGGTCTGGGGAACCCTCCCAGCAAGCAGGCCCAGGCCGTGTCTATGACAAGCGTGACCCCCTTCTCTGCTAGTTTTTGTGCCACTTCACCCCAAAAACACTCAATTACTGGACATGACCAAAACATGTGTGTCATGTCAGCGTTTTCCATGTCGCACTTAGGACACGCCTGTCGCCCAGAGTTTCCGAACTTAGATATCCTCAGAGGGGTCATGTATGCTCTATGCGTTATATACAGCTGTATTTGTTTTAGTCTGGCATTTCTTGACACCTTCTTGTGATATCCCAGGGGACGTTCCCACATCCCATCTTCCATCGGGGCCCCCACCTCCGCTTCCCAATCCGGTCTCAGATGTGTCAATTCTTTCCCAACCTTAGTCATCACCATCTCATACAATCTAGAAATCTCATGCCCTCCCTCCGATATATCATATATTGCTCCCATAATAGCATCAGGTTCCTCCATCAATACTGTTTCAGGCCACGTTTTCCAAATTTTCTGAACTATCCTATGATACGTAACTTATTGGCCAATATGTAATCCTGCCTCCTCCCCAAGTTCATCAAACTCCCCAATGGTCCCCTCTTGCCAAATGTCCCCAAACGTTACTAGCCCCACCGATTCCCAGTAGGTCCTGATGATCACCCTCAACTGCTCGTCTCCTCCTGCTAAAGCAACCAGCGGTACCTGCGGGGAGCATGGGAATGGGTCCTCCATCATCCGACGCCATATTTTCCATCCCAGGGCACTCCTTCATTTCCGTCTCAGGCAACCAGATCATTTCCCTTAAGTAAAACGGGGTACAGTCCTGCCCAAACAACCTAAGTTCAGGGGTCACTTCATCGGAGAGCCACTTGGCCACATATTGTAGTTGACCTGCTACATAGTAGAGCTCATAATTAGGCAGTTTAACACCCCCCTTTTCATAGAAGTTCTGCAACTTCCATAGTGCCACTCTATTCCGGGTACCATGCCACAGGAAGTCCCTACACATACTGTTCAGTTTAGTAAAAAACTTATTGGGTATCATATGCGGGATATTACTAAAATAATGTAGAAGCCTAGGTAGGACCACCATCTTAAGCATTGCCCCTCGTCCCATCATTGCTAGGGGCAACTTCTCCCAAAACTTCATGCATTTCCGGATTTTCTCAATGGCTATCTCGGTGTTGTGCTTATGTTCCTCTTCCGCCATGTGATACACGTCTATTCCAAGGTAACGGAAAGACCTAACCACCCATGGTATTTGTAACACTGGTAATCTTTCCACAGGGGTTCCCTTATAGCTACCTAACGGGAATATGCTAGATTTTTGAGGATTCACTGTTATGCCGGACAGCCCCGCGTACCTCTCCATCACTTCCAGAATATATTGGAGATTTTCTTCCGGGTATTTCAAGTATAATAACAAATCATCCGCATATAAGGATATTAGGTGTCGTTCCCCCCTACTTCAATACCTATTATATCATATTGTTGCCTGAGGTATATATCTAGGGGCTCCAGGGCTAGAATGTAAAGCATCGGGGATCAGGGGCACCCCTGCCTGGTGCCTCTACTAAGTTGCTATCTCTCAGATATCACTGATCCTGTTCGGACTCTAGCTAGCGGCTCACTGTACAGCATTTTCGCCCACCTGATGTAACCCGGCCCCATTCCGTATCCTTCCAGAGCCGCCAACAACCATGGCCACTTAACCGAGTCGAAAGCTTTTACTGCATCTAAAGACACAATCGCCTTTTCGCCTTCATTCCTACCCCCCCATTCGACCACCCGGTGAAGTCGCCTGTGGTTGTGAGTTATATTCCTATTCGGGACATGGCAAATTAATCCACCCAGATCAAACAGGCTAATTACTCTTCGCAATCTATTTGCTAGGACAGCCGTCAATATCTTGCTGTCCTGGTTCAGCATCGACAGAGGCCTGTAGGAGCCACAACTATGCCCTGGTTTGTTGGATTTGGGGAGCGGTATTATGATCGCTTCTCTGAGTGACTCCGGCAACCTTCCCACCTCAAACGTTTTGTTAAGCATTTCTAGCATTGGGGGGGAGCACTTCCTCTCTATATACTTTATAAAATTCACTAGGGAGCCCATCTGCTCCCGGGGTCTTACTGGTAGGCAACTGCCTCACAACCTCCTCCAACTCCTCCAAGGTAATTGGTGCATCAAACGCTCCTCTTTCCTCTTCACTTATCTTGGGCAGTCCTCTATCTTCTAGTGTTTCAGTTATTTCCTCTTGACTGCCCCCTCCTTGTCCCCGTATAGCACCCTGTAATAATCCGCAAATTCCTTGTTGACTCCTTCTTGGGTGTCCACTACCTCACCATCTTCTCTAGTTATTGTCCTAATCGGGGGCCTAGGGGTTTCGCTCTTGTATAGCCACGCTAAGAGCCGGCCCGTTTTATCCTCTCCCGCATGCGGTCTCTCTACATACTTTTTTATAATTGAGGTTGCAGAGCCTTTCCCAGTGTTCCGCACATTGCTGCTGTAGTTTAAGTACTAGCTCCGTATCCACACTGCCACTTTCTAATGCTCTTTCTAGTTCATCTTCTGCTCTTTGTAGGTCCGCCAGTACCCCGCCCTGCAGGCCCTTTGACTTAGCTATGGCAACCACCCGCATCACCACCATAAAGGCTTCCCATAGTGTACCCGCCGAGTCAACACTACCAGTATTCACTTCGAAATAGTTAGTAATCTCATCTCTTAGATCCTCTCTAAAAACTGGGTCTTTGAGTGCCTCTGCTCGGAGGCGCCATGTCGGAATCCACGCCCTCGGGGGGAAGTATTGCCACCGGAGGACCAGGGGCGAGTGATCCGAGAGGACCCTCGCCTTATATTCTATTTGAGTAATTTCTGTCATTACATCTGGTGTGGCGAAGACATAATCAAGTCTTGTGTGTAGCTGATGCGCGGCTGAGTAGTGCGAATATTGCTTCCCATTAGGATGTTTTGTTCTCCACACGTCTGCCAAGCCAAAATCATCTAGCAGCACCTGCAATGCTTTAGCCGCTGGGGCGGACCCATCAATCTTGCTATGTGATCTGTCTACCTTGGGGTTTATTACACAATTGAAATCCCCGCCCCAAATCACTGCACCACCCACACACATACTAAGGTTGGTGCACAGAGTTCTGAAGTATGCCGCTGTGTTTTGATTGGGGGCATACGTATTTACAATGCATACCTCTTTATTCTCCACCAGCCCTTTCAATATGACCATCCTCCCATCAGTTTCCACCACTTCCTGTATTAGCTGGAAAGGGACGTGCGGCACCACCCAGACAAGCACTCCTCTAGCGTAGGCAGAGTATGACGAACCCACCACAATCCCTTTCCATTTTTTCCCCACTAGCTCCATCTTTTCCCGCGTCAGATGCGTCTCCTGTAATAGTGCAATATCTATCTTTTGCCTTCTCAAATACAGTATGACCTTATTCCTCTTCATATAACCATTAAGGCCCCTGACATTCCACTTTATTATCTTGAGATCTCCCATAGTTCGTTAATACTCTCCTCCTTTACTCCCAGCCGATCCCTCCCACTCATGCAATGCAGATACAACCCTTTGGCTCTTCCATATAGGCTCATGTTTAAACTTAAACTCCCCATAACTATGTACACACCAAACTTCCGGCCTCCCTCCCCTCCCCCCACCCATCCCTTCCCCAACAACAACCTCCCCAACTGTTTCCTGGATCTCAGGCACCCCAACATCTAGCCCTGTACAGCACAAGCCTATACCCAGGACTCAGTAGGGTGAAGTCGCCCTAATGGCCACTTAGCTATTAGTATTTAGGGGTGGGTCGCTTCCATCCTGTTGCTCCTATTTTCGAATTTATTACGCTTTATGTTATTACTATGCGGCTTCCAATTACATTTTACCCACTATATTCCAGTCCATGCCGAGCACAAGGCCCGAATGCTACCAAGTCTTCAACCAGTCCCACTTTCTTGGTGTAATCAGGATCACCCTCCCACTTACCCCCTCAATGTCCGTGGCACAAGTTCTTCAGTTGTCATGTTCCTGCCGGTCACGGTCCACTTCCTGTTCCGGGCAGCCTTGCAGGTCCAGCCACGTCACCACCTCCTCAGGAGTTTAAAAAAAAAGCGCTCTGCTCTTATGTAGCACCTTCAACCTTGCCGGATACAGAAGCATGTACTTGATTCCTGCTGCTCGCAGCATTCTCTTGACGGCCACGTAGCTGTATCTCTGTCTCTGCACCAGCATCGTGTAATCTGGGTACACTGTGATGTTGGTGGATGCTCTCTTTATTGTTCCACCTTTACTAAAATATTCCAGGATCTTCTCTCTGTCTCTATAATTCAGTATCCTCGCGATGATCGGTCTCGGCGGAGCCCCAGGTCGCGGTTTCCTCATTAAGGCGCGGTGCACTCGCTCCACCGTGAACCCCTGCAAAGGCTTCTCTGCTCCTATCTCCTGGAGGATTATGTTCTCCACGTAGTTTGTAGGGTCTTGGCCCTCCTCCCCCTCCGGCAGGCCGACCACCCGTATGTTATTTCTTCTCGCCCTTCCCTCCGCCTCTTCCACCCGGTTTTCAAGGTTGGCAACCTGGTGTTTGAGCACATGAATTTCCTTTGCATTATTTGTGCCGACATCTGTATGAGTCTTTACTGTACTTTCCAGACCACTCGTTCTCTCAGCCAGCGCCCTGACATCTTGCCGTAACAGGGTAAGTTCACTTCCCACCGCATCAATTTTGTTCTCTAGGGCTGTTTGTAGGTCCGCCATTGCCACGTCCCATTTAGTGCTCAACTCCGTTATAGCCTCCAGGAATCTGACGCTTGTCTCCTTCTGGGGCTTCTTCCACAGGAGTCGCGACCGTACTCTGCATCGATGTGGTAGGGGTCCTCTGCGTTTTCGCAAAGACCTCCATTGTGGGTTGTTTGGTCTTGGCTCTTAGACCTTTCACTGACATAATGCTCCCCTGCACACGTGTCTGGTTCCGGCTCAGTGCTGTTGTTGTTGTAGTTCCAGCCGTTGGGGTCTCTGCCTTCCAGCCTACATATGTTGTGGCACATGAGTTTTTTATTCAGGTGGATTGTAGCCTCCCACGTATTACTTTCTGCGCATAATCCTTGTGGTCACGTGTTCGCCAACACCTCCCCCGTGGTCAGGTTGCCTAGGCACATGCAGTGTGAGCCGGATTGGGCGTCCCTTTGAGGTTGTAATAAGCACTCTCACTTATTGGTTTTTGTTTGCCCTCAGTGTCACTTAGTGTCGCTTTTAGGAATACGTTGGTGTTGCACTCTGCTGGCATCCCCGCCCTCTCAGGGCGATTTCCTGTGAATTTACGGTTGTATCTCTCCACAGGCCCCTTGCTGTATCACTCCCAGCACCCTTTCTCACTGGGTTATAGCCCTACCAGTTATTGGGCCGTGTGCTTATTTCTTGTCATGCCTGGGGTGTCACTCAGCTAGGTGAGACAAGTCCATTTTGATACTGCCAGCGAGCCCGCCTAATGTGTAGCGCGCAGGGTCTCACTTATTGTGTAACAGCCATCCCTGTTGTGTAGCAGTCTTTGCTTCCCATCTGGGGCATGCACGGTTTATTTCCCATGTGCATAAATTGGGACTCAGCTGGTGCCTTTTCCTATTGCACCAGCGTAATTTGTCCAATGTTATATGCCCCTGGTGCTTTTGTTTATACTGAGCCTATCTCGGCGTCAAAGCTCTTGGCTTACATGCTGCTGGAGCCCTTGGGCCATGCTCCCCAGCTTTTAATCCCCAATGTTAGTCTGCTGGCGTCTGAATTCACCGTCTGTCAAATGGTGTGCACGGTGTTCGTGGAATTGACTTGCAACAATGTTACTGTATATTTATTGAAAGCGACTTTACAGGCTCCGCCTCGCAGGATGCATCAATCCGCAGTGCCTCGTTTGCTATTATTCCTGATTCCTGCAGTCCGCCGGAAGCAACTTTCTCTTCGCGCTTCAGCGCGTCTCGAGCGGGCATCAGCCCCGCACCCATCCAGCCCCGCTGCACCAACAATGCCAGCCACACCCCGCAGTCGCAGGCCGCACTCCACAGCACCTCGGCCCGCACGAACCCGCCGCCCGCAGCGTCCACGTCGCAGGGGGACCCAGGTCACTTGCCTGATTATTGTACGCTTCTACAGTGGTGTGCTTTCCGTTCCGCAGCTTCCCTCGGGGAAGCAGTCGCTGTGTATCTGCGCTGGTGCTTGTTTTATACAGTAATCCAGTGGTCCGCGTGCACGCCAAGCCTTTTCCTCATTAATCGTTGTAGTGGGCACGTTTGGGAAAGGCTCTGGTGTCCCAGCACTATCATTACTCGCCAAGGCTCCTTTGTTTAGGGACGACGGCCATTTTGGTTCCAGTCCTTCGATCGTTGTCCTGAACTTCAGCCGTCCATAACTTTTGTTGTACTTGTCTCAGCTACACGATACCATTCCCGATGGGTTCCGCTTTGTTTCATACAGCATCTGGCCACTTTTCATGCCGATTCCTGAAATTTGTAAGCATGCGCTTCAGACGGATCGATGTACGGATATGGGAGCCCAGGATGAGTGCAGCCTATTCCATGGCTGCCAAGCCACGCCCCGCCTTGTCCGAGACATAGTTCATTCCAACTTGTCTATGGGCCAGGAAAACTAAAAGGGGCTGTATGTCTGGAAAACAATGACCCGTTCCTTTTCCATCAGACAGAAGGTCCTAGTACTCCTCCCCACATCCGACAATAAAATGTTATCACAATGGCATGGTCCATGTGAGATCTTATAGCAGACTGGTTGATGCAATTATAGAGTATCCAAACCAGATAGAAGGCTCAAGTCCCAGATCTACCATGTCAACATCTTAAAAGAGCGGAAAGACCACCCTGTACAATCTTCCTCTGTAGTGATGGCCAGCCTGCTAGCTGAAGAGGTCAGAGAACCTAATTTCTTACCATCTGATCTTCCTCAGTCCCAACAGCATAATATTCAAGAGCTCTTAAACCAGTTCCGGATGTTTTTAATGATGAACCAGGGACAGTCAAGGGCATATACCCTACATTCGCACTGCCCTTGGGAAAGTGGTGAATTTAAAGCCCTTCCAGAAGCTAGAAAAGAAATAGTCCTCCAACAGGTGGAGAAATTGCTGACAGCTGACATCATAGAACCACCTCAGAGGGCTTGGTCTTTGCAGCGCCATGGTCATTTTCCTACAGTAGTTACTTGATGGCACTTTACCACAATATAATTACTTTGAATGTTGTCATCAATTTCTTTTTTCTATTTTGGGGGGTCCACCCCAAGCCACCCCTTCCCCTTTGTTACTGCTCCTCCCCACCCCCTTTTACCCTTTATCCCACAATTCCCTAAAAAATAAGATGAAAATTCAAAGTAATTACTTTGTGGTAAAGTACCACGAGGTAATTACTGTCGGCAAAAAAACACACTACCCGTCTTCACCAATAGTCCTGGGGGCCAAGCCAGATCAATCGTGGAGGTTCTGTATCGACTTCCAAAAGTTAAATGCTGTGTCCCAGTTCGACAATTATCCTATGCCAAGCTCTGATGACCGGTTTGATCAACTGGGCACAGCCGTTTACATCCCCACGATTGATCTCACTGAGGGCTATTGGCAGGTTCCTTTGAATCCTGAAGACAGAGAAAACTGCATTCTCCACCCCTAGAGGACTGTTTCAGTTTAAAGTATTCCCATTTGGTGCTCCAGCGACCTTCCAAAGTCTGATGGCCCAGGTACCAAGGCCTTATTCTAGTTTCTGTGGGGCTTATTTAGACAATATCATCATCTACAGTATTCCTGGCATGAATTGATGACACATTTATATGAAATCACTAAAGCCTTAAGACAGGCCGTGCTAACCACTACCCTGAAGAAGTGCCACCTTGCCTAATCAGCCGTGAGATATCTGGGGTTCTTTGTAGATAATGGAATGGAACAGCCCCAGTTAGAAAAAGTCTGAGCCATGAAAGAGACTCCAATACCAAAAAACAAATGAGATCAAAGGGCTTTCTTGGGATTGGGGTGGGGGGGGGGGGGACTATAAAAGATTTATCCCCAATTTTTCATCTATCACGGCCTGTCTGACCGGCAAACTTAAAAATGGTGAGCCTCAAAAGGTTAAGTGGGGAAAGAAAGAACAGGGCCGCTTTCATATCCTTAAGACCATACTGTTCAGTGAATCTTTTCTAAAAGTACCCAACTTTAACAAATAATTTCTACTCCAGACAGATGCCTTCAAAGTGGACCTAGGGGCACTTCTATCTCAGATATATGATGGAATAGAACATCCGGTGATGTACATCAGTAGAAAACTGTTCCCTAGAGAATGCAACTATTCCACAATAGAACTAGAGGCACTGGTGATAAAATGGGCAGTAGGACAAAGATATTAACTTACTGGGAGAAAATTCAGACACAGCTGCTTGGGAAACGCATGCTGCACAGAAGAAACTAGCAGGTACGCAGGTTACCCGAGCGGTGATAGAGTTCTGGCGAAGCAACGGGGTGAAAGCAGAAGCTGGAACGAGAGGGTCTGGGACACTGAGCCATGTGCAAATCGAGGTAGAAGAGGATCTGGGACCTTGCGAATAACCAAGATAAACAAACAGGAATCGTATGTTTGTTTGGTAGGAGAGTGAACCAAATAAATATGATAACCAATTGCGATTCTGGGGCCTGCACCCATATAAGAAGTCGAGAATAGGAAATTCTAGGACCCTGATTGTAAATGAAGCAAACAAGGGAAAGTTGTATGCTTGGCAGGGGTGTACACCAAGCAGATACAACACTGCACTGCGAATCTGGGAAGCACACCCATGTAAGAAGTCGAGAAAAAGATGCTCTGGGACCCTGAATTTAAAAGAAGCAAACACAGAAGAGTTGTATGCTTGGCTGGGGAGTAAACTAAGCAGAGGCAACGCTACATTGCGAGTCTGAGACCCACACCCATATGAGAAACCGTAGTTTAAAGCAACAAAGAATACGAGTGTCTGGTACCCTGTGAGAGAAAGAGCAAGTCCATGAGAGGACACTTGCTTGGCAGGAGAGTGAACCAAGCCTTTCAGAATATTGAGAGTCTGGGACCCACACCCACACCAGAGGTTGAGAATAAGAGAGTCAACAACCTTGGAACTGATAGAAGGAATCCTACACTTGATAGCGAAGTGTGCCAAGTTGGTAGGATAAAGAACTGTGAACCCAAGAAGCACATCATTGTAAATTAAACAATGATATTTACCTAAGAGGATGGAAATGGAAGGAAAGTAAAATAAGAAGTCGTCTAGGGGAAAGGAGCACAACCCTAGCCTTGGAGTCCTATATTTGAGAAAATTGTTTATTTGAGCAGTTTTGATTACCAGAGAGACTGGGAACTTTCCTGTTGGTTGGAGCCACGATGAACACTTTACTATGAGAAGAGACAATCCTTGCACAGTTGCTTTAAGTTATTAGTGTTAGGGATAGAGGTAGGTTTTGAGACACAACAGTTACAAACTTTTTAGTTTGGGACTTCCTGACAATTTCACTTGTTTTTGTTGCGGTAGGGAAACCCCTGTTAGCTTTAGGGACAGGGTGGCATTTTACCACCCTTTCTTGATCAATAAAGATCTGTACCCAAACATATGCCATCATTGTGTCCGAGCCGTTCTTCTGCACCCTTACAGTGGCTTAGATTGAGAAAGGACCCAAATCCCTGGATCATGCGCTAGTTTCTCCATCCTTTTTCAAATACTTTATTTCAATCTAATAAAGGGATCATAAAATTCAAACACAGATTTTACAGCATAACAAATCACACAATACATTGTAATAAATAACTAAGACATTAATAAAACACTGTAAAATGTGGCACTGTTGCTCCAGGATCAGAGGCCGCAAGTTTCAAAGCAAAATGTAAAAACCCAGAGTTACTGATGCAGCGCTGCTAAGGTGACATGTTTACGTCTCACCCTCCAAGCTTGGAGCAAGTAATTCCCCCAAACAATTGGTTGCCAGCTCGCAATCCCGTCAGGCAAAGGTCAAGCGATACATCAATTATTCCAATGCAAAACTAATTAAATAGCGTATTAGAAATCTTTTCCTAATGTGAGAGTAATAAAATGCACTACGCTTTCAACCTCATATGGGCAGAAAGGCCAAGCTGCTGGTATACTCCTATTTCAGTGTTGCCCGACTTTGGCTGAGCGAAGAGTCCCCATGCACAGTTTCATATACAGTGCTTACATTAGTTTCAGTTTCATTCTGTCCAAATAATCTTCAAGACCAGGATATTCTTTCCTGAACTGATATAGAGCCAGACTGGCAGACTTTGCGAGTTTTGCTCAGGTTTCTCTCAACCATTCGCTTTCTTAGGCTTTTCTTACCAGTGTTTTGGGGTTCTCCGGAATAGTGTCCGGGCGAGACCAATAATTCTCCATCCCCAAGGCAGTCAACTCTTTTTTGATGGCAGAGAACCAGGGTAAATCAGCTCCACCTGGCTGAGACAAAGCATCTTTGACAGCATCTCTGTACTCGCTCAGATTGTAGCTAGTCTAAAGTCTCGCCCATTAAAACACTGGCCTCAAGCAACATGAGAAGCCAATGCTTTGCAAACCTAATTCCCACAAAACTGGGGCATTCAAAGTGTTTGCCGGAAAGCCCAGGGATGCTTTAAGAAATGTCTGCTCAAAGACCCGCAGCGCGTCTGAATTGTGGGCACCCTATAGCTCGGCCCCATACATGGTGGCCTGTCTGGCCTGGCACTTCTAAATCTGTAAAACAACGCTTAACAGGCCTGTCCCGTGGGCCTGCATAAATCTAGACATAGCCCCACAATGCCTGGTCATCTTCAAGCCTGCCCTGTTCACCTGGTCCTTCCAGACACAGTTTCCAGTCAACCGGACCCCCAGATAATCGCAGCTCATGACCTGTTCAATCACCCTACTGCCCGAGCTAATTGTCAACCTGGGAACATTCCTGGCCCTTTTTCTACTGGACACCATTGTCTTGGTTTATTTGACATTCATGGAGAGTCCATTACTTTCACAGAAACTCTCAAATATTTTAAGTTGCTTCCACAGGCCTTTGGGCATCAGAGAGAAGAACTGTGTCGTTGGCAAATTAAAGAATTGAATGCGTTTACTTGCCAACAATGGGGCATGAGACTTCTCTGCCAGCAGTAGGTCGATAACCCCATTTATAAAAAGGCAAAACCGAATTGGTGCCAGGACGCAACCCTGCCCGACTCCAACATCAATTTTATTCCAGGAGTGGTTTTCCCCCTTATCCCATATCTGATTTTCGCCCCATTATTAGAACAGAGGGATTGGATTTCTCTTAAAATGCCAAGTGGTACCGCCAACTTAATCAATGCATTCCACAAGTTGCTTCTTGGCACACTGTCAAATGCTGTTTTTAAATCAACAAAATCCGCATAAATCTTTGTGGCCCGTAAAACAACATATTTGTCCAAAATCAGACAGAGCCTTAGCACTTGGTCCACCATACTAGTGTTACGTTGGAATCCAGCCTGGATGTGATTTATTTATTTATTTGCATTTTTAAAGCGCTCACACAGCCCGCGGGCATCGAGGCGCTGTTGCAGGAATTCTTTGTTTAGTTGCGTAGTTGTTTGTCTTAGTTGCGTATTTTTATAATGCACTTAACTACTCAGAGGTTGCTAAGCGCGGACCCGGGGATCGAAGATATGTTGCTTCGTGTCGTCTTGCTTCCAAGGCGAGCACGTTGCCTTTGAGATATCCTCCCGGGACCCGTGATGTAAAACCTACTCTGCCGACTCCATGCATCCAAGTGGCCCAATACCGCCTTGGCAAAAATCTTGCACCCGGGAGACAGGCCGATAATTTCCGGGTGGCCCCTGTCTCACTTCTTGTATGTGGGGTCAAGTATTGCCTGGGTTCAGGAGTAGGGAACCCTGTTTGCTTTTAACAGAACATTAAAGTGTTTTACTAAATAAGGGAGCCATATAACTGCCTCCTGTCGGTACCAGTTAATGGGGACCGAATCTGGCCCAGGGGCCTTCCACCGCTTCTGCGACAACAGAGCCACCTCAATGTCGTGCAAGGACAACACCAGAGGAGTATTATCACCCAACTTGGACCAGCCAAGGGTGTTCTTGGTTTCCCTGCAGGGATCATAAGTTCCCACTTTTTGTAGACGTTTCCAAAGTGGGCTAGCCAAGCGTCCTCATGAATTTCATTCTGGATCGAGGGTTGTTCCCCCTGGAGTCTCCCGCCTTAGAAGCCTGGAGGAGATTGGCCCACAAGTGATAACAATGCTCTGCCTTTTTGGTTCTAAGCAATTTGCGGTTAACTGCCTTGGAGACAGCCAGAGCCGAAGTGGCCCCTCTCTCCCAGGTGCCCCTGCAAGCTCAATCAGGGCCGCTTTTGCGGCACGACATTCAACATGAATCTGCTTTCTCTGCTGGCGTTACACAGTCATACTTTTATCAGCTAAGAAGGCTTGACTTGGAGTCTCATGTGCTTGCCCTTCTTTATTTGAATGTGGTGTACTTGTTAAGTCTTTTCGTGACTGTTGACTCGAGATGAGGCTTCTTCAATATTTTATTTCTCACAGAGAGCCTTACTACTGGAGAAGGGAAACGATCTGGAAGATTTACTTTCGCCTTATCGTAATTCCCTAAATTGCAGCTGGCGTCCAGCCCGTCTTTTAAGTGCAAAAAGTCTGACTTCAGACGTTCAGTTAAACTGGCCTCCATTGCAGCCAGATCAAAGAAAGGATGACAGCCCTGTGCAGAAACAGCTCATGTAGTGCTCTCCAAAGCATTCTTATCAGGCAGACGTGGTCCCTCCAGCCGCGCTCTGGGCAATCTGCTGGCGTTATCGTCAGGCTCAATTGCAGAAGAATTTCTGGACGATTGAGATTTGTTACTTAGTCCGGCTGCTTGAGAAACGTTATGTTCAGTAGGTTCGATATAAATGTTACTTAAACTTGTACTTAACCATATTGCTTGCAATTGAGCAGTATTATGTTCAGCGGCACTCAGAAAAATGCCATCCGGAATCATGAGAGGGGCTGTAGTCATACTGAAATTAAACCGGTTTGGTATACCAAAATTCAAGTCAATTCCCTCATTCAACAAGCCGTCCGTTTTTTTCAGAAGTGATGTTTGTTAAGTCTTGGGGGTCGAAAAGAATATCGACTTTGCTATGTACGCATGCCTTGTCACATTCAACATGTTCGCTTAGTTGCAAAAGTTTCAAATCTGTAACTATATTAGTCGCTACGCCATTTTCCTTTATCAATTTGGTGTTCCGTTCACTTGGTATAGCTTTCAAGCGCTCGCTGGGAGGAATGAATGAATATTTGCTCTCCATTCAAATTTGACTGCGTACCAGAGGAGGAATTTGCTGGGAAGAACAGCAGAAGAATCACTAGGGATAAAGGCAATCCGCTGGGACAAAGTGCCAAGTCAACGTTTGCTCCCTCGTCCACATGTAGCTCGCGCTCACACTCATCTTCCCTATGGGGGTTCGAATGGGGATGTACCGGGTCCGGGTTCCTTGAATGACGAATTACCGGGTCCACCAAGGTCGGAATGGCCCGGTAATTGCTCATTCAACGAACCCAGAACCGGTACCTGGTAATGGGGTAGCCTTGCCACTAATAGCGCATGGTTACCTCCTACCTCGTAATGACCCCCACTGTGCATGTAATTACTGCGTGTTTGGGGGTACAGGTTTATTGGCAGTCCTAATTTGTCGTTGCAGCCCGGCATGTGTGCATGTAGAAGGTCCTATCTGTTTTACTGAAGCGGCTGATGAGCATACCTTTTAGCAGATCTATTAGCTGTTCTTTTTCTCCTGGTAATGGCCAAGACAATGAAAATAGATGCAGGGTTTCTCGTTGCATGAACCCGCCGATTAAGGTGTTTATTTTTTTCTGTTTTAGATGGGCGAACAAAACAAACCCAGCGTTTACTATGTGGCAAAGCTAAATGCATCACGACATTTGAAGTATGTTCCATGTTATTTTTATCGATACAGTATTTAAATAGCAAATGCATTTTAATGTATAGGAAAACAAGGAACTTGGCGATTTAAATGTTTTTGTTAGTGTTTACAAGTTTTAGGAGAACTCCACACTAGACCAGTGGATAGAACTAATAATCTGGGAACATATGCGTGAGTGTGTGTATGCTGTGAAAGGGCGTGCTGGTTGGGGCAGGGGGTGGCAATGTTGTCACTTGCTAAGATGATTCTTCTGTGTGCGGGAGGAGGGTGCAAAGGAGAACAGGGGTTGCGGGGGTGCCCTCTGCATAGAGGATATAAATTGAATGGGGATACTTGCTATTAAGCAGGGAGAGGGTGTTGTGAGATTGCAGGAGTGTCGCATTGTGAGTAGCTGATGGGGGTTGGGGAGATTAAGGGTATGAGGGGAAATGGGGTTGCAGGGATGTTTTCCAAAATAAGAACTTAGGTGGAGGGGGTGCATAAAAGTTCCTGTTTTTCCTACAATGTGTACTTGTCATACAGGCAAGTGCCGAAAAATATAATTTATCCCGTTTACCAACGAATGACAAATGTAACATGGAAAGCCATACTTGTTATCTTGTCAGTTAAGCTCAAATAAGGATATTTCTCTGCTATTCCTTTCAATTTTAGATTAAACTTGGCATGTTTCAGAGACGTATTTTCTACACACACCCCACTCAAATTTCGTAATATCGTAGTCTCTTGTATGGCTTTTTCTGACTATTATCTGCAGGAACTTGCAGATGTTTTGCTTCGTCCCACCGACTGCAATGTTTAGACTGTGATGCCAGCCCTCATGCTT